>NW_004444198.1:1209963-1216233 GCF_000243295.1 Trichechus manatus latirostris
TGGTGCTTTATCGAGTTCTTTATTCCTTCATTTGGTACTCAGGGTTCCAGGATTGACGTTTGTTGCGTTTTACTTAGTTTTTTAGGTCTTTGGTGCAGAGGGACAGCATGGTGCTTCTGTCTACAGTGCCATGTTGGCTCTGCTGTATACCTAAATTTTTATAGAATTGTTGTCGTTCGGTGCCGTCAGTTCCAACTTATAGCGACACTAACTATGAAAGAACCAAACACCGCCCGGTGCTACACCATCCTCACAATCGTTGTTAACGCTTGAGCCCATTGTAGCAGCCACTGTGTCAATCTGTCCTGTTGAGAGTCTTCCTCTTTTTCACTGGCCCTCTACTTTACCAAGCTTGATGTCCTCCTCCAGGGACTGGTCCTTCCTGATAACATCCAAACTATGTGAGACGTACTCTTGTCATCCCTGCCTCTAAGGATCATTATGGCTGTACTTCTCCAAAGACAGATTTGTTCATTCTTCTGGCAGGTCACGGTATACTCAATATTTTTCACCAACACTATAGTTCAAAGGCATCAATTCTTCTTCAGTTTTCCTTATTCACTGTCCAGCTTTCACATGCTTATGAGGCAACTGAGAACACCACGGCTTGGGTCAGGCGCACCTTAGTCCTTAAAGTGACATCTTTGCTTTTTAACACTTCAAAGAGGTCTTTTGCAGTAGATTTGCCCGATACAATGCGTTGTCTGATTTATTGACTCTGCTTTCATGGGCGTTGATTGTGGATCCAAGTAAAATGAAATCCTTGCAACTTCAGTGTTTTCTCCATTTATCATGATGTTGCTTATTGGTCCAGTTGTGAGGATTTCTGCTTTCTTCATGTTGAGGTGTAATCCATACTAAAGGTTGTGGTCTTTGATCTTCATCAGTAAGTGCTTCAAGTCTTTTTCACTTTCAACAAGCAAGGTTGTGTCATCTGCATATAGAAGGTTGTTAACGAGTTTTCCTTCAATCCTGATGTCATGTTCTTCTTCATATAGTCCAGCTTCTCAGATTATTTGCTCAGCAAACACTGTATTAAGTATGGTAAAAGGATACAACCCTGATGTACACCTTTCCTGATTTTAAACCACTCAGTATCTCCTTGTTCTGTTCAAACAACTCCCTCTTGGTCTATGTCCAGGTTCCTCATGAGTACCATTAAGTGTTCTGGAATTCCCATTGTTCACAATATTATCCATAATTTGTTATGATCCACACAGTCAAATGACTTTGCATAGTCAATAAAACACAGGTAAACTTCTTTTCAGTATTCTCTGCTTTCAACCAGAGTCCATCTGACATCAGCAATGATGTTCCTCATTCCATGTCCTCTTCTGAATCTGGCCTGAATTTCTGGCAGTTCCCTGTCAATATACTGCTGCAGCTGCTTTTGAATGATCTTCAGCAAAATTTTACTTGCGTGTGATATTAACGATACTGTTCGATAATTTCTGCTTTCTGTTGGATCACCTTTCTTTGGAATTGGCACAAATATGGATCTCTTCCAGTTGGTGGCCAGGTAGCTGTCTTCCAAATTTCTTGGCAGAGACAAGTGAGTACTTCAAGCCCTGCATCCGTTTGCTGAAACATCTCAATTGGTATTCCATCAATTCCTGGAGCCCTGTTTTTTGCCAACACCTTCAGTACATACAGCTTGGACTTCTTTCAGTACCATTTGTTCTTGATCATATGCTACCTTCAGAAATGGTTGAACTTCAGCCAATTCTTTTTTGTACAATGGCTCTGTGTATTCCTTCCATCATCTTTTGATGCTTCCTGCGTCATTCAATATTTTCCCCATAGAATCTTTCAATACTGCAACTCAAGGCTTGAAATTTTTCTTCAGTTCTTTCAGCTTGAGAAACGCTGAGCGTGTTCTTCCCTTTTGGTTTTCCAACTCCAGGTCTTTGCACATTTCATTACAATACTTTACTATGCCTTATCGAGCTGCCCTTTGAAACCTTCTGTTGAGCTCTCTTACTTCATTATTTCTTCACTTTGCTTTAGCTATACTACGTTAAAGAGCAAGCTTCAGAGTCTCTTTTGATAACCATTTTGGTCTTTTCTTTCTTTCCTGTGTTTTCAACAACCTTTGCTTTCTTCATGTATGATGTCCCTGATGTCATTCCACAGCTTGCCTGGTCTTTGGTCATTAGTGTTGAATGCATCAAATCTATTCTTGAGACGGTCTCTAAATTCAGGTGGGATATACTGAAGGTTGTACTTTGGCTCTCATGGACTTGTTCTAATTTTCTTCAGCTTCAACTTGAACTTGCCTATGAGCAACTGATGTTCTGTTCTGCAGTTGGCCCCTGACCTTTTTCTGACTGATGATATTGAGCTTTTCCATCATCTCTTTCCACAGATGTAGTTGATTTGATTCCTGTGTATTTCATCTGGCAAGGTCCACGTGGATAGTTGCCGTTTATGTTACTGAAAAAAGGCATTTGCAATGAAGAAGTCATTGGTCTTGCAAAATTCTATCATGCGATCTCTGGCATCGTTTCTACCACTAATGTCATATTTTTCAACCACCGTTCCTTCTTTTTTTCCAACTTTCACATTCCAATCATGAGTAATTATCAATGCATCTTGATTGCATGTTTGGTCAATTTCAGACTGTAGAAGTTGGTAAAAAATCTTCAATTTCCTCATCTTTGGCCTTAGTGGTTGGTGCATAAATTTGAATAATACTTGTATTAACTGTATTCCTTGTAGGTATATGGATATTATCCTATCAGCGACAGCATTATACTTCACGATAGATCTTGAAATGTTCTTTCTGACGATGAACGTGACGCCAGTCCTGTTCAATTTGTCATTCCCGGCATACTCGACAACGTGACTGTCTGATTCAAAATGGCCAATACTGGTCCATTGCAGCTCACCAATGCATAGGATATTGATGTTTATGTGTTCCATTTCACTGCCGATTACTTTCAATTTTCCTAGATTCATACTTTGTACATTCCACATTCCTATTATTAATGGACGTTTGCAGCTGTTTGCCTCTCATTTTGAGTCGTGCCACATCAGCAAATGAAGGTTCCGAAAGCTTAACTCCATCTACGTCATTAAGGTCAATTCTACTTCGAGGGGGCAGCTTTCCCTCAGTCATATTTAAGTGCCTTCCAACCTGAAAGGCTCATCTTCTAGCACTATATCAGACAATGTTCTTCTGCTATTCATAAAGTCTTCCACTGGTTAGTTTTTTCAGAAGTAGACTGCCAGGTCCTTCTTCCTAGTCTGTCTTAGTCTGTAAGCTCAGCTGAAGCCTGTCCACCATGAGTGACCCAGCTGGTATTTGAAATACTGGTGGCACAGCGTCCAGCATCACAGCAACACGCAAACCACTATAGTATGACACACTGACAGGTGCGTGGGGTTTATACAATTAATATTTCTCAAAACATATTTTTTTGAATGAATAACACCCCCCTCCAAAAAAAATCCAAACCTATTGCCGCTGAGTTGATTTATGACTCATAGCGACCCTAGAGGGCAGAGAAGAACCGCCCCATAGGGTTTTCAAGGAGCGGCTGGTGGATTCTAACTGCTGACCTTTTGGTTAAGGAGCTGCAGCTCTTAACCACTGCACCACCAAGGCTCCTGAATAAATAACAGACACTACTAAATACCTGAATTGTTTAGCTCCCATTGGGCTAAACGTCTAGATAAGAGTCACTCTACCATTTTCTGTCTAGGGCTCTTCTGCCACCAGCACATCCTCCATAAATCTTAGTGTAGGCATAATAGTGCAGAAATCTCAAAATGAATGTTAAGTTCACACTCATTAAATCTTAAGAAGTAATTAATTTGAGTTTAGTAATGGCCATTCTACTTCTCCGCTATTTACAAGCCTACTCACAGAATAAATAACAATAAAAAAAAAACCAAACCTGTTGCCGTCATTCTGACTCATGGCAATATTAACAGCAACAAACATTTGTATAGCAAAGCTCTTTCATGAACATTATCTCATTTGATTCTCACAACAACTCTGTACGGATAAAAAGCTAGATATTATTATTCTTTCTATTTTACAGATAAGAAAGCTAAATTTCAGTAATGTTAAGTAATTTGTCCAAAGTCATATGGTGGAGCTGTGGCTCAAACTCAGCCAGACAACCACAGCATAAAATGACATTCTTCCCACTTACATCATATCATTGAACCTAGACATTATTATGATTCCAAAAAGTTAAGATACGTTGAAAATCTTACCTTCAGTGACTAGCAGCTCATCTTGAAATGCTTCAGCAAAATTAATGTTCTGCAACAGACTATGTTCTGGCAGTATCTGTTGTATAATCCCTGGTTTATGCAACAGGGCTCTGCCAGGAGAGATTTAATTCAAACGTGGTTTTGCACATAAAATGGCCTTAATTAGGTTTTCATTAGTGCATTTGGCAAATCCTACTAACAGCATGACACACATTAGTATGGTGCTCTCAAACTCTTGTTTTGAAAGTTCCCTTACAAGGTATACATGGGGGTAAAATTATCATAATTTTAGTTAAATATAAACATCAAAACAAGAACCCCCTAATATAAGAGTAGAAAGAAGAATAAAATTAGATCCTTTTCAGGTCTTCCATTTTTAATATTTGTGATAATATGGTCCCAGTTAGAAATTTATCTCAGAAAAAAAGAATATGCTAGAAAAATGATACAAATAAGGCATCAGAGGGAAAAATTTAAATTACCACATAACTGTGTTTATCTGGCCTCTTCCAGGGAATCTTTACAACACTCATGTTCACAAACAAACGAAATCTCATTGCTGCAAATTTATGACAAACAGAATTTCTAAAACAGTACAGTGATTTCTATAAACCAATAGAGAGAAAGGAAAAAGAGAAAAAAACCAAAGCAAAAAAACTGGTAATCTGATTTCTCCAAATATCAGTTTCCATTTCTATTCTAAAATATTTAATTGGAAAACAAAACTAGGTTAAAAGCTGACATCTTCACATTTGGCCTGTTCTAGCATCAGGTAGCAAGGAATTAAGCTCCTTCTTTTTAAACATTCCAATGATCCTCAACAGATTTAAAAAAAAAAAAAAAAGACAATTTCCAAAATTCTGTATCAGAATAAAATACAGCAGAGCACAAAGGGTTGGAAGTAAAGAGTGGTATATGCATCCACATACCCTCCCCTGTTGGGAAGTTAAGCTAACACACAAAACCTCCTGAGCTGCATTTATTTATATTCAAGTGCTCTAAGGCTAGGAAATAGTATTTTATAATGAAAGAACCCAGAATTCAACACAGTAGTATTTTATCTACGTTTAAGTCCCATCTAGACCTAAATCAATATCCTAAATTTGCCAACACTTCAGAATATTAAGCTATATTTAAATCAGATGTATCAAATTTTCTAAAAGAACATGCTTTAAATACCATAGTTAAATATCCTACATATTTCTAAAATATGATCTTTTCAAACAATTCATTGCACTTCCAGAAATATTCCAAATTAGTCAGGTGTGTTTATACAACATACTATTTCAGTAGTTCTTAAATCTTTTCTGAAATTGATCTACTGTCACTTGATATAGTCTCAAGAGTACATTACAAAAATGGCGCTGTTCTGAAGCATGATGAGCCTACAGAGCAAAAGAAAAGACAACAACACATATGCCCAGAAAAGAAGGCACCCCGCAAGTAAAGAGAGGACCTGGGTTTCCTATAAGCATCTGTTCCTCACTTTATGGTAGCTTACCAGCCAAAAAATTTTACCAAGATTTTTAATCTACCAATTTACTAATAAACAATGGAACATGTTCTATAAATTCAAAATCCCAAAGCATTTAAGCCTTGATTATTTCTACTAATAAAACAGTCCACAACATTCTCTAAGTAACCTACCTTCGATACTGCTGTCTTGAAATTTCATCGCCACCAAAGAAGTATATAGTTGATAGTTCTGTTGTAGTCGTGTAACTGCCCTCTCTGTCTGATGGGTTATATATTATAGTGACATGCTGAGCCAAGGAAAAAATCCAGGAATTACTTTAAATCTATTTTCTTGAATAAGTAATTTCATTCCGAATAAACTGTCTTATGAGCCTAAACATTCAACATACAGATGTGAATGCATATGTATAGCATTTCCAAGTGGATCAGAAAATAAATAAGCATTCAAATACTAATATCTTAGCTTCTGGCCATAAAATATGTAATTATTAATTTACTCTAAAAACGAGTTCATATTTTTAGTGCAGAGACTTTTCTGCTTACCTGTTGTGTTCTTTCCTTGAGCACAAA
>NW_004444198.1:1216733-1225066 GCF_000243295.1 Trichechus manatus latirostris
AAGCTTAAATGATAAAGGAACAATAAAAAGATTATACTTATGCTTAAAAAGTGCTTAGGGTGAAATATATGGATATTTGTAATGTACTTTAATAGAAGGAAATAGAAGAATTGAGAGATAAATGGTAGACATGTAATAAAAGAAATATTGTTGTCACATGCCATTGAGTCGATTTCGACTCACAGTGACCTCATGTGACAGAGCAGAACTGCCTCATAGGGTTTTCTTGGCTGTATAATCTTTACCGAAGCAGATTGCCAGATCTTTCTCCCACAGAACCGCTACATTGGTTCAAACTGTAATACAGCAAAATGTTAACTGTAGAATCTAAGTGGTAGGGTATATGGGTGTTCACTGTATAATTCTTTCAACTTCTCAGTAATTGTGAAAATTTTCATAATAAAATGTTTTGGGGGAAAAGTCTATTATAATATACCCCTCTTCGCTTTTGGTCTAGTTGGTATCAAAGAGAAGCATGCACAAGAGACTAAATTAAAGATAAGAATTCAAACAACTATCAGAGAACAGGCACACCAGTAATAAGTGGAAGCAACGGACCAGACCCAGGTTTTAGGACTCATTCTGTAATGCTGTCCACTGAGCCCTTCCTTCTGTTTTCACAGGGCTCAGCACTACTATGAAAAACATACTCACAGAATGAAGTCTATAGAGAAGAATGCAAAGGAACTATTTACCCTGCTAGAAAACAAACTTTCATACCCTTTAAAATATAGTCCTTTAAAAATTATCACTTATTCCTAATTAATAAGAACCAAACCAAACCCGCTGCTGTCAAGTTGATTCTGAATGACGCAGGTTCAAAAAATCCCTTGCAAACTTGAAAATACCAATAAGCTTATTTTGAGTTATGTATTTAACTGAAATAACATTTTGAAAATTAAATTTAGGCTCCTCCTCCTCAATTTGTATTGGCTTGCCCTTTAAGTACAAACTAATAGCATTTTTAAATAGCTTCAGATCTGAACCTCCTACAAATCCCATATCATTCAAAATAAGCCCTGGTAGTTTCAAGAAGCCAAAAACATTTCCAATTGTTCTCTTCCACAGAAACTTGCAAATAAAGTTTACGTATGAAAGTAAATAGAAAATGATAACAGGAAAAAGTTAGCTTTGAATATAGGTATTCTTCTTGTATTTTCAAAGCCTAAGGAATCAAAATAACGAATACAAGGTTAAGAGGAAGAACTAATGATTAAATGAAACAAAATCTAACTAATGCCAATAAATCCATAGGTTGAACAGGAAAACTACCAGTTTAGTTTAGGGTTTCCTAATCTCAGTGCTATTAACATTTTGGGTTAGATAATCCATTGTAGTGGGGACTGTCCTGTGCATTGTAGGATGTTTAGCAGCATCCTTGGCCCCTACTCACTACATGCCACTAGCACCTTTGCCCTAGGCCCAGTTATGACAGGCAAAAATGTCTCCAGACATTGCCAAATGTCCCATGGAGGGTAAAACAGCCTCTGATTGAGAAGCACTGCTCCAGAGGACGACAAAATACAGAGCTAATATTAACACCCTGAAGACTCAATGATAGATAAATGTAGTTTCTGCAGAAGGACAGCCTGAATTTGAACCCAGCCTCTAGAGTCACTGTCAGGTGGGATACACGGTCCTGGGCATGCATTGCTCGAAGCCTCAGTTTCCACATGTGTAAAATGGGGATAGCACATTTATCTCAGAGGGTTGTCTTGAAGATAAATGTGATACTCCATGTAGTGATTAAGGGTAGTGCTTTGCAAATATTCAGTATTCTATAAATACATTTTTATTGCACTCACATCATGCTTTATGGTATACGAAGTGTAGATAATCTCATTTGTTCCACAGAACCAAACTGGGAAGTTGGGATGGCGAGTAGCTACACTTTACCAACAAGAAAAGTGAGGCACAAGCCAAGTGGTTTATTCTAATACCTTTGCAAGTAACAGGGACAGGGCTGGCTCCCAGGTGTTCTTAACCTTAGAGTTAAGTGCTCTCCAGCACTCTGCCAGGCGACTTTTATCTTTACAAAGACACATCACTATTAAGAGTCTAAGTCTTCTTGTGATAAAAGCCACATTCTTCTGTAAACTCACAGGTACCTCATGCCCAGTCCATCTCTGGGAGAAGACAGACAGCCAGCTATTTAGGTAGGAATCCTAGTTAGTATGATGATTTTTCTTAAAACGACATCAAACCCAAACTTGGTTGACTGCCAAATCAAGTGGTTCTGCCCTAAATCATCAGAGAATTATTAGTTTTCTTGAGATTCTTGCTTAAGAATAACCTCAAATTCTTGGCTAGTAAACCTGAAAAGAATCAAAACATACTCAGGATAGTTTGAAAGATGCAACCCATTTAGTCCTCTCCACAAACCAAACGTCATCCTTATACAAAACCAGATCAATAGAGAACTATGCACCACTGTATCCTGGGCTCACATGCAAGGGTGCTATTTAAAAATGATCATTTAAGTCTTTAAACAATTTTGTTCACCACAGCTCAAGGGGCCCATCAAGGGGCTCCACAGAAATATGTCAAGCTCCAGCATTAAATAAAGCTGTATTTGCCATGTCTTTTTTTTTTTAAATTTTAGATATTATTAATCTTGTAATTGATCATATTCCCTCTCTGACACTAGTTAACAGAATCACAATTTTAGTCACACCCCACTGTCGAACAAGTGTGCACTTTCAGGGTCTGCATTGTTAAGCAGCCCAGGTTTCATTAGACTGCGTTGCCCTTATTCCCGTTCCTCAATGATTCGTCATTTTTATTTCTTATGTGCTTTGAATGTATTTATAAAAATGACCTCAAATCCTTTTTAAAAACAATGCCAGGAATAAACAAAATATAAAAACTCTTGTGTCTGTATCCCCAGTATCTGGAACAGAGTTTAGCAAATGGTGTTAATAATATTTGCTAACTTGAAGAATAAGAATCACTTGGAAAGTCATTGTTTTAAACAGCTCAATAGTTGGTACATTTCAAAATTTTCAAACAAACAAGATTTAAAAGCACTGGAAGAGACTGTTACTTATATGAATACTATGGTGGCTGCTTTTTATAACATGAAAATACTATAAAGATATAATTACTCCCTAACCTGTTCGTAAATCTAGACAGTCATATATTTTGACTTTTTATAAAAAAGAGTATATAAATTTACTACTATTAAACCAATTATTACAACATGTCATAAATTCCAAGAAAGGGAAAAAAGCAATAAAATTATCTTACTGTGAACTTAATGCCTAGTTGTGATCGAATTCCAAGTTGTTTAATTTCTAGTTTAGCAAACATACAAGATAATCGAGTAGGCGCAAATAATACATAGATGTTAATGTCTTCTTTTGGACGAATTCTGATCTCACAATTACTGGTCAATCGCTCTTCTGTACCAAAAATGTTCTGAAGCTACAATTTAAAAACAATCATTGCATAAAACAAAGCAGCAGCACAAATAAAACATACCATTAACACAAGCTCTTAAAATATAAACACCACAGAATTATCTTCATATGTAAGTTTCCTGGATTCAGCAAAAACATAAAACAGAACCAAACCATGCACTCTACAAACCTGAAAGCAGTCCTGATCTTGTCCTCTAATAAGCAGTCGTAAATGTTGGGTTGTAGATGTAGAATTATTTCTTAGAGCTAGTTTCTGAAGCCTAAAAACAATCACACATTTTAATAAGAATACAGCTTCCCTCTATGGATATTGCTACAACTATAAAAACTACCAATTAAAAACAACTGCAATGTTTAGCAATGAACCGACTGCATGTGCCACCTTAACAGTGTGGAACTGTCTCTCCACAGTTCCAGAACTCCACATATCTGAAAATACAGCTTCAAGACTCACCTTTATCAGAGAGCCCTGCTGGTTTAATTTCTCTTTAGCTGCTCTTCTTACAGGGTAATGTACATGGAATATTATTTGTCTTATGAAACATCAATCAATGAAAATCCACGTTAAGAAATTCATTAAGTCACTATCACGCTTAGCTTGAATACGTGGCTCCACCTAGCCTTCACGGACAGAAGGAGGCCTAGGCACATGGCTCAGCTTTTTCACTCTAAGAGGCTCATATACACAAAGGAGAACGCAAGTTGAATGGCTAGATGAACAGCAGCCAGCTGATAGTGAGAAAATCTCTCAATTTTTGAAAGTATATAAATGTCTCTTCACTGAACAATAACAGTGAAAACATGAATAAATCTCAAGCAGTTAATAAATTATCTAAGTTGTGGTCTATTCCTTGTCCGCACTGTGTTAAAAGGGAAAGGATGCTGAGTTTCAAAACAGAATAAAATCAAGACCATTGGATCTTAGCACACCTGGGAAAAACCTTCAACAGGCACACCAACTGTGGGGAAGATGTACCTGAAAGCAACATTTTTTAAAGTTTTTAATTTATTTTTAAAGAAACACGCTTATCATTTTCAAGAAGTATAATTAAGATCCTAACTAACAAACAGCCACAGTATTTAAGCAGGCTTATCCAGAGCCCTGGTGGCGAACTGGTTAAGCGTTCGGCTGCTTACCAAAAAGTTGGCAGTTTGAATCCACCAACTGCTCCTTGGAAACCCTATGGGGCAGTTGTCCTCTGTCCTATAGGGTTGCTACAAGTCAGAATTGACTCGATGGCAATGTGTTTCTCTACTATAGAGAAGCTAGAATGAATGAATGAATAGACATGAGGAAAACTGCAAAACCTTATCTAGAAATAAAGAGTCCATTTCAAATCTCCATTTTGCAATAGGTACCTTCTTCTACAATGACTAGGCAAGGAGGACGCAAGTACATACAGGAACAGCAGGTGGTGGGGCCAAATTATCTATCGGTCCCTTTGTTTCTTAAGTCTTCTCTTAGCATGCACTGGAATTACTATTTGCAGGCACAGCGTCTGTCTGCCTCCTAGGATATTTCATGGTAGGAGAAAAAATAGGAAGTCTCAATTTCTAAGCAGACAGTACACCCTTTATCGTTACCTCTGATGCAACGTCCCTGCAGAGGAGTAGTATGAACTATTTTTGGTGGGAAGAGTATTTCTGTGGAGGACACCAAACAGGGGAGCGGGAAGAATTAAAGAAACATAAACCCATAATATACCTACGCTAAATATTTTACATATTGTCTTAGGCTGGGTTCTCGAGAGAAGCAAAACCAGTAAAGCATATAAATATACATAGAGAGAAATTTATATCAAGGAAATGGCTCACACTCTTGTAGAGACTGGGAAGTCCCCAGTCCATGGGTCAGGCTAGAGACTTCTCCTGACTCATGGAGGTGCAGGGCCTGGCCGAACCCAAGATTGGCAGGTTAGACAGCAGGTCTCTAGCTCAAAGGCTGCAGAGATCGACGAATCCCAAGACTGGCAGGCAAGATGGTAGGTAAGCTGCTAGCTCAAGTCCCAAGAACTGGCGGTCATACCAACAGTAGTCAGCTGCAGGATCCAGAGCGAGCAAAAGCCCACGAGCCTTGTCAGAAAGTCCACCTATACTGGATTCAGGCCACACCCCCAAGGAAACACCCTTTCAATTGATTGGCTACTCATAGCAGATCCTATTATGGAGGTGATCGCATTATATCAGATCTCATTATGGAGGTGATCACATCATTATACGACTGTCAAACTACATCATAACTGCCAAACCACTGTGAATCATGGCCAAGCCAAGTTGGCACAGAACCTTAATGACTACACATAATTAAACATATTTAATAATCATTGAATGCTTTGGAATAGTTACTTTTACAAGTCCAACTTTAGTTACCATTTGGCTTAACACCAATTGACTAAAGGCAGAATAGTTCTCCATAGGACTGGCAAGTTCAGCCAGGCTCAGGTTAAACATTCTCTGCACCAGTATGGGATTTACTCATAAATCTCCCGGATTAAGGGGACTTCCTGAACTCTCCCTGAGGAAGTGAAGAAATGAAGGTGGACATCCTGAAGGCCTTCACTCAGAAAAAGGCTAGGTAAAATATCCCACTGGTAAGTCCAAAAGATGCGTAAGACAATGCACTGTCTTCACTTTAACAACTGTAGTATTTGATTTAAAAAAGTTCAGCACAAGAGATTTCAGGATGGTATGCCATAAGACAAACAACTGGATTTTAAGAACAGACATCTCTATTTTATTAACCATTTGTCACAAATTTTTTAAAGATGTGGAGAGTTCTGTCAGGGAAATATAAGGATGATCATGGCTCTTACTGAACTTACTTTCTTCTGCCTTGACTTAGTGGTCAAGAAACAGTTATAGGATAAGTTATATAACTACTAACTATTTGAATCTGCACCTTAATAACAACTTGAGAGCACCTTAGTACCTACGATTACTAGGGCACATTATAAGATAATTCCCCTCTTCTTTTTAACTTATACATTGATGGTTGAGATGAACAGTTGAATTATTTTCGCCACCTCCTAAGGCACAGAATTTGAAGGCTTCAATCAATTATTTGTACATGTATTGGAGCAGACAACAAACTGCTGTTGTGAAGATGATTTGGGCATACAGACACTATTCAGGCTACACTGTACAGAACTGGAGAAGCCTTCTATACAGACACATGTCCTTGTTTAGCCTTCCCCTTGAGCACACATGTCAACCCTGATTCTACCTAACTGGCTACAGTTAGCATAGGACACATATGATCAACAATATAGTATCTACTGAAGAGGGCATATAGCATCAAACTTACTGCCTCTATTTTTCAAAAGCCTAGTCAAGAGAAATATTTATAGAGAGCTGCTTAAAGACCATGTGCTCTGTCTACTCCTCTAGATAATCTAAATTATCTTAATCAAAAACATGGTTTTAGCAACCTAAAAATTTGCTTTTGAGGAACCATGTTTAAGTGTTATGCTTCCAGACCATACTGAAGCACCTAAAGGTGGAGTCCTGTGAAATCTGATGTAGTATTTACTGTAAAGTTTGTTTTCATTTGTTTGTTTTGAGACTCACCAATTTATCTTTAAAAGGGCCACTGGAAGAAACATCTCTAAAAAGTAAGCACGAGGCCTGAAGCAAGACAGTGGCTTGAAGCAGCAGCACACTCTTATCCTCCCACTAAAATACCCCCCAAAAAAACAAGCAGAAACTGACAGAATCAGCTTTATCAGGTATCTGGAAACTAGTCAAAAGGTTACAGTAAATTAAAATAAACACTCAATTAAAAAAAAAAGGAACATCGAAACAACAGGAGAACTTTGGATTTCTACTTCCCTGCACACGACCCACTCCCCAGGTCCATGTGGCCATGTTAAAGTGGTAGCTGTCGTCTGCACTTCTCGAGTGGGAGCCTGGTCTCTGGTTCCAGATGAAGCAGAGCAGACTTTATTAGCCAATGACTGTGTGCGTCTGTTCTAACTCGTCGGGCGGCTGCCTGAAGGACTGCAGCAGGGCACATCTCTCGGTTTAGCCTGTCTGGGATCTCATGCAGACTGACGCAGCAGGCCAAGAACCTAAGGCTGTAACCGCCTATAGCAGCCTGGGGCTGAAGGCACATGACACGGACGTAACGGCAGGAAGGAAAGGCCTAGAAGAGAGGTTCTTTCAAAAATTAAGGCTTTCAAAAGCATCCTGTATACAGGTGCACTGAAAACACCATACACATGCCCAGGGAAAGACACGTGCTCAAAAATTATGTCGGAAGACCCTATACTTTCACCTCAGGCTGATCCCTAGCTAAGTGCGGAAGGAGGTCCCTGTGCACAGAGCCAATCTGCATAGACTGGGAGAGGTTTTACTTTTATCCTTTGGAGTACAAGAAAATCTCTGTCAAAATACTAGCTGAATGCAAGCTAAGAAATGAGACATCACTGTCCACACATAAAAAGAAAGGCTTTAAAAAAATAGTCAGGGAAGACACTGAACAAAAGAATGACTACGACCTTCAACAATTTAAACACGAAACAAACAAAAAGAACAAACATCGAAGAAGGGAAGAATTTGATTTCCACAGTTACCACCTTATAATACTCAAATGTCCTAGTTAAAAAATAAATCACAAGGCATATAAAGAAACAGGAAGGAACTAACCTTTCAAAAGACCAAACTGACGTGACTTTAGAAACTGTACCCATGGAACCCAGTTAATGGACTTACTAGACAAAGACTTTAAAACAACATTATTAAATAAGCTCAAAGAGCTAAGGAAAACACAAAGAACTAAAGGAAAACAATATAAAAATAAAATGAGAATATCAATAAAGAGATAAAGATTACAAACAGGAAGAGAATTACTGGAGCTGAATAACTAAATGAAAAATTCACAGGAGGGGTCCAGCAGCAGATCTGAGCTAGCAATTC
>NW_004444198.1:1225654-1255533 GCF_000243295.1 Trichechus manatus latirostris
AAATAAATAGGACCTCATAAAAATTAAAAACTTCTGTTCATCAAAAGACTACCAAAAAAGTGAAAAGACAAGCTACAGACTGGGAGAATATCTTCAGAAACCATATGTCTGATGAGAAACTAATAACCAATATATGTATACAACTTCAACAACTTAACAACAAAAGGACAAACAACCCAATCACAAAATGAGCAAAGGACTTAAACAGACATTTCACCAAAGAGGACATTCAAATGGTCACTAAACACATGAAAAGATGATCAGCATCATTAGCCATCAGAAAGCTGCAAATCAAAACCACAATGAGATATAATTTTACTCCCACTAGCATGGCTAAGAAAAGAAAATAACTACTGGCAACGATGTGGGGAAACTGAAACCCTTATCTACTTCTGGTGGGAATGCAAAATGGTACAGCCATTGGGGAAAACAGCGTGGTGGTTCCTCAAAAAACTAAAAATGAACTACCCTAAAAAAAACCAAAAACCAAACCCGCTGTCATCAAGTCGATTCAGACTCACAGCAACCCTACAGGACGGATCAGAAATGCCCCATAGGGTTTCCAAGGAGTGCCTGGTGGATTTGAACTGCTGACCTTTTGGTTAGCAGCTGTAGCCCTTAACCACTATACTACCAGGGTTTCCAGGACCACCATATGAACCAGCAATTCAACTCTTAGGTATGTACATAAAAGACTTGAAAGCAGAGACTCAAAAAGAGACTTGTATACCAATGTTCACTGCAGCACTATTCACAATAGCCAAAAGGTGGAAACAACCTACATGCCCATCAACAGGTAAGTGGATAAAAATGTGGTATATACATACAATGGAATACTTCTCAACCAGTAGGAGAACAAAGTCTTGACACATGCTACGGTATGAATAGGTTTGGAAAACATTATGCTGAGTGAAGTAAGTCAATCACAAAAGGACAAATATTGAATGACCTCATTTATATAAAAAGACAAGAAAAAGCAAACATATAGAGACCAAAGTTTATTAACGCTTACCAGGGGCAGGAGTAAGGGCAAAAAGGGGGATCAATGGTGATAGAAAAATCACACTGATTAAGGGTAGGGCTGCACAGCTGATTACTGTAATTGTTGTCAATAAATTGTATACCTGTAAAAAGTTGAACTAGCAAAAGTTGTGTAATAGATATATTTACAACAATAACAAAAAAGAAAGAGTAGCTGCTGAGGCTGCCTATGTACAACCAAAGACTTCATTGGATTTAGTTTCTTGGTTTGGAGGCTTAGGGTCATGGTTTCATGGGACACCCCAGTTAACTGTCCTGACAACGTGATTAGTGCTTTTGTTCTATATCCTAGTTCACTGCATAGTGCCTGGGGTCTTAAAAGCTTGCAAGCAGCCATCCAAGGCTCAACGATTGGTCTCTATTCACCTGGAGCAACAGAGGAAGAAGGAGTCAGGAATAGGAGGAAGATATGGAATGTGTTGTTAACTGCCTCCTTTTCCATGAGACCAGAACTGGATGGTGCCCAGCTACTGCTACTGAACATTTTGATCGAAGATTCCATAGAAGAATCTTGATCAAAAGAGGGAAAATGCAGGACAGAATTTAAAATTCTAATGGACTCCAGAATTTCTGGAGCCATGGAGGGCGGATAAACCCCTGAAACTACTGCACTGAGATAATCTTTAAGCCTTAAACCAAAAATACTCCCTGAAGTCTTCTTAAAATCAAATAACAGTTTAGTTAAACTAGTAAAAAATGTCTGCCTTGAGCACTATGTTCTTTTACGAACTGTCTCTATGGGATGAAACAGTAACTCGAAAGATTAGGGGGGCACATGTTTATGTTAACGAGGGAGAGAAAACTGAGAAAAGGACGTGAGAATGGTTGCACAACTCAAAAAATGTAATCAATGTCACAAAATTGTACACATAGAAACTGTTGAATTGGTATATGTTTTGCTGTGTATATTCTCAACAACAACAAAATAAATAAAATTTAGGGGCAAAAAAAGTTAAAGGAAGTCCTATTCAGGCTGAAATGAAAAGACACTGGATGGTAACTCAAAGCCATGTGAAGGAAAAAAAGATCTCCAGCAAAAACAATTCCATGGATAAATATAGAGGGCAGTTTCACAGTATTTTTGTGTTGTAATTCTACTTTTTATGTCCTACACGATTTAAAAGACAAATGTATATAAAGATGTAATTTGTGACAACAATATAAAAGGGGGGAAGGAGTGGTATAGGAACAGAGTTTTTGTATATTATTGAGGTTAAGTTAGTATCAATATAAACTAGGTTGCTATTCATTTAGGATTTTAATAAAATCCCCATAGTAACCACAAAGAAAATATCTAAAAAATATACACAAATGGAACCAAGAAGGGAATAAAAATGGTTCACTAAAAAAAAAATCAACTGAACACAAAAGCAGGTAGTACTGGAGGAAATGAGGAACAAGAAGAGGTATAAGACACTCAGAAAACAAATAGCAAAAATGCCAGAAGGACTTCCTTATGGGTAATTATTTTAAATATAAACGGACTAAACCCTCCAATCAAATGGCAGAAGTTGGCAGAATGGATAAGAAAACTATCCATACGCAGTCTACAAGAGACCCACTGGAAATGCAAAGACACAAGTAGGTTGAAAGTGAAAGGATGGAAAAAATATTTCCTGCAAATAGCAAACAAAAGAGAGCTACATTAGCTATATTAATAGCTGACAAACTAGACTTTATAAGACACAAAGAAGGACATTATATAACAATATAAGGGTCAATTCAACAAGAAGATAGAACTATAAATACATATATACCAAAAACAACCAAAATCCATTGCCATTGAGTTGATTCCGACTCATAGGAACCCTGTAACAGCAGAGTGGAACTGCCCCACAGGCTTTCAAGGCTATAATCTTTATGGAAGCAGACTGCCACATCTCTTCCACAGAGCGGCTGGTAGGTTCGAACAATCGACTTTTCATTCAGCAGTCAAGTGCTTGACCACTGAACCACCAGGGCTACTGCACCAAACAACAGTGCCCCAAAATATATGAAGCAAATACTGACAGAACTGAAGAGAGAAACAGTCTTACAATAATAGCTGGAGATGTCGATACACCACTTTTAACAATGGATAGAACATGTAGACGGGGATGAATAAGGAAAGAGAGGAATTGAACAACACTATAAAACAATTAAGAGTCCCTGGGTGGTGTAAATGGCACTCAGGGAAGCCTTGGAAGAAAGGCCTAGTGATCTGCTTCTGAAAAATCAGTCACTGAAAACCCTCTGGAGCACAGCTCTACTCTAACACACATGGGGTTACCATGAGCCAGAATTGACTTAGCAACTGGTTTTTTTAATAAACCAATTAGACCTAACAGACATATATAGAACTGTCCATTAAACAACTGCAGAATACACATTCTTCCCCAGTGCACATGGATCAATCTACAGGATAGACCATAACTAGCTCACAAAACTAAGTCTTAATAAATTTTAAAAGACTAAAACCATACAAAGAATCTTCTCTGGCTACAATGGCATGAAAGTAGAAATCAGTAACAGAGGAAAACTAGAAATTTCACAAACCCTATAGAAATAAAAAGGATTATAAGAATACAGTCATGTATCACTTAACGTCCACGATACATTCTGTGAGGATATCTGCTCCATTAGAGATTCCCTTGTACTCTCTTACAATGTACTAAATTCACCAACTATACTGTTAACTTCTGAAACAGAGTATAATGTCTCTTGATTACTTTTTCCTTCTACTTTTCCATAGTGCTATCCATAGAAGGAACCTTAAAAAACAAAACAAAACAAAAAAAAAACCCCATTATCGTAAATTCCGACTCACAGTGACCCTATAGGACAGAGCAGAACTGCTCCATAGGGTTTCCAAGGAGCGGTTGGTGGATTCAAACTGTCGACCTTTTGGTTAGCACTTGAGCTCTTAACCATTGCATCACCAGGGCGCCGACACAGATATTCTTAATTGCCTAAATTTAGTAATCAGCAGAGAATTTACCAAAGAGATTCAGAATACTGAAACCTAAATTTTTTTGGTTACCCTTTAAAAAAAGAGGTGAGATGTTTAATTTAAAAATTAAAATTCATAACAGCAAGATTAAGCAAATATAAGACAGCTTTAACTGTATTCTAAAAACAATAACATGGTCATAATTAACACAGCAGAGAATATCATTAGGTAATGAGAGCAAAATCTTAGCACTCAGGAGCTAAAATATGTTCATACTTACTGTGTTCTACCAAGAGGCACACCTCCCCAAGCCAGAAACTGCTTGTTGGATAAAACTGATGGAATATCTGAGCAGCAAGATCCGAGTGTCAGAGGTTTATTTCCCGAAGAAACTATTTCACCTTTTAACACTACTTCATACTGAGGTCCAAATGGCTGCACAAATATTTTCATGATCCTAACAAACAAAGCAATCTAAGTTGAATGTCCTGTATTCAATTTGTTTGGTAAGTATTTCCTGCATGCTTCCTTGCTAGGTGCTGAGGATACAATGTCAGTCCCACCCTTAGAGGTTATGCTGTAGAGCCGAACACAGACAAGGCAAGAGACGACCACAATCCTATCTCAATACTAAGATGTGAGAAATTCACGGTGCTACAGGAATACTATTTAGAGGAATTTGGGACAAATCAAGGAACACTTCTCGGATGAAGGCATTAACTCAGTGAAGTTGAGGGCAAGTGCTCCAGGAACAAGTGTTCACATTTGTGAAGGCAAGATTCTTCTTTTCCTTCATAAGGTTCTGAGGCAGACTGAACACACTAAGGCTTCCTATACCCAGGGCAGGAGATAAGCCACGTGAGTCTCAGAGGACAGGGTGCTTTGAAGCTAGTTTTATGGAAGCAAGTTCAAATACTAATGACAAAAGTATTCTTACTGTAAGCTGATACTCACTTATGATTTGGGTACCAAAAAGTCACACACCTGGAGAAGTGATAGGAAAAAGTATCTTATAAAACAACTTACAAGGTCAACCAATAGGTCCTTTGGAGCGAGAGAAAAAGCTAATGAGAACATCTAAACTGACATTTTAGTATTTACTTTTGTTAGAATATACTTAACAGTGATTTATCAATTTCTAGTCAGCTGGTTTAAAAGGAGACTTTTAGTAAATAAAAAGGAAAATCTGAGGCTAAATGAAGAGAGGTGAAGCAGTGCTATACCATCTATTAGGTGAAGTAAAATGTGTACTTTATTATTCAGGCTGTGGACTGAAGTACATTTAAATAAATGGCTGTTCAGAAAGATGAATAAAAACTTGTCATTATAAAAATTTTGAATTACCTTTTCTCACATGTTTTGGAATCCTTTGGGGTAAATGAAACCATAACCTCACGTTCTTCTCCGGGTTTAAGAAACAGATTTTCTGGGTCCACTGAGAAGTGACTTCCTTGATCTGGGATCTAAATATTTATATAATTATAACTAAATGACTACTTACGCAGACAGTTTTTACTCAGTTACTCTTCTCGTCTTATGCTCTTTTTTCATTTACAATGGACTCTCTGTCCCACCTTGTCTTATTTTCCTGAAAAAGGATACTTTATCCTTTTCTCTCCTCCCTAACAAACCTTAAACCCCACCCATTCCTAGTTCCCTATCACTAGCGCCCTCTCACTCACTGCAGGCCTCAGAAACAAGTCTGTGTATAAGATCACTCTCTTCTAATTCTCCACAGGGTGTCATACGCATTTTTCAGAAACTAAACTAGAATTTGGTTCTTATACTGAAAATATTAGATGCCCAAGTTCAAGTACCATGTGATGTTCTACACCAGTGTAACAATTCAGTTTTTTAAACACATGCACAAATTTTGATCCTCACAACACTCTGACAGAGCAGGCAGCACTGCGACCTTCAGAATGTATTCTCTGAAGAAATATTGTATCACTTGGATAGAGATTCTTACCTTGATATCTAAATAAACTTCGATATTCCCAGCATTTTTCAAAGGTAAGCACTGCTTTGATGAGGAAGCCACACTAGCAAACAAATGCATAGTCTAGAGGAGGGAAGAAAACAGGGATTTAAGAAAAATTGTCATAAAAAATGACATCACCTGAACATAAAAAAATAATGGCAAAAAAGGAGAGTTTAGGATACCTGCAAATCTTTTGGAGCATGTATCCTAGCTACTCCTGTTCTTGCTCGAAGACTAACACTTTTAATAACCGGAGTAGGGTTTGGGCTATCAAGCTCTATATCAACTCTTGCCAAGAATTCTTCTGCCGAGTCCAGAGTCTCTATAAAAGATCGTGCTTTTAGTTCAGAGACTAGAGAGTTATTTAACTGGAAATGCCATCAGTGGTCCAAAATAGTGTCCTTAGAGGGGTCACAAAAAATCTTAGGCAAGAAGATTTTTAAAATAATTCAGAGAGAAATCAAAATGAGTGCAGAGAAAGGAGAAAAACAGAAGAAAACACCCAACTGCTGGATGCAATCAGATCAAATGAGAGAAACGATCCCGTAAGGTTTCCAGTGGTCCCAGCTCAGGTTACCCACACCCCAGAAGGGCAAGCCATCTGCCCTAGTTCTAAAACAACATAAAATACTTGATAAGTTACCCAAAGTATTCACGTATACTAAGGTCCTTGGGTGGTACAGAGGGTTTGTGCTCAGCTGGTAACCAAAAAGTTTGGCAGTTCAAACCCACCTAGAGGCACTGCAGAAGAAACAGGCCTGGTGATCGCTTATGTAAAGATTATAGCCAAGAAAATCCTATGGAGCAGTTCTACTCTGTTAACACATGGGGTCTCCTAAGTCATAAATCAACAACAAAAACAAAATCAACAACCAAAGTATTCACATATACTGAGAGATGAAATAGTCTCAGATTTGTAGTTTATCTGTAGCTTATGTAAAGCAATTCTAACAAAATGTAAACGTAATACCTGAAGAACACATCTGTTTCTTTGGATTATGGAAGAGAACCCAAATTATCAGAAATTCTGGCTCCTGTAAAATGAAAAACAAAAACACATACCAGCATGAAGATTAAGATCTTAATGAAAGAAAAGCAGTTTGGAAATGCAACTTCCTCTCCAATTCTAAGCCAGTTCTCCACTGTTCCCACATACCTGTCCATCATAACTGGCGAGCATCACATGATTTATCACAGACGGAGCTGTTAGTTGAGCAATCACGTCGGCATAGGGAGCAGCTTTCAGAGAAGCATTAACTGGTTCCTTAGAAAATGTGAAGCAGCGCCAGGCAATGGCATTCTGTTCAGAAACAGAAGAATCTGTTTCAGAAGTGCTAACAGTATAACATTAAACTACCATTCTAAGGACCCAGAATGGTTAACAAAAAAGTTTACTTTCATAGAAAAAATTAACCAAGAATGATATTAGCAGTATCTATAATTCCAGATCAGTACACTTTTGAAGCAATTTCTTACTGTATTTTAGTACTCACGGCATTAATAACAAGTCTGACCGGCACAGTAGCATGTGTCCTGTTTATCATTTTTAATGGGAGAGCTTTCCAGCCTCCATAAGTCAAGTCACCAAAGTCAAGAACATCTTTCTTTTCTGTTTCTACCTAATGACAGAGGGAAAAAAAAGTATCAATATACTAATAAATATCTTCTCTACCACAAATTAAGAGTCAGCATTAAAGGTAAACTTTCCTAAGTTTTCCCAGGCTACTTTATATTTACTATTTTCTACCAAAATACATGTTAAAAATTGTTCTTTTGAGGTAGCCTATGTTCCCAAATATACTACATAACAAAGGACTATCTTAGCTGCTGCTACTCTGAAAACACTATTTGATCTTAAACCAAGCTGACAATTTTAGAAAATATACAAATGTCCTTTCAATGAGCTCTATTATTAGAATATTGGCATCTCAATCCCCTTTAAAACATATCTTGGCATTTTCAGATTTAATCCAAAATTCTAACAAGACTGAAAATGTTTAAAAGTATATAAAAATGAACATTTCGAAAGTTTCAAACATTTAAAATGAGTGCCTACTGCATAGCAAGCAGTGTCCTAGGTGCTGGATCATGACAGACTTCTCTGACCAGGGACCACCCTCACACTGATCCCTGAACTGTTGGGCAAATTTAACAACAACAACAAGTCCTTTTCTGGCCTAGCCAAACATAAAATAAAGGGAAACCAAAGACAGATTGGAGAGTGGAAGCTGACTTCTGTAGTGGCCCATTATGTTTCTGGGTTCAGAATCAGGCACCAAGAATAGCCCCTGAGAATAGAATACATGACCTGAAGCTTGTTGCAAGCACGGCAAGGTTGGAATGGAATTTAAACTCCCTGTGTAAAGCCCAGAGATTCAGAGACGTGCCTTTTCTATGAGAAGGGACCTAGAAAAACTCTGGGAAGCAATAAGGACACTTGTCCAGGGATGGGTGGGTATGAAAAGAACATCTGCCTATGCCACACTCCAAATATGGGAACCCCAAGCTGAGAGTCACTGAAGCCACCAGTGCCCCCTAGCATTGCCACAAAGTGCTCTGTAGAGACACTTTCACCAACCAGGACACATGGGGTTTTTATAGCAAAAAGCAGCTCCAGTGAAGGTGAGTTCAGAATAAAATTTTAAAAATCAATTAAAAACTTAGACACCACATGAAGAAAATAATCCGAAAGATCCAGCAAAAGTGACTAGCAGATGATGGTAATGGGTTTATAATAAGAGAATATCTTCATATTCTATGTCCTCCATGCCCTGGAAAATGAAAGAAACTGCTGAGCTAAGTTACTAAGCATTCCCTCTGGTAACTTTCTACTTAAGTTCAAAAGGGAGAAGTTGAGGAAGGGCATTTGTACTGTGAAAAAAAAAAAACTGGAATGATTCTCAGCAGCCCAATGGGGGGCTGTTCTACCCTTCGTACCTCACACCACACCTCTAAACTGGGAATCGAAGCTATTGCTTTGCTGAATGAAACAAATTAATAGTAGGACCTCATTAACACCTGTTAAGTGTGGTTAAATAAACCTGTTAGGTTCAAGTTATATGAGGAATCAAGTAGTATTTAATTATGTTGAAGACGTGTCCTGCTTTTCCTGTTTCGTACCTTCCCGTATCTCCTCCCACATTCCTTAATCTCGTTCAAGGTATTAATTCTCATTTCACTCACAATCAATTAAGACTAAAGACATTTCTTAATTAAGGCTGCAATCTGTAATCCTCTGCAGAGACTTAAAAATTACTGACAGCTAGGCCCTACCCCACACTCTGATTTAACTGATGTTGGTGGGCTCAAGCGCTGGGTGCATTTCAATTTCCCAGTGTTATTCCAATGTGCAGCCAGGGTTGGGAACTGCTGCTCTAAAGGAACGTATGTTACAATGACCTCTTCATTACTCCCAAGGAGACTAGACCTAATTTTTTTCACTTCCAGGAAACAGGTGACTATAGGAGAAAAATTTTTCAGCTAGCAGATAATCTTCAGGTATAAAAAAGGGACAAGGAGAACATGAACCACTGGCACTTTCCTAATAAGTGCGCATCAAACTATATAATGGAAATCAGTTGAAAATCGAGTTTAATGTAGTTTGCTTTATAAATATCTTAGCAAGTATATTTCTGTTGCTATAAAACAATAAAAATTATTTTAAATTTTGGAATAGAAAGATATTAAGAACTACTCTTTAACTTGAAACTAACTTTGTGCTACATTAAACCATAAATTCATTTTTCCCAAATATTACTCTTAAGGTTCAACAGCCTTCATCAAAATGTCAGGCATTACAAAGATTCACTTACAAACACTTACCTCGATGACAGGGGTCTCAGCAACAGCAGTGAGAATGACTCTGCTGGCCAGGGCTTCAGCTTGTACTATCGTCTCAGCATCTGCTGAAAACGGCCAAGAGGCAACACTGAATATACATCTGAAAATCCCAGGATTGGACGGTATGAAAAGTACTTTTATCTCTTCTGTGGTGTGAGGTCTTATGATGACTTTATTCTTGAAAACTAAACAAGGATACTTTGAAAGATCCACCTTTAAAAAAGAGTCACAGGGTTCATTAACAAACGGCTTCACATGGAAAAACAAGTAGCATCAACTAGTTTTTCTTCTTCCTAGTCACTCAAACTACCAAATCTAGACATTTTATTACCTCTTCAAAAATACTCAAATCTTGTAACTCGTTATCTTTAAAGTACAATCGGTCAAAATGCTTCGTAAGTTGAATTATTCTCTCAGAGTCAAGACTATGTTCTTAGTCTATTGCAAAGTAAGCAAATTTATCTATACCCTTACTTTCCTCGAAAAAGGCACTGAAAATGGTCGCACTTTACAGCCCTGTAAATTCTTTTTAATCCATTTTGGTACCAGAGAGAAACTAACCATATTGCTATGGATAACATGCCAGCTTCTGATCTGCAAGGAATCCCTGACTTAGCCAAGCTGCGACCAAAGGCCAAAAAACAGAGCAGTGTAATGAAGAGTACAAGAATGTAAAATCAGTAGACCTTAGCCTTGCTACTTACTCAGCTATTACAAAATAGCTGGGTGACTCGGAGTAAATGATTTTAATCTCTCTAGGACACAGTTTCTGCAGCTGTAAAATGCAAGGGAGTTAGACTGATATCTAAGGCCCTCATAAGGCCTCAAAGTCTATGATTATGACCAACTCCAGTTCCCTTCTCCTCACCAATTTATGGGATCTTCTTTTCAACTCCCCACTTCAGAGACAACACTAACTCCTATCAAAAAAAAAAAAAAAAAAGACACTCCCTCCTAGATACCTCTAAGAAGTCCTCAAATCTCACTTCCCTCCATCCTCAACCCCCGCCTCCAATTACCTGCTTCTCATCTAACCTCAGGATCTGATAGCTAAGGGAAAAGACTAAGAAAAGGAGAGAGGTAGGGTAGAGAAAATCTTATTTTACCAGGTAAATAAATGTTATTAGAAGGTAAGAGGGTGGAGTAAACTCATTTGCCAATGGTTGTTTCCAAGTACCAGTAGCAAAACCAAACACTCCAAAACAGTGGTTGCTAACCATATTTCCCACCTTCCCTACTCACTGATTTTCAAATGATCACTAACTATGATCAGGAAAGGAATATTATTTAGATTCTAGAGTTTTACTAACTGTAACTGATCATGTGAGAGACCCTTGCTCTAAGAGTTCATGTTAAAACTATATTTTCAGGTATTTCAAAAGATCCTGTAAGAAAATGATCAGACACATTAGTCATAAAGATTCCTCTTATTAAAGAAAGGTGTATGTCTTAAGAGTAACATCTTTCTTTCTTCCGAAAAATGAGAGTAACTTATATTCAATTACATTTCACAAAATGTCTAACAAGTAGAGACCAGAAACGCAGAGCTTTCAGTCATTTAAATAATAGCACTAAAAGCAAATTTATAGGCTTTTGTAAGTAAATAGCAATGAAATATATAATATTTAATGGTAATAAATAATGAGCAATGAGAAACACAAATTTCACTTCTCACACTGGAAGTACGACAACAAAAAGGGGGCCAAGAAAAAGATATTGTTCCAAAGATTGTGTGCAGGGTATAAAAAAGATAGAGGGTTAGAAAAGATTCCCTTGTACAAAAGGAGGTACTAGAGAGAGGAGAAATCAAACATTTAATCATGAAGTAACTGTTAAGTCAAATGAGAACGATACAGAAAGCTTACCTTCTCACCATTAACACTGACACTGAGCACCCCAATGCTGACCTGTAACCAGCGGTCAGCTGGATTCAAGACACTGAGGTGGGTTTGGGAAACAATACCAACACAGCAAGCATGAGGGAACTTCAACTCCTCAGGTACTCTTACATACGCTGGATAAGAAAAAAGCATAATCAAAATGTAATTTATATTAAACACCTGATTAAAAGCACAACCGGTTAAATGAAAACTATTATAGAAAACCACCTACTTATATGCAGGCGTCCTTGGGTGGTGCAAATGCTTATTGCACTCAGCAGCTAACTGAAAGGTTAGTGATCCAAGTCCATCTAGAAGTGCCTCAGAAGGCCTAGTGATCTACTTGCAAAAAACTGGTCACTGGAGACCAGATAGAGCACAGTTCTAATCTGACACACACGGGGTTGCCATGAGTTTGGTTTTATCTGTACAAGTGCCCCAAATCTTTAGGGATCCTTGACATTATATAAGCCTCAGCACAGTCCTGCCAACAATTTTTTCTTCCGCATCTAGCCCAGGAAAAAATATCCATTAAAATTTATCAAACCCATAATTTACAGCTAACCAACTCTTTGATGTTATTACTTATTGGTAATCATCCCTTCCTTTTTTCTCCCACAAATTATAAGCCACTGTCTAACCTAAGAAGAAACTACAGTGGCTACAACTTTAAGATGTATGCACCTACTTAGAGTGTGTAACACAAACATCAATCTTTAACCATCCTTCCGCGGTTACTTTGGATTTTTTTTCAAGAAGAAAAAGGCAGCAGACAAAAAGACAATAGTCCAGTGGCTGTGTGTATCATATCAGGAAAAGTACAGCACCCATTTCTGACTCAGCAGAGCCACGGTACAGTTCAGCCACACAGAGAGGAGTGGAAGAGCTGTCTCTCGCTGCCACATGGTTACTCTGTCTCAGTCTCCGAGGGCTGACATAACAAAAACACCACAAGTGTGTGGTTTTAAAGAACAGGAATTTACTGTCTCGAAGTTCTGGAGGCTAGGAGTCCAAATTCAGTAGGACTAAACAGTCTCTGTCTCTGTGGGCTGCAGGGGAAGATTCCTTGTTTCTTTCTGCTGCTAGCAATTCTTGGCGTTCCTCGGCTTGCATATGCCATGCATGTCTGTGTCTGTTCTAAACTTTTTATAAGCATCACTCAGAAGGGATTAGGTTTATGACCCATTCTAGTCTGGTATGACATTATTAACATAACAAAAGAAAATCTCTATTTCCAAAGAGGGTCATATTTATGGTACAGAGACTAGGACTTCAACTTAACTTTCTGGGGGACACAATTCAATCCTTAACACTCTCCAAAAGGCTTAAAGGTGAAAGGTGACTCACCCATCAGGGATCCAACTCAAACTGGGTACTTCTTAGTTGCAAGAATAACAGAACTCCAAAAGCAGAGCAAGAGAGATAAGGAAAATAAAGATAAAGGCATAGGGAACTTTTCACCTACATGAATTTTAATATTTTCTAAGGCAATCTCAGGGGCCCTGGCACAGAAATATATATGCTCTGTGTTCAAAATTCAGGATAAGGAAAAAAAAAAAAGACATTACAAGAAATTAAGGCCAACCAGTATTACCTTGAAACAAATCAGTTCTGTGGTCTGGTTTGAGAAAACTCAACTTTTAAATAATAGCAACAATGAGAACAACAGAGCATCTTACCTAATTCTGACATCCTTCCTGAATCCCACGGACCAGTTCCACAGCTTGTACCAACAGATTGCACAGGAAAAGGTTTTGCTGTACTTAGAAGATTCTGATTTAAGGCATTAGAATACGGGTTACAAAGAGAAGTGGTACCCATCAATCCAGAGCTGAAATTTTGTCCTAGACAAATTCCCACAGCCATCGAGTTCTGAACATGCTCTCCTGGGAGAGCAGGATGAGGACAGCCTCCTGAGAAACCACAGACTGTGGCACCACCAACAAGGCAAGGAGGCAAAGCGACGTTTCCAGCTGAAGGCAGTGACCCTAAATACTGCTGGGCAAAAGGCACAGTGGTCAGAGAATGTCCAGTCAAGAGTGTGGGAATAGTAGCGGGCAGGTGCTGCATCTCAGGAGCAGAGCCGTGGCCTGCAAAGCTGGGGACAGCGGAACACTGGTTATCAGGAGCTGTCTGGTTAGGAATCGGGCCACTTAATTCACTGCTGGCAGTTAATACATCTTTGGAAGTCCTTCTTTGACCTTTGTTAACGGATTCCGGGCAAGACGCAGGGAGGTCAGCAGTAGTAGACAAAGCCTGACGGCTGAGACATTCCCTGCTGGGTAGAGTCATAGTGATCTGGTCCAATTCATGAGAGTTTGATGCCAAACCTACCAGACGGGTTTCAAAGAGATCTCCACTTTTGGAAGGAGGATCTTTACAAACTCTAAAGTTAGGTTTTACATCTTCAGTTTTACTACTCTGGAAAGTAGTTTCAGTCACTTTTTTCTTATCCAATTTGTTCTGAATAACAGATGATAATGTTCTTTTTTCTTTTCCTTGAAATGGAACTTTTTCATTCAAGTTTTCCACAGTGTGTTCCTCCAATGGAGTTGGGCTGGCACGAATAATTGTGGTGCTCAACTCACTGGTGATATCACTCTGAGTGTAACAAAAAAATGTTTTTAATAATCTACAGCTAACCTGAATATTATAAACTTAAACCATGCTGGCATCTTCTCAAGTAATACAATAAAGAGATGTACATGACATTATCTCTCTGAAAAAAATTCAGTTTACACAAAGAAAAGTAGTTTTGCAGCTGTGAAATGCAGGCTTAAAAGTTAGAACTTTTGCATTCATTATTTTATGAAAGTAATTATAATGAGGAAACTAAATAGAAGGTGTACACCAATTACACCTCTGAAAATACTTACATAAATAAAGGAATAGAGACAAGTAATTTTTTACGAGTTTAAGGAATTTTTCTCTGTAAACTATACAATAAAAATCTAATTAATAACAAAAGGGGGAGTGAGCAGGCTTTTGAAATGTTATCAACACGAGGTTAGAATCAAGGCAAAGCCAACCTAATCCGCCAGCCTCCATGACCTATGTATACTGCTGTGTGTGCTTGAAGACCTGAAGATGCTAATTTTTATGAGCACTAACTCTTTTCCAACTTCTAAACCCAGTGGTTCTATTTTCTTAAGTATGAAGTAATGGTTGTAATAACTGTTCATATACTCATTTCTCTCTAATGCATAACCTAAAGGGTAACATCTACAGCCCTGCGGGAAGGACCAGCTGGAATTTACATACAATCTAACATATACTTAACCTTTACTGACAATTATTTTTGGCACTTGGTTTTGAAATTTTCCTGGACCAAAGCTTTAGAAACAAAGACAGTAAGTAAACAACACCAGATTATTTGTCACTTAACATTCAACGTCCATGGAAGCAGCAGTCAAGAAATCAAATGACATAATGAATTTGGCAGCTCTGCTGTAAAAAACCTCTTTAAAGTTTTAAAAAGCAAAGATGTCACTTTGATGACAAGGTGACCCAAGCCACGGTCTTTTCAATTGCCTCATATGATGCAAAAGCTGGACAATGAAAGGAAGACAGAAGAACTAATGCGTTTGAATTGTGGTGTTGGCCACGAATACTGAATATACCATGGATGCCGGAAAAACAAAGTTTTAGAAGAAAATGAAGGAAGCTGTCAACGAGATGGATGGACACAAGAGCCACAACAATGAACTCAGACATACCAGTGATCATGAAGATGGCACACGGACAGGCAGTGTTTCGTTCTGTTATACATAAGGGTGTCAACCTTGACGCCACAGCAACTAACAACAACATCGCTAAAAATAACAACTAATATATATATAGCGCTTCCTTACGAGGTGCCAAGCACTACTCACATCACTTTTCTTCTTTATAGCTGAAGAAACAGACTGAGAGGTTTAATAATTTGTCTGAGGAAGTAGCAGAGAAGGGTTGTTTGACTGTATGCTAAGAATACATAGATCTAATATAAACAAAATAAAAAAGACAGCTTTCTAGCAACATGAACAAATATATGTACAATGTTCACTGCAGCACTCTTCACAATAGCCAAAAGGTGGAAACAACCTAAATGCCCATCGGCAGATGAATGGATAAACAAAATGTGGTACGATGGAATACTGCTCAGCCAGAAAGAGAAAGGAAGTCTTGATACATGCTACAACATGTATGGAGCTCGGAGACATTATGCTGAGAGAAGTCAGTCAATCCCGAAAGGACAAATAGTGTATGACCTCACTTCTATAAAAAGACAAGAACAACACAGCAACAGCAACCAAAAAAAAAAAAAATGTGGTTACAAATGTATGTATCTATGTAAGTACACAGAACATGAATCTACGTGTGTATGAACATATATTCATATATATAACGAAGTACATAGGGGGCACAGTTACCGACACCTCTTAGAAATAACCAAACACCTCGCAGAATTGTTTTTCTGGGTTTGAAGCCTTAGGACCATAGTCTTGTAGGGAAACTCCCTGAACTGGTATAATATAATTCATAAAGTTTATCCTAGTTTGGTGAGTAGTGTCTACGGTCTTAAAAGCTTGCTAGTGACCATCTAAAATATAACTATCGGTCTTTTCTTATCTGGAACAAAAGAAAAAGGAAACAAAAGACTCAGAGAAGAACCTAGTCTATAGGACTAACAGTCTACACAAACCACAGCCTCATCTACCCTAAGACCAGAAGAACTAGATGTTACCGGCTACTACTGTTCACCGTTCTGATGAGGGCCACAACAGATGAATCCTAATAGAAGAGGACAAAAACGTGGAACAGAACTCAAATTCTTAAGAAGTCTGGACTTACTGGACTGGTTGAGACTAGAGGACTCTCTGAGACTACCACCCTGAGATACCCTTTAAACCTTGAACTGAAACTAGCCCCTGAGGTCACCTTTTAGCTAAAGAACAGACTGGCTCATAAAACAGAGTATTACCAGTAAGTACTAAGCGCCTTTAAAAAACTCATCTATATAAGATCAAATGATCAACAATTACTCTAAAGCAAAGACAAAAAGGTAATGGGACAGGGAAACCAGACTACTGAAAACAAAACATCCAGAATGGAATGCGAATGTTGACACATTGCGAAAAACGTTAACCAATGTCACCAATTTGTGTAGTAACTGTTAAATGGGAACCTAATTTGCTATGTAAACTTTCATCAAATACACAATAAAATATTTAAAAAAAAAAAAAGACAAGAACAGGCAAATGTATAGAGACCAAAGTTTACTGGCAATTATCAGGGGCGGGGTGGAGGGGGAAAGTGGGGGGGCTATTGCTTATGGAGCACTAACTTCCGGCTTACGGTGATGGAAAAAAATCACAGTGATTAAGGGTAAGGGTGGCACAGGTGATTAATGTAATGGATATCAGTAAGTTGTACATGTGTAAAAAGTTAAATTGGCAAATGTTATGTGATAGAAATATTTGCAACAACAACAAAGAGCAGCTGCTGAGGCTGCTTATGTAAAACCAAACACCTCATGGAATTTGGTTTCCTGGTTTGGAGGTTTAGGGTCATGGTTTCATGGGGCACCCCAGTTAACCAGCCTAATTTATGCTTAGTGCTTCTGTTCTACCTCCTAGTTCACTGTGTAGTGCCTGAAGTCTGAAAAGCATGCAAGTGGCCATCTAAGATATAATAATTGGTCTCTTTTTGCCTGGAGCAACAGAGGAAGGAGAATCAGGAACAGGAGGAAGAAACGGAATGTGTGGCTAATTGCCTCTATCAACAGCGGTGTCCTTTGCCATGAGACCAGAAAAACAGGATGGTGCCTGGCTACCGTTACTGAACGTTTTGATCAAAGATTCTATAGAAGAATCCTGATCAAAAGGGGAAAAATGCAGAACAGAATTTCAAATTCTCATGGAATTCAGACTTTTTGGAGACATGGAGGCTAGATGAATCCCCGAAACTACTGTCCTGAGATAAACCAGAAAATATTCCCTCAAGTCTTCTTTAAACCAAACAACAGCTTAGCTTAATTAGTAAGTAAAGAATGTCTGCCTTCCCTTGTTATGTTGGCTGTAACAGCATCAGTAGAGTAATACTAAAATAGTAAAAATACATAAACTCAATATTTTCTTATGTACTTTAAAAAGTACTAATAGCAATGAGGCTTAGCATGCATACACACACACATAAAATAAAAACAAATTAGGTACAAATGCAAACACATTTGCTTCCATTTAAGAAACAATAAAAGTTAAGTATAAGGACATGGAAATAGCATATAACATGGATTTAAAAACCCAATTTAAAGTCCAGCCCCACTATAAAAAAGAATGTCTGCCTTGAGCACTGTGCTCTTTTAAGATCTATATGGCATCACACTGACAACAGCAACTCGAAAGATTGGATAGGAAATTTAGAGGGAAGTGAGTTCATGTTAATGGTAGAGAAACAATTTAGAAAAGGAAGGTAAGTATGGTTTCACAACTTGAATATAATCAATGTCACTAAACTGCACATGTAGAAACTGTCGAATTGGTGTATGTTCTGCTGCATATAGTCTCAACAATAACAAAAAATAAAATTAAAAAGACAGTTTCAATTAAAGTGGTATGACTAACATGTGGTTGTCTAACATGACATCATACATTTAGTAACTTTAGTGCAAATATGCAGTAACATGGTGGAGGCAGCCTGTATGGCATATTCACAACAATTATATTCAACTCATTAAAAAATGAAATATTGTCACATTCACAAAATACACCCCCCCCCCCCACACACACACAGAGAACGTTAAGATTCTCAGATCTTCTGCTTCTCTCCCATTCCTACTGCCATGACTGTAGCCCGAGGCAGCGCCGTCTCTTGCCTGAATGACACGCAGCCTTATGTCAAATCTTCGGGTTTCGAATCTTGCTCCCCTCCAGTCCCTCCTCTACACTGCTTTTGGTGCAAGCTTTTAAAACAGCAAAATCGATCATGTCAGTGTCCTACTTAAAAGCCTTCACACTCCCAGATTTTACATCCAGGACTTTTTGCGGCCTGGCCACTCCTTTTTTTCTATCCTCACTTCCTCCGCATTCCCATGCACATGACTCACTGCAGCTGCTCTGAACCTCTTGGAGCTCCTCAAATGCGATGTGTATTTCGCAGTGCCATTCCTTCCCCCGTATGTTACTTTGCTTCCTCCCTGACTAACTCCAAGCAGTCCCGTGAAATACACCTTCAGCACATCATCCTCCAATAATCCTTTGCTGAACCATCTCCCCATCACCTTCTGCATTTCCATAGCACACTGGCGTGTGATCACAGCAGGCATGACTGCACACTGCCATTACAGTGTCCTCCACCAACTGACAGCCCGTGGAGGGGAGACACTAAATCGTGTGTATCCCTAGAGCATACCCAGTGTGAGTAGCTGTCTGATCAGTACACACACACACACATACACACACACACACACACACACAAAGTGATGCTAAAGGTAAAACATCAACACAGAAGTGTGTGGCTCTGACCTTCAGTCAGAATCATACATCGATGACACTTCAGAAGTAATAATAAAGATGCCTGCCCACCTGACGGTCCTCATGGCTGTAACCTGTGGTTGAGACAGGACAGCTGCTCTCATGCTCAGACAGGTACGTCAGCCTGCTCACACCAGCACATGAGCATGACAACTGAGATGATGTACTCTCACTCGGGGGCTTCTGAGGATGGGCACACCTAGAAGAGAGAAGAAAACCTCATGACGAGTTATTCATTCCTTTAACATTATCTCCATTGCTTGCCTACAATCTTGTTAACCTACAGTCTCTGCTCTAGCTGCCTATATAATAACTCAACCATAAATTCATTTCTTACACTTAGTCATCTAAAATCGTAAATTATATTCCTACAAATAAAGTACCTGATAAACTTCTGTAAAAGAAAAATGTCATGGCATCCTCTTTAATAAGTACCATAATAAATAATTACAACAATGTTAGTTAATCATTCATTCAATACAAAATTTTTATAAGGCACTGAACAAAACTGAACAAAACATTAAAAAATTCCTGCCTTCAAAGAGCAAAGAAGAAAAAAAGAATCATGTAGGTAAGTGCACAGGAATGGGAACAGTCACACAACAGCTGATAGGAACGTAGAGTTATACAATCTTTGGCTGAGTGATTAAGCGTACATATTAAAAGCATAAAAGCATGTCCTTTGACTCAGATATTCTACATCTAGATACCTACCCTAAGGAAAAAAAAAATTAACAATAAATATAAAGACTTCACTAAAAGAATATGTCATCTCATCGCTAATGACAGTAACGTCAAAAATGTTAAATGTTTTATAGGAGGAACAAGGTTATAGAAATTTGGGCGCAAACATACAATAAAACACTAGGCAACCATAAAAAAATCACGCTGTAGAATACTATCCTTTGACTCAAAAAAATGTTCATGACATCCTAAGTAAAATAAGATTAGAAAGCGGGGCCCCAAGAAGTAAGATTCCACATCTATTTCTTGCTCTCTCTTTCTTCCCGCTCTCTTTCTCTCAACACACACACACACACACACACACACACACACACACACACGTAAGTATTGATCAGTAGGAGTCACAGGCCAGTCTAGTTTCAAGGAGAAGGAAATAAACTGCACCTCTTGAAGGGAAGTGGCATAGTCCACTTTAATGTCCTTTAAAATATAGAATTAACTGTTACATATATAGGTAATTATTTAACATTTGAAATATTTTGAAACAAATTGAAAATACATTTAACATTCTTTATGATTTCACTGGTTAGGCAAATTTTTCTTTTATCTTTCAATAGAGATACATATAAAAGAACTTTCATAAAGCTATAAAAGATTTACAAATTCAATTTAATAAAAATAACCTTTCTACATGGCAAAAACTATAGAGTCAGAAAGATTTTAGAAACTGGGAACTGCAACTCATATCACAAATAAAGGGCTATTCATTCTCCCTAATATATGACGGGCTCCTACAAACCAGGAAGGAAGAGACAATCCATGAGAAAAATGGGCCACAAACATGGGTAGATATTTGACAGATATGGAAATTCTACGTACTGTAGGAAAGATGATCACTATCATGCATAATAAAAGAAATATAAATTAAAAATATATTGACATCATTTTTTTCATGTATCAGATTGTCAACAATCAAAAAGTTTGATAAACACTCTGTTGGTGATGCTGTGGGAAAACAGGCCCTCTCTTAAGCTATTAGTGGGAATTTAAATTAACACAATCCCTTTGGAGGGATGTACTAATTAAAATATGAATGTGAATGTATATACTCGTTGGCCCAGCAATCTCATTTCTGGGAATTTACCCTACAGATGTACCTGCACATGTCCAAATACAGAAGGTCTGTAGTAAGTCAAAAGATAGCAAGTGTTTATAATACTCTACACTGTGTATAAAAAAGAGGGCCCAATACATACTCATATTTGCTTATACATCATACCTAAAAAAACAAAAACAGAAGTTCTCTAGTGAAGGGGTTAGGGAAGCAGGCAGATGAGGAATAGCAGAAGGGAGATACACACACACACACAAATACACATATGTATATTTGAAAAGTCAATACATTCACACTGGCAAATTTTATATACATATATGTGTTTACTTTTTGAACAACGTAAATTTATAGCCTTTTCAAAAAATAAAATAAAGAAAAATTTCTTATAACTTACTCCAATCCTTCAGAAAGCACTTACCAATCTCAGAATCTGTATTAAAAATACAAGTTAACACTAAATTTAAGATAGGTATTAAAATCAAATTATCCAAAATTTTAAGTGATTTAAAATGGTAAGAAAACAGTGAGATAGACACCCTTATCATACAAGATAGTAAGAGTGCAAATCTTTAAAATCCTTTTAGAAAATAATTTGCTAATACATTGTTATTGTTGTTAGCTGCCATCGAGTTGATTCCAACTCACGGCGAACCCGTTTGTGCAGAGCAGAATTGCTCCGTAGGGTTTTCAATGGCTGTGACCTTTTGGAAGCAGATCTCCAGGTCTCTCTTCTAAGATGTCTCTGGCTGGGTTTGAACTGCCAGCCTTTTGGCTAGTAGTCAAGTGCCTAACCATCTGCACCACCCAGGGGCTCCATACAGAGCCTTAAAGTACTATGACTCTTGACCCAGTAATTTCCCTTCTAGATGTCTATCTGAAGGAAATCAGTCAAAACACAGAATTTAACAAGTTGTTCATCTCATCATTACAACAGTAAAATGGTGTAAGAAAAAATAGTAAATATCTACCAGAAGTATCAAACAAACCATGACAGATGCATTATGCGGCCTGTAATATTACTAATTTTCTTTTAAATATGGAGAATGATTATAAGAAGTGAAAAAAAGCAGAATATGAAAATTTGCACAGAAAAAAGGCTGGAAAGAAATTCACAAAGCATTTACAATGGTTACCTCTGAGTGATGATGATTTTCTTCTTTATACTTTTTTTCCGTATGTCCTATACTGAGTATGTATTTTTATAAAAAGAAGTAAGCACCTACCCTGTTGAAGCTGTTTCAGAAACTTCACTAGGAGAAGAATGACTCAGTGGTGAAGTTGAAGGTCTGAAGCTATTCCGGTCATCCTCTGAACCATGTCCACCATGCCCAAGACAGGTATCTTTCAAATCTATCAGAAAGGTGTATTTTCCAATGAGAACAGGAAAAAAACATTCCCTGTAATTTTGTGAATGTGATTAATTACTCTCACACTTACCAACACTTTCAGGTGAGATCGTGGAATGTTTTTCAAAAGTCACATGCTTTTCACTGTTGCTTGCTTCACTAACACATTCATTTTGTCTCTGATTTTCTCTATTATTTTGTATTTCTTCACATTCTTTTAACAGCCAAAAGGATGTTACTGTGGAATTACTTACTAATGAGTAACTATCAGATGTGGGGGTGGAAACAGACATCGTTTTTTCACTATTATCAATATCTGGTAATTTGGTACCACTGGAATATGTCTTTACATCAATCACTGTGCTCTCATTCGCTCTTGTATTTGTAAGAACTGGATTTGAAGAGTTTATAGGTGTAAATGATTCCTGGTTCTCAGTCTCTCTGTTTTTGCTATAAATAGCTGCTGTGTTTTCTTGTGGTTCCATTCCACTTAGATTAGTTGCACCCAAGTCCACTGCATGGATAGCTTGTGCAGTCTGTTCTTTTGGCAAAGAGAAATCCCAAATATCAGACACATCAGCTCTTGAAAACTTTTTCAATTCAGCTTCACATCTACTAACTTCTGTTTTTTTAAGGTATTTCTCCATATCAAACGCGTTGGAGCCATTGCTTTTTTCTAAATCATTTGGTAAGAAATGAGACACAATGGAAAAGTTTTTTTGTTTATCTTCCTGAAAAGTCTTCTCTCTGGTTTTATTTGAAAGTGCCTTTATCATGGCAGCAAGCTGGGAAGGATCCGTATTGACGGATGCATTTGCAATGGCTGAAGCAATGGTGCTTATCCTAAGTACAGAATCGCCACTATCAGACAGCTCGTCTCTGTACCTTCTGGGCTGGCTGTTCATTAAGAAAATGTCCTAGAAATGATCAAATTTACATCAGACAATTTATCTCAGTTCCATGGACATGTACATATTAGTTTAACCTTTATTTATAAGTGCTACATAAGATTTAACAGTTGCAAGAAATCTAACAAAATATGTGCAAAAATCTCTGGACAAAAAAACTATAAAATAGAGAAATTAAAACCTAAATGAGTGGAAGGATATGTAATTTTCATGGATTAGAAGATTCAATATTAAAAAGACATCAATTTTACCCAGTCTGTCCTATAGCTTAAATGAAACTCCAACCAAAAGCCCAACAGGGTTGTTTGCTGGTTGGTGTGTGGAAGCTGACAATCTGATTTTAAAATATACATGGAAATACAATGGGCCAAGAAGAGCCAAGATACTTTTAAAGAATAGATAGAAAGACTTGCTCTTCTAGACATTCAGGCTTGTTGTAAAACTACAATATTTCCTAGTGTCATAGTGACACAAGACAAACAGACCAAAGAAACAGAATAGAGAATCCATAAACAGACCCATACATTAATGAATATTTGATTTCTGACAAAGCTGGCACATTAGGGAAATGGGGAAAGGATGCCTTTGTCAATAAAGAGAGACAGCATTAAAAGGGTGAAAAGGCAAATCACAGAGTGGGAAAAGACACGTGAAAACACTCAGAAATGACAAAAGCCTCCTACCCAGAACATGAAAAGAATCACACATCAACAGGACAAACAATCCATTAGAAAAATGAGCAAGAGACTTGAACAGGCACTTCACTAAAGACGCTATCTCAGTGACCAATGAACATATGAAAAGGTACATAACTCAATTAGTAATCAGGGAAATGAAAATTTAATAAAGGAGGTACTACTACACACCTACCAGAGCGACTAACAATACCAAGTGTTTGATGAGGATATGTAGTAACAAGGATTATCACAGAGTGCTGGACAGAATCTACACTGGTATAACTAACCACTCTGGTAAACTCTATGCCAAATCTACTAAAATTGAAGGTATGTAAACCCTATGATCCAGCAACTCCACTCTTAAGTACAAACCTCCATGAATGTGTGCACACTGCCAATAAGACACACACAGGTACCAGGATGTTCACAGAGCATTATTTTATAATTGCCTAACACTAGAAATATCCTAAATGTCTACCAACGACAGAATGGATATATAAATTGCAGAACACTCATATAAAAAAATACTATGCAGTAATGAAATAAGCTTCTACTATACTCGACAACAGAGCTGAGTCTCACAAACACAGAGTGAAAGAAATCAAAGAAAAATACATGCTACATGTTTCCTTTTACATAAAGTTCAAAAATAGGTGAAAATTAATAAGGTGTTAGAAGCTATGGAAGCAGCAGTCAAGAAATCAAAAGACACACTGCATTGAGCAAATCTGCTGCAAAAGACCTCTTTAAAGTGTTGAAAAGCAAAGATGTCACCTTGAAGACCGAGGCGCGCCTGACCTGAGTCATGGTGTTTTCAATCACCTCATAGGCATGTAAAAGCTGGACAATGAATAAGGACGACCAAAGAGGAATCGACACCTTTGAATTGTAGTGGTGGCGAAGAATAGTGAATATACCATGGACTGCCAAAAGAATGAACAAGCCAGTCTTAGAAGAAGTACAACCAGAATGTTCCTTAGAGGTAAGGATGGCAAAACTACATCTCACATACTTTGGACATGTTATCAGGAAGGATCAGTCCCTGGAGAAGGACATCATGCTTGGTAGAGGGCCAGTGAAAAAGAGGAAGACTCTCCACGAGATGGGCTGACACAGTGGCTGCAACTATGGGCTCAAGCATAACAAGGACTGTGAGGATGGCACAGGACAAGGCAGTGTTTTGTTCTGTTCTACATACGGTTGTATGAGTCAGAACCGACTTGACAGCACCTAACAAGAACAACAGAAGTCAGGGGAGGAAGCAGGCAAAAAATGGTTTCTGGGGTGTTGGCAATGGTCTCTTTCCTAACGTGGAGTGTACACAGTGTGCAATTTGTGATAATCCCCTGGGTTGTTAAGTTTGTTTTATAAATTCTTTTGTATGTATATTTTATATCAGGAAAAATGTTTTTAAAAATTTAAAGAACAGTTATAAGAAAACTGAAGCCAGAAAAAAAAAAAAAGTTAAACAACATTTATTTTTCACATGTGGCCTTTTCTTGGTCTTATACAAGAACTATGACAACACAGTTTTAGCTTTCCTTCATGAAAGGCTTAAAATACCTCTGTTTTGCCTTTATCAGCAGTTAATGTCACATCACTTCCATCCTCCTGTGAAGCACTCTCCAATTCTTCAACCTTAAGTGTAACTGATCCTTCACTTAGTTGTGCCTTGGATTGCTCATTTAAATCTCCTGTAGGAAACACACAATATCCAACTAACAAATATACACTATCTCTGTATGATAAGGTCCAGACAAAATAATTAACTGTATGCAAAGAAGTCTGTGTACCCTAAATGTCATCAGTCATCCTGACAAAAACTGTTTAAAGCTACAGTCACTAGGACAAAGGAAGACAGCATTATTAATTTGGCTCAATCCCGTAAAGTTTAAAGTTTGAAGGAAGACAGTGGATTTTAATCTCTCCCTTGTAAATACTCGGAGCCCTGGTGGCACAGTGCTAACAGCTTGGCTGCTAATCAAAAGGCTGGCAGTTTGAATTCACCAGCTGCTCCTTGGAAACCCTACGGGGCAGTTCTACTCCGTCCCACAGTGTCACTATGAGTCAGAATCAACTCGACAGCAACGGGTTTAGTTTGGTGTAAATACATAAACTCATTTAATATTTTTTAGCTTTAAACATTTCACAAATATATAGTAAGTTGAGTTCAAAAGTGAATACTTCTTTACAGCAATAAAAAATCAACTAAGTATAAATAAAGAGACTCTTGATCTCATCTCTCCTAGTGGACTACAGGGTCTTTAAGAGATGGAGTCTATCTCATTATATATCACCAGGCACTATACTAGCAAAAAGTAGCTGTTCAATAATTGTGTGTTGCCCAAGAAGGTTTGATTTTAAATATCTGTTAGAGATATTTATCACAGTGTTTATCAAATTTAAGACTATCCTAGTCTAAATCTCAAAACACCCCTTTAACTAAAAAATACAATATTTATGATTCATTAACTCAGTTTATTTATAGTCCATTTGAACAAATTATTTCATTTACTCTGATTTTTACAAAAGGATTTAGGTGGATTTTCGCTAACTTGTTTCCTCTTTAGATTGAAAAGGAAATGTGGAGTTACTATATAAATCAAATCCATAACCAATACTGAAAAAATTCGAAGTGGTATATACATTTACACTCATAAAAGCCATAATTAAGCAACCACTAAGTTACAGGAAAAAACAAGGCTCCTAAAAGCCCCTTCATTTAATACATTACCTGCTAATAAATTGTGGTTAAGATGAGCCATTTCTTTTTCCAAATTGTTTCTTGATGCATCAGATTTTCTTATTAAAGCAACAGGTTCTCTCTTCTCTGGTGATCTAATAAAATAACCAAATGATGGCTAAAAAATAATTAAACGTGAATTATTTTCTTTATTTTCAACTGCTTTAACAAATTCTAGACTATTTTAATACCAGTAACCTATAGCTAAATGACTTCAACATTATATAATCTTTCTTTCCACTTCATTTTTAAATTACTAAAGACGAACATAAAAAGTTCAGACAGGACCTTTTATTTCCTCACTAAGCTATAGGGTCGCTATGAGCTGGAATCAACTCAATGGCAACGGGTTTGGTTTTTTTTTTTTTTTTTAAGCTATCTTTTAATCATCAGAACTAATATTGTCAAATAAGCTGCCCTGATGAAGAACTCCAAACTAAAACAACCCGGAAATAATACTTTATTCCCTCAACAATTATTACTGAATACCTACTATGTGTCAGGCACTGTTCTAATCTCAATGATATATCGGGGGCAAGGGGGTAAAAATTCCTGCCTTCCTGGAATTTACAATATAAACCAAAAACCAGATGCCACTGTGCTCCATAGGGTTTTCAATGGCTTATGTTTCAGACGGAGATCACCAAACCTTTCCTGTAAGGCATCTCTGGGTGAACTCAAACCTCCCACCTTTCAGTTAACATCCAAGCTCGTTAACTGTCTGCACCACCCAGGCCCTCCTAACCTATACTATAAGTGGATTTTATTCTATAGAATAAATAGGTCCTTGAAAATCCATAGTAAGATTTCATGCGGTCCTACTGACTTCGATGAAGGTTTCAGAAAGGTTTGCCTTCAAGAAGCTTGCTAAAGAGAAAGCAATTTCCATTTTTCATTCTTTACAGAATTTTCACACAATAGGCCTAAAATGTGGATTCGTTTAAAAAAAAAAAAAAAGCACTCAATTTTATATGATCTTCACTTTGGAATTTCTTCCCTTGACCCAGTAACTTGAATTCAAGCAAAATTTACAACTAATACACCAAAATAAAAATTCCTACTAATGAACCATGATCCAGTGCTTTGTTCGTCTGTTTAACAAGGAATTTAGTTACTCTTCAACTTCTCTCACAATCTCAAAAATCCCAATCAATCCAGGCAGAAAAACCAACTGTGATGGTTAAGATTGTGTGTCAACTTGGCTGGGCCATGATTCTTAGTGTTTATATTTGATCACCCCCATGAGGGGATCCGCTGTGAGTAGCCAATCAGTTGAAAGGGAGTTTCCTTGGGAGTGTGACCTGCATCTGAATATAAGTGGACGTTCTGTCTTTTGCCTGCTCTGGATCCTGCAGCTGGCTCCTGCTCTCTGACCTGCTGATCTTGGGTTTGCTAGCCCCTTCAGCTACATGAATCAAGAGAAGCCTTGTGGTCCTGCCTACTGATCTTGGGATTCATTGATCTTAACAGCCCATGAGCAAGAGCCCTACTCTCCAACCTGCTGATCTTGGGCTCACCAGTCCCTGCGGCTACATGAATCAGGAGAAGCCTCTATCCTGATCAATGGACTTGGGACGTTCCAGCCTCCACAATCGTATGAGCTATTTCCTTGATCTCTCTCTCTATATATATATATTTACATGCTTTACTGATTTTGTTTCTCTAGAGAACCCAGCCTACGACACCCACTTTTCTATTTTCATTTTTTTAATCTACTGCATAGTCTGGACCACAATTTAGTTTCAAATTTAAAGTCTGCGAATTAACTGTGATTTCTAATACTACATCTATTACTTGAAAATTGTATTCCTAGTGGTATCCAGTTTTAATAAATGCTCGCTCCAATAATCTTAATTCCCCATATGGTATTTATCAACAAGTACTCTGACTTGTTGAACCCTTGCACTTTTCTCTGTTTCCATACTATCCATCCTAGTTCCCAGCCTTCATCACATCTCTTCCCACTGGCTAAGCCTCTGCCTGTTTCTATACCTCTGACAAGTTGGTGTTGACCACTGGCCCAGGCGGAACAAACAGCTCCCTTCAACAGCTGACCTTCTTGGACTTCGGGCAACATGGTGCTACACTCAGAAGCACCACGCCGTCCCTCTGCAGCAAAGATCAGAAAATCTAAGTCAAACAGAATCACATGTCAATCCTGAAACCCTAAGCATCAAAAGAAGAGATAAAGAACTCAGCCAAGCACCGAATGGAAGGAAGAAATTAACCGAGAACAGAGCTTAAGGAGAGATACATGCAGAGGTCCCCTATCAGCTACTACATCACGGATCCACCATCTTGGACTCCTATCACAGATCAGTGAACAGGAGGTATGAGAAAGCTGCTTCACGGAACTTCCAGCAGGAGAGAGAACAACCGGTAACCCACAATATAGGCTTTCCCACCCCTACCCTTCTTCACCCGCACTTAGCCTCCTCCGCTTCTTGAAGCCACAGTCTATTGGCCAGGAAGCCCGAGCTTCCCCCTAGTGACGCTTGGATTCCACCCGCCCGCACTGGTCAGCTCCCTGAGTACAATTTGTTGGCTGCTGATGTTGCTTTTTTCCGTTTCTTTAGATTTCTTCCTTACCTCTCACCACCTCTCTCTCTCCTTCTTCTCAAATACCTGGCTCTGAGAGCCATCTCTGCTTCTTCCTCAAAGGCTGCGAAACACTGCTCGATTGTGAAACTGCTTCCCGGCCCATGCTACCATGCTGGTGGGACCCCGGGGCTTTTTCGTTTGTTTGTTTATTTGCTCTGATTTGTTCTGTTTTGATTTGTTTGTTTTCATTTTCCTTTCTCAGCTTGGGAGCCCCTTCTAGCCGGGCAGTACCACGCAGCTTGGAAAATAGTCCCTTACCCTGCGCAGATGCACAGGGACATCCCTGAGGGCATTTCTTTTTTCTTGCTTTTTTTTTTTTTTGGATTTTTTTTGTTTTTGTTTTTTCATTCCTTTGTCTAGTGTTCTTCTCTCTCTTATTCCCTTTCTTTCTTCATTTGCAGTTTCTCGATTTATTCATTTTGTTCTCTTACTCTTTTTCTTTCTTTTTTCATTTTTGTTTTTCCCCATTTCTCAATCTCTCATCTCACCACTCCAATAGCAAGCTCCCTTATCACTCTTTTTTGTTTGTGTGTATATTCTTGGCTCCTGTTCCTCTCCTCTCTCTCATCTTTCTCATACACATCTTCGTTCCACACATCACAATCTACCCCCTCCTTCCTG
>NW_004444198.1:1259612-1264670 GCF_000243295.1 Trichechus manatus latirostris
AGGACTAGAAGGCAGGAGGGGACAGGAAAGCTGGTGATAGGGAACCCAAGGTTGAGAAGGGACAGTGCTGACATGTCATGGGGTTGTTGACCATTGTCATAGGGCAATACGTGTACTAACTGTTCAATGAGAAACTATTTGTTCTGCTAACCTTCATCTAAGGTACAAAAAAAGAAAAAACAAGAATTATCTATGTGAGACCAAATTGACAACAACAACTCAAAAGGTCTGACGGGAAGCCTAGCGGACAATGAGTTGAAGATAATAGTGATGGAATAATTTGGAAAAGGATAGTGAGAATAGCAGCACAGCTAGAAGATGTGATCGATGTCACTGAATTGTACATGTAGAAACTTTGGAAATGGTGTAACTTTGGCTATGTATATTTTCACAAAAAAAAAGGTCCTCAAGGTCGAGAAGGGAGAGTGTTGACATGTCATGGGGTTGTTAACCACTGTCATAAACAATATATGTACTGTTTAATGAGAAACTATTTGTTCTGTAAACCTTCATGTAAAGTACAATAAAAAAAAAATTTTTTTAAAAAGTATATATGGTGGTGTTCTGTTGCACCTGGAGATGGGCCTGGGCACCGTGACAAAGGAGATCCCTGACTCCAAGCACTTCTTCCCAGTTCATTTTAAATAAAATGCAACACCTGCAGGGCCCCCTCATGGATCTGGCCCCTGTCTACTTGTAACATTACCCCATGCTCCCTCGTCCCAATTTTCTCCCACTCACATAAGCTCTATTTGTCTGTTTTCTGTTCCTCCAATATGCCAATGTAGTTCCTATTTCTGGGCCTCATGTATGCCGTGTCCCTCTGCTGGGAACACTCCTCCTCCAGACCTTTGAGTGATGCCTCTACGTCCTTATTTCGGTCTCAGTTCAAATGTCCAACCCTTAGATATCACCCTGACCACCATAGCTAAAGCAACTCCTGCTCCTCACTCATTCTGCATAGTACTTATCACTATCTGACTCATCGGCATTTGTTTTTATATGTGTTACATTTTATTAAACCAAACTACTCCTATATTTCAAAATAACTTTCTAGACAACCAGTTAGTAAAAGAAATCTTAGAACTCTTCTCAATAACCAATGATATAAAAAATTACAACAATAGCAACTAACAGGCACTGAACATTTCCTACGTGTTGGGCACAGTGCTAAATGCTTTACATGTACCATTGCATTTAATTCTTTAAAACTGTGTAAAATAGCACCTCATTTTAGAAGTGGGGAAATTAAGGCATAGTGGAGTTCAATATCATAGGACTAGTTAAAAAACAGAGCTAGGACTGAAGTCAGTCCTAAACTTTTTAACTACTACATTACAATGCCCCTGTTCTGTCTCAGCTTTAAAGACACTATGCTCTAGCTGTTCTATTACAACATTCAAAGTAGAAAACCTGATGACTTTAACCACTTGTAGCACATTTCATACTTACTCTTTTCACATTGTTACCACCACCAAGGCAGCCAAGAGCTTCAGATCTCTGAGCAAAGAACTCTCCTAACGATAGACGTAGATAACTGGCATCATCTTTGCCCAAATCTGATGGGCTAAATGATTTCCTCAACAGGTTGAAATTAACTGAAGTTCCCCAGGACATATCCCCTAGTGCAAACGAAGTGTTCTGGGCATCTATGTTTTCTTCCTAGGAAGAAAGAAAGTTGGTGTTAATTTCTTCTTCCCCCAGCAAGCTTTCTTCCTGTTTTTTTTTTAATATGCAAAACCAAAAATTTAAAGTTTTTAAAAATTAATTTTAAAAATTAGAAAATTCAAACTTAAGCAACTAATAAAGGTAATGAAGTCCAGAAGAAAAATTCAGTTTTGAAATACCTGAGTCATAATATGCGTTGTTTTTATATATTGCTGAATCAACCACTGATCATCACTAATAAAAATGCTTTAAAAAGGGTATACCTTCACTGAAAACAAATAGGATTATCTCATTTTAAAACATGGCTAAGACCTACAGAAATACCTATGAAGTCTATTAATGAGATTTTAATTAGAATTAAAAATATATTTCAAGCACTACAGTACTTTCCAATAAATAATTCAGAGTATGAAGAAAAAAGCTGAAATTGTCTAAACATGAGCAAATTAAGACATAATTTTATACTAACTATATTATATGGCTATTCAGAAAGAAATGAATTTTTTGGCTTCTTTTAATTAAAAAGGAAATTTTAAAACTTTGGTTAACGCAAATTATTACAAACCTGCATAAATTGATGTTCTTTGTTAAATTCTTCTTCATCCTGTGCAATCAAAGCCAATGCTTCAGCTTAAAAAGAAAAAGTTTATGTAATCATATCATATAATACCTAATTAAACACTAGCTCACAGATACAATTTAGCCAGTTAGGAAAATGAAATACTAAGGACATAAAATTGATAAAAAGTATGTGAAAAATTCCACTCACATAACTGATGTATTAAGTACTTAAGTATGCAGTTGTCAAACTTTTGGTAATGAATACCCTACTGTAATTGATCTCATCATTTACAAACTTACCCTAACTTACTAAAGAGGCTTTATAATGTAAGCTTTTATTTTTAAAAGATTCAAATTAATATTAGCTTAGAAAAGTTGGCACACCTAAGTTATGGTACTCACTTCCCATGGGATTTCACATGGAATGATCACAATGATTAAGCCTCCCTGTAAGCTCTTCATGAAAATGACTGCTAAGCTACCCAACCATCCCGGCTGGCCCAAGACTGTCCCAGTTTTAGAAATGAAAGGAAACCCCAAATCTTGGCAAACAGGGAGAGTTGGTCACCTCATGGCTTCCCTCAAAGTTCCTACTGAGCACCTCAGTTCACCTTGGGGAAATGAATGCCTGCTTAGTCACACCAGCCCGGACACCTTCAGTCTCTAGGACATGGCCACAGATTAAAATGCCTCAAAGGCCAGGGGTAAATGAGCAGAGTGCCAGGTATAACACAATAGGAAGAGAGTGGCAAACTAGAAAGCATACAACCCTGCTTAAGGCATTAGAATTAAAAAGGATTTTCAACATGTTGGCTAAATCAGAAAACTCTGCAGGCTAAACCCCTGATGGCTTGTCTGCTGTCCATGCTGGGACTTCGCCTGGTACTCCAGAGTGAGTAAACAGAAGGAAGAACAGTAAATGGCAATGCAGAAAGGACAACCCAGCTCAACAAGAGAGACTGTGCCCACTCTCATTAATACTTCCAGTCAGGAAAAGTAGAGCAGCAAAGACAGCTCAGGATTCCTCCGTGACAGAACAGTGCTATTTCTCTACCTTGTGAATCAATCGCTTCTAATATAAACGCGTTCTTAACCTAGCGGTCTGTGAAAGAGCATCAGGAGAACTGTGAAGCACCTAAAATTACATGCAAAATAGTATATTCTACATAAAGATTTTTCTAGGAAGGCTCTCTGAGGGGTCTATGACTTAAAGTAAGTTAAAAACCAGTGCCCTAGAATGTGGAAGTATCAACCAACCAAATACATAACCTAACAGTCAAGACAGGGGAGGTAGGAAACTGCCCATAAGAAGGTACCCCAGAAGAAACTTATTTTACTTTGATGAGTTAAATATCACATGGTTTTTAAGTCACTGTGTACATGGCTCAAAACACTATTATACTTTTTCTCTGATATTTAAGAGGCCCTTCAGTTAAATACCTACAATATTGTGTTACCTTGTACGCTTATCAGAAATCAGTCACAGATGATGAAAAAGTAGAACTTCATTTGGTATGAGGATCTATGCCTCATTCTTTACTAAGCCTAAAACAACAGTCCTCTCACTGTCACCTGAATGCTTCAGTGGCTAAATTTTAAGACAGCCCTTATTTATTATTTTTTTCCCAAGTGTTTTCCAAATCTTAGGCCATAAGCAGAAGTAATGTACTACCTCACATATATGGAGCTATCAGAAGAGGGGAAGGCAGAAATAAGGAATAAGAGCTGTTATCTCTTAAATAAATTTCTGAATAAAGTTTGCAAGTAGGTAAATTTTCATTCAAAATGACTTAAGACATTATAAAACTTTGCCCTTGGTCAAATCTTTCTCTTACGAATATTTCCTCCTCTCATATTTTCAAAACTCCCTTCTCCCTCGCTACAAAAAGGCTCTCATTTCATTAATACCCTTGACCTGGTTCATCCTTTCTAGCTCCCATCCTCTGTCCTTCCGTTGAACGTTTCTTAGTTTTCCACACTCACTGTCTTCATCTACTCATTACCCATGCTTGCATCCTTTGCAACTTGGCTATTGTTTCCTAACCACAAGGATGGTTTCATCCACAAGGATGTTTCTATTATCTTTCTCAATTTTATCTTTGCTTTAACAGTAATACATACCCATAGTTCAAAATTCAAAAGGTCTGAGGGGGCAGGGCCAAGATGGCAGAGTAGTCAAATGCTTCCTGTGGACATGCTTACAACAAAAACCCAAAACAACAAGTGATTGAATTATATATGGCAATCCAGGAGCCCTGAACATCGAAGGCAGAGTTGAGGAAACGGACTGCGTGGCAGAGGGACCAAGAGATGGTTCACAAGCAGCGAGGAGTTGCCAGACCTGAACCAGCGAGAGCTTGAGCCCTTAAGGCCTGATAGGCTTGCGGGTGAGCGGCAAGGAAGGCAAACAGCCGAGCTCGGGAGGCCAGTTTTCCACACCAGGAGAGACCCACACCAAACAGTCTACAACAGCTGCGCAGAACCAGTGAGAAGTAGACCTTCATGAAAAATACTTGCGTAAGGCTTACCGCACCTGTCAACAACTCCCCGCATAGAGAAAAACCTCTCTCCCATTTACCTCCCCGCTCCCCACTCTGCACTGGGTCCCGGACCGGATTCAGCAATTGCCGAGTCTCCTGGACCAGAAGTAGGATCCGACACATGCCCGGAGCCAGTCTAGCTGTTTAGAAAGTGAACAAATTAACAAACGGGAAAAAATGAATGGCCAGCTCCCCTAAGCGAGGAACACAGGATAGGCACAGCTCCTTTGCCTAGGCACTGGTATAAGGGATCCACGGACTTTGAGTGCCTTTCTGCCTGCATACACTT
>NW_004444198.1:1266228-1267353 GCF_000243295.1 Trichechus manatus latirostris
GTCTCTCAAATATGATGGTGAAATTAGGGCATTTCCAGATAAACAGAAGTTTAGGGAATTTGCAAAAACCAAACCAAAATTACAAGAAATACTAAAGGGTGTCCTTCGGTTATAAACTCAGTAACAAGAGATAACAACCCAAGGCTAGAACACAGGCAGAGCAAACAGATATCAACCCAGATAGGGAAGACACAAAAGTAAATCAAACCTAAAACATGAAAAATAGGCAAACAGATGTCAATATATAAAAGATGACAACATAAAAACAAAAAAGATGGACTTAAAAAATGTACACATAGATTTTTCATATGGAAAGGAAGTCAAGGCAATATAAAGAAATAAAAGACTGGTATAAACTTAGAAAAATAGAGGTAAATATTAAGCTAACCACAAAGGAAACTAACATTCCTACAAGTCAAAATACAAAACGAGAAAAATATAAAGACTCAGCAAACAAAATCAACAACAATGAAAAAGATGAAAAGAAAAGAAAAACAACTCAGCACAGAAAATTAAGTGGAAAAAAGAAACAGTGAACAACACACAAAAAAAGACATCAAAATGACACAACGAAACTCACACCTATCAATAATTATGCTAAATGTAAATGGACTAAATGCACCAATAAAGAGACAGACAGTGGCAGACTGGATAAAAAAACACAATCTGTGTATATGCTGCCTAAAAGAGACACACATTAGACTGAAGGACACAGACTAAAACTCAAAGGATGGAAAAAAATATATCAAGCAAACAACAGTCAAAAAAGAGCAGGAGTGGCAATATTAATCTCTGTCAAAATAGACTTTAAAGTAAAATCCACCACAAAGCATAAGAAAGGACACTATGTAATGATTAAATGGTCAATACACCCGGAGGACATAACTATAATAAATATTTATGCACCAAACGATAGGGCTCCAAAATAACATAAAACAAACACTAACGGCACTAAAAAGATAGACAGCTCCACGATAGTACTAGGAGACTTGAACACACCACTTTTGGTGAAGGACAGAACATCCAGAAAGAAGCTCAACAAAGACCCCAAAGATCTAAATGTTACAGTCAACCAACTTGATCTCATACACATATACCAAACACTCCACCCAACACCAGCCAAGT
>NW_004444198.1:1268839-1269787 GCF_000243295.1 Trichechus manatus latirostris
AAGATAAACATACAAAAATCAGCTGGATTCCTTTACACCAACAAAGAGAACTTCGAAGAGGAAATCACCAAATCAATTCCATTTACAAAGGCCCCGAAGAAGATTAAATACTTAGGGATAAATCTAACCACAGACGTAAAGGACCTATACAATGAAAACTACAAGATAGTACTGCAAGAAACCAAAAGAGACCTGCATAAGTGGAAAAATATACCTTGCTCATGGATAGGCAGACTCAACATTGTGAAAATGTCAGTTTTACCCAAAGCGGTGTACAGATACAATGTAATCCCGATCCAAATTCCACTGGCATTTTTCAATGAGATGTAAGAAACAAATCACCAACTTCATATGGAAAGGGAAGAGGCGCCGAATAAGTAAAGCATTACTCAAGAAGAAGAACAATGTGGGAGGCTTCACACTACCTGATTTTAGAACCTATTATACCACCACGGTATTCAAAACAGCCTGGTACTGGTACAACAACAGGTACACAGACCAGTGGAACGCAATTGAGAATCCAGACATAAATTCTTCCACCTATGAGCAGCTGATATTTGACAAAGGCCCACAAGTCCATTAATTGGGGAAAAGACAGTCTCTTTAACAAATAGTGCTGGTATAATTGGATAGCCATCTGCAAAAAACTAAAACAAGACCCATACCTCACACCATGCACAAAAACTACTTCAGAATGGATCAAAGACTTAAACATAAAATCGAAAACAATAAAGATCGTGGAAGAAAAAATAGGGACAACACTAGGAGCCCTAATACATGGCATAAACACAATACAAACCCGTAAGTAACAATGCACAAGCACAAGAAGAGAGACTAGATAACTGGCAGCTCCTAAAAATCAAACACTTAGGCTCATCAAAAGACTTCACTGAGAGAGTAAAAAGACAACCTACAGACTGAGAAAAAAATTTTGGCTACAACAAATTC
>NW_004444198.1:1271375-1287229 GCF_000243295.1 Trichechus manatus latirostris
ATGTATGCATAAATTTTTGTATGGGAAAAAATTTTTAAAGAATTCAAAAGGTGTATGTAAGTAAATTACAGCTCAATATGGAGTTTTGAAAAAATTAATCAAAAGACATACAAGGGTATACTATGAAAAGTCTCCCCCTCACCCCTAAGCCCAGTCCCCTACACCCTCAGAAGCAATGAACGTATAAAGTATCCTTTAAATTCCTCTCTATTCTATTTGTTTTTTTAGTTCAAGTAGCTCAGGATTCCTGCAATCAGTTTCATCTTTCCGTTGTATGTTTTTACAAATACATGTGTGTGTATACGTGTCCTCCTTTTACACAAGTGTTAAAATACTTCGCATTCTGTTCTGTATCTTGAATTTTAAATAATTTATTTTGGTGATCATTCCATATATCAGTACCTGAAGAGTTCCTTTACTTATCTTTTTATATGGATGTAACTTAACTTATTTAATAAGTCCCCTATTTTTGCACTTCTAGGTTGCTTCCAAAGGAACCCTGGTGGCACAATGGTTAAGTGCTTGGCTGCTAAATGAAAGACTGGCAGTTTGAACTCACCCAGCAGCTCTGAAGGAGAAAGACCCGGTGATCTGCTCCCATAAGGATTACAGCCTAGAAAACTCTACGGGACAGTTCTACTCTGTCACGTGGGATCACTGTGAGTCGAAATCGACTTGACAACACCTAACAACAAGGTTGCTTCCTCTCGTTATTACAAGGAATGCTGCAAGTAATAACCTTGCATAAACATCAGGTAGCATTTGTACAAGTGTAACTGGAAAATAAACACCTAGAAGCAGAACTGCTCAGTTGCAGGGTAAGTGCACTGTAATTTGGCTAGATGCTGAAATATTGCCATATTCAGTGTCTGTGCCAGTAATGTATTATTGTTGGTTGCCATTGAGTTGGCTCTGATTCAAAGGCCACCTCATGTATAACAGAACAAAACGTTACCTGGTCCTGGGCCATCTTCATGATCATTGGTGTTGTGGCTGTTGTGCCAATCAATCTCATTGAGGGTTTCCCTCATTTTCACTGGCCCCCTACTTTACCAACTATGATGTCCTTTTCTAGCAACTGGTCTTTCCTAATGTACAAAGTAAGTGAGGTGTGTCCAAAAAGAGTGAGTGCAGTGTAACAAATTACTTAATATGGCCCTTCTACCAAGTCTATGTAACTCCCACCAAATGACTGGGTGGGACTATGCAAATGAGGTATATGGAACCTTAATGAGGGGATTGGTCAGTTTTGCCATCCCACTAGGCTTAAAGGGAGACACTGAGATAGAGTCAGAGCTGTAGCGCAGAAGACAGAGAGTGAGAGCTTAAGACCAGAACACACGAGTAGACAGCATGGTATGCTTGCCTCCAGTGATCACCAGGGTTCACTCAGTGAGTGGAAGTAGGGGAAGTGGAGCAGTGAAGAGACAGGATGAGTTTGGATATATTCCGTTGGCACCCAGTGACCTAGCCTATGGGGGCTAAGGATGAGAAAAAGAGAGAGAGGGAGAAAGGGTCGGCTGGTCAGAAGTGCAGGGAGTTGTGTGGACTCCTGAGCTTATGGGTGGTGCCCGTTGACCTAGCCCCTATGGGGCTATGAAACAGAGAGAGAAGGGGCTGTAAGGCCTGAAGTGCAGGGAAATGGGTGTGAACTCCCAAGGCCATAGCTGGTACCCACTGTGACCTAGCTTGGGTGGCTAGGGATGAGCTGACCAGAACCCGATCAAATGAAGAGAAAGATGTTTGACACTGTGAGCTGGTGTAGGCTGCTGCAATTTGATGGCTTGCTCTAGACTGGACTTTGCTTATGGATGCAGATGCTCTAAGTTCCAACTGGAATAGAAGACTCTTAAGATAAAAGAACATGCTTTGTCTCCTTAGAGTACTGGTGGGACTATGCAGATGAGGTGTATGGATCCCTAATGAGGGGACTGGTCAGTTTTGCCATCCCATTAGGTTTAAACGGAGACAGGGCGGTGGGGAGAGGGAGAGTCGGCGCTGTAACAAGGAAGACAGAGAAGGACAGCTGTAGCACCAGATACAGCAAGCAGCAGCAGCAGAGCAGAGAAATCGTGGCAGAAGAACCAGGAGACTGGCAGGAGACCAACAGGAGATGGTGTGATGGGGCTTGCTAGTGGAGTAGGGTCATTCCAGGCACTTGGTAGAGCTAGGTCTGCCGACCCACAGAGCTAGAGCTGAGCGCCTTCAGGTCTAGGTTTACTGGCGGAGTGGTGTGCCTCTGGGCACTTATCAGCAGAGCTAAAAGAGCTTTGTAACACTTGCCTGAGCAGGGCAGAGGCCGGGCCAAGTGGCCGAGGGACCAAGGGCCAGGGAGATACCTGCCTGCAGGCACAGCTGAGAAGAGGCCATCCTGATCAAAGAACTATATACTGAGCATTCCTGAACTAGAATTGTAACCTGTTACTTCCCTAATAAACCCTGTAACTGTTGAGTATGGTCTGTATGTCACCATTGCAACGAATTACTGAATGTAGCAGAGAAGTAGAAAGTGTCATGGGGGGGATGGGTGGAGTCAGGACTGGTAAAGATGGCAGAGAGAGGAGGTATGTCTGACCTCCACCTCATAGCAATCAGCCTTGGGCTGTTGATCTTGATTCTCCTTCTCTCCTTCCCCCTTGTGAAGTTAGAGGAGTTCAGATGCCTCCATCAGGCCATTTTTACAGTAAACCAAAGTCTCACCATCCCAGCTACTAAGGATAATTCTGGTTGTCTTTCTTCTAAGACTAATTTTTTTGTTTTTCTGGCAGTCCACGGTATGTTCAGTATTCTTTACCAACACAATTCAAATGTACTGATTCTTCCTGTCTTCCTTTTCCACTGTCCTGCTTTTACATGCATACAAGGTGGCTAAAGAAATCATGGCTTGGGTCAGATGCACCTTAGTCATCAAAGCAACATCTTTGCTTTTAAAAACTTTAAAGAGGTCTTTTGCAACAGATCTGCCCAACACAGTATGTCATTTGATTTCTTGACTGCTGCTTCCATGGATGTTAATTGTTGATCCAAGGAGAATAAAATCATTTGGCAACATCAACTTTTTCTCCATTTATCATAATGTTGTAAGGATTTTTGTTTTCTTCACATTCAGGTGTAATCCATACTGAATAACTTTGTCCTTCATCAGTAAGTGCTTCAAGTCATCTTCATTTTTGGCAAGCAAGGCTGTGTCACCTGCATTTCTCAGGTTGTTAATGCGTTTTCCTCCAATCCTGATGTTGCATTCTTCTTCATATACTCCAGCTTCCTGAATTATTTGCTCAGCATACAACTGAATAAATAAAGTGAAAGGATACAACCCTGCTGCAAACCTTTTCTAATTCTGAACCATACAATATCCTCTTGTTCCGTTTGAATATAACTGTGTTGGCAATGGGGTAATGAAAACCTTGATCCATGTACAGGTTTCGCATGAGCATAACTTTTCTAGAATTCTCAATCTTTGCAATGTTATCGATAATTTGGTATAATTCACACAGTTGAATGCCTTCACATAGTTGATAAAACACGGGTATACATCTTTCTAGTATTCTCCGCTTTCCCGCTTTCAGCTAAGATCCATCTGACATCAGCAATGGTATCACTCATTTCACACCCTCTTCTGAATCTCGTTTGATCTTCTGTCTGCAGCTGTTTTTAAATTATCTTCTGCTTGTATCATACTAATGACAGAGTCTGACAATTTTCACATTCCGTTTGACCACCTTTCTTTGAAACGGGCACAAATACGGCTCTCTTCCGGTTGGTTGGGCAAGCAGCTGTCATCCACATTTCTAGAAATAGACAAATGAGTACTTCCAGCATTGCATTCGTTTACTGAAGTAGCTCAACTGGTATTGCCAATTCCTGGAGCCTTGATTTTGCCAATGCCTTCAGTGCAGCTTTAACTTCTTTCAGTACAAGTGGTTCTTAATCATATGCTACCTCCTGAGATGGTTGCGTGTTAATCAACTCTTTTTGTTACAGTGACTGTGTATTCCCTCTATTGTCTTTTGATGTTTCTGTATCATTCTTTTTTTTTGCCCATAGAATCCTTTAGTAATGCAACTGAAGTACTGCATTACCTCCTTCGCAACTGAAGTAATGAAAAACTGAAGTAATATATTAGGATATCTGTTTCCCATATACCACTGCCAACACAGTTTTATTACCAAACCTTGAATAATGAAAACTGAAAAATGGTATCACCGGGTGGTTTTACTGTGCATTTCTTCCCATGGGTGAAGCTGGACATTTTTCATATATTTAACAACTATGATTTCCTTTTCTATAAATTGTCTTTTATATCCCTTGCTCAATTCTATGCTGGGTGGTTGGGCTTTTTCTTATTGATTACTGGAACTATTTATATAACTCAAAATACATATGAATTGCATACTGATCACTAATTTTTAAAACTGTTTTACCAAAGTATAATATACATACACAAAGTGTATGTAAGTATACAGCTCAATGAATTTTCACTATCTGAACACATCTGTGTAACGAACACCCCAGATCAAGAAACAGAACACTGCCAGCACCCAAAAAACCCCTCAATCTTCCTTCGAGTTACTCCCTGCCCATCCAAAGATAACAACTATCCTTACTTCTTACTCCATGGATCAGTTGTGCATTTCCTTTAACTTTATAAATACAATTATATAGTCTACCTTAATATCTTAGCATCTGCTGCAATATCTGCAGCACTATGCCTGCCTTATTTCACTCAACACACTTGTGAGAGCCATCTGTGTTGCTGTGAGTGTCCGTGTACCACACGTTCCCACTGCTATGTAGCATTCCAATGCATGAATAAACACAACCCACTCAACTGCAGATGGGCATCTGGAAGGTTTCCAATTTAGGGACTGATAAGAAAAATACTGCAATAAATATTTTAGTGTATGTCTTTTGGTGAATATATACACCCTATCCACTGAGTATATACTTAGGTGTAGAATTACTGGGTCATAAATTATGAAATTCATAAAATTCATCTTTACAAGACACTGCCGAACAGGTTTCTAAAATGGCTATACAATTTACATTTCCACCAGCAACATATAAGAATTCCACAACTAAGTGGAAAAAGTCCATATCCACCATTCCATCTGTACCCTCATTGTACTTTCTAAATCAAAATACTATTGAACAAGTTCTCCTTGGAGTTCTACTGTCCTATGGCCACCATATTCTATTTTCTTCTTATATCTCAGATGCTGTTTTAATGACCCTAATCTAATGTCAGCTCTGATGGCTTAGTGGGTAACAGCTTGGCTGCTAATCAAAAGGGCAGCAGTTCAAATCCACCAGCCGCTCCTTGGAAACCCTATGGGGCAATTCTACCCTGTCCTATAGGGTCACTATGAGTCGAAATCAACTCGACGGCACCTAACAACAACAACAATCTAATGTCTGCTCTGAAATGCAGAAGTCACAAAGAATGCGTCATCAAATACCTTGTGATCTTATTCTCGATGGCTTCATCTATTAAAATTTAAACTACCACGTCTATGTACATTATTCCTAAAAATGTTATCTCTAACATTTCTAACCCTTATTTCCAACTACTGAATATTTCCATCTCAAGCCACAATCATCCAAAAATCTAATTTCTCAATTTCCCCCTCGAGAAATGGTACTGTCATTTTCCCAAGTAATTCAGGCCACAACCCTCAATCTTTTCTTGTCTCTCTACTATCCCGATACCCAGCCACCGAACCCTATCCATTCTACTTCGTGTCCTACATCAGCCACTTTCTTTTATTTCTCACTGTGACACCTGGCTTACTATAACATCCTAATGATCAACGCCAGAAGAAAGTTCACAAACCAAAGGAAAAACAAGCAAGACTTCAGTGACTCCCTACTGCTGACCATGCAAGCCTCAACTCTTGGCATGGTATCAAAGCTCTACCCACTCCCCAGCCCTAGTTCACGTCTTCAGCTTTATGTCTTCATCTCTTATCTTGCCATAAATGCCAGCCACATTGGACTACTTACCATTCTCAAAACATGCCCATGCTTTCCCACCTCGGTCTCTTTTCATTGGGTGTTCCATTTGGAATTTCTCATGCCCACAAATGTTTATCTGTTGAAATTCTACCACAAAAGTCAGCTCCTATACTAAATTCTTCTGCTACCCACTCATGCAAAAGATCTTTCTCCCTCCTCTGAACTCCAAAAACATTTGGCTTGTCTCTCATGATGCTTATCATTGTATTCTGTATTCTTATCTTATTCTTCTTATTTGATTGACAGTTTCTTAAGGACTGCAATAATGCCTTATTCATTTCTGTACTTCACATCAGTGGGCATTTAGAAGCTTAGTACAAGCAGCAGTTTAAAAAAAAAAAAGCTTCCTCTGGCACCTTAAACCAAAAAAAACACCCAAACCCACTGTCGTCGAGTTAAAAATAAGACTGAGCTTGACAGTCCCAAGTGCCTATCCTCGTTTGAGGTTACAGAGGTGCTCAGGTACTGGGGGCCTCTGTGGCACAGCAATGCCTCCACAGACTAAGGCTTAAAATGCCATGCAACAGCATCTGCAGACCTCATCCAGTTTATATCTCCACTGTCAAAGGTTCTGCTAATCAACAGATGTACTTGTTTCTTCTAATGCTCTCATTCTTTGAGAATTATGTTATCTTTTTTGTCACTTTTCTATCACACTTCTTAGCTTTTACTCCAAATGGACTGCCTTTTGTAATCACTTGTTTATCAGAATACTTTTTGTTCAGGATAGAATTTGAAACGTGACTAAGTAAGCCCTAAAGTCCCTTCCAATTCTGTAATACTGTGACTAAAGGAGAAGTGTAGAATGTTATTCTGACCCCCTGTCCTGATAAAGGAAAAAGCTCAATGCATTCTACAGAATTAAGACTGACTCAACCCTTTGCTCCTATAAACAGAAATGAGTATTTATATATTATATATTCCAGAAGGGATTTGATGTGGCTGACCAATATATACAGGGTCATTTCAGAAACACCATTGAAAACAGGGTAAATTTATCAATAAACTTACAACCAGATCTGAAGTCTTCATTCTCATTCATCTCATCAGTTAGAGACACATTTAAATCTTGCTCTTTATTAAATGATGTATAATAAGCAAGATCAGTTACCCATTTGCCCTCTTCATTTTGATAGACCACACTCTGTGGCAGATCCATTTCTAAAAAACAAAATATTAAAAAATATCCAATGATACATGTAACATATAAAACGATATAGCATTCTCAAATATTTTTTTCTACTTGACTGTCTTAGTTATCAACAGTGTTAAAGAGTGCCAACAACTAGTTAGAAAAAGGAAAATCTATTTCCCCAAAAGAAAAGCCACCCTGAATCACAGTAAAAGTCTACAATAGAGAATAAGGGAGAAAGGAAAAGAAGCCAAGGACTTAGAAAGGTACATTTCTACTACACCTCTGATTAAAGATGGCATTTTTGAGCTACAATTGTCCTGTACTAATACATTTTAAAATCTTTCAAATCTACAAAACATTTGATATTTCACTACAAAATTATGCAAAGTTCATGTGAAAATACATTCTACCCAAAACATACAAACACTTTCTGTATTTCTTTACTTCTATTTAAAAGAAAAAAAAAATACCACCACTTACGGTCTTTACTCTTTTCAATGGACTCGTAACAGTCACATGTTCGCCTTTCAGTGGCTGGTGACCACAGAATATCAGTGGACTTAATCCCATTGTCATCAACAGGCTTCAAAGATGTTATATCCACATTTTTTTTATTGGACACTCTGGGAGTCTCAGGGTGTAAACATCCATCCAGGTGCAAAACTGCTTCTGAATCTGATGCCAAATGCTTATTTTGATGCAGAGACTCTGCCCCCTGCTTCAAGGGCCCAGTCAAGCCCAAATCACCCTTCTCAGCATTTGTGTCATGAAAATAAACAGGGTTAAGTTTCACATCAGTAGCCCTGCTAGTCTTCACCAGAACTTCATCTCTTGTGCTTTCCTTTAAAAATCATAATAGAGTAGCAGTAAATCTTGTGTTTTTCATGACTAATTCTAAAATTTTATGGGAAAAAATTACACAGTTGGTATAAAATGTTATATATAATGAAAACATAGACTACATAGTATTCAGTGTATTCTAAACTATATATGAACCAACATTATCTAATTTATCTAAACCAAAATTTAGAATGTGGTCATAGCAAATGCATACATCAATATTTAGACACCAAAACCTGGTCCTATGTGCCCATTACACTAAAGGAAATTAGAAATATTAGTGTAATTTTAACAATTATCACTAAAAGTGTCTACAAGGTTAGTAAGCCCCGTTAGTACAACCAGCATCACTAACATTAATATGAGTAAGTCAACGAACGCACAGATATTAACTCTTCTAACAGGTGTGAAATAGCATATACTACTAGTATATTACTTTGATGAGGCCAACAACAATTTCATCAGACACTTCAAATTAAGCCACGCTTCCAACACGATTTCACAAACGGCACTTCTTAGTCTTTCCAAAAATGACAACTGCTGGGAAGGGGCTCAAATGCCTGGAATAGTCTTTCCAAATATTCAGCTACTATCATTCTTTCAAGTGCCAATAAAACCTGCAACTGCAATCTTTTCCGTTATGATGAGACAAGTGGTGACAAAAATAGCCTTACAGGCAAAGTTTTAAAGTTAAAATACTAAAAGAAGATAATGCTGTATTACAAAAAAAAAAAGTTGACTTTGGGATAAGGAAGTCATAGGCTCAAATCCTAGTACCACTACCTTATATCAAAATAAATTCCAAATGGCTTAAAAATTTAGATATAAAAGTATTAGGAAAAAATACAGATGAATAGCTTTATATTCTTCAGTAAATAACAGTATAGTGAGTTAAACTGTACTCCCCAAAAAGATATGTCTCAGTCCTAATCCCAAATACCTGTGAATGTGACCCTATTTGGGAACAGGGTCTTTGCAGATGCAATTAAGGATCTCAAGATGGCATCACAAAGTAGTGGGACCCTAAATCCAATGACTGGTGTCCTCACAAGAGAAAGTAGAGGGAGATTTGGGACAGAGACACCGAGGGGAAGGCCATGTGAAGATGGGGACGAAGACAGTATGCTGCCACAAGATAAGCAATGCCAGAAGCCACCAGAAGCTGGAAGAGGTAAGGAAGGATTCCTTGATTTTGAACTTCTGGCCTCTAGAGCTGTGAGAGAATAAATTTCTGTTGCTGTAAATCACCAAGTTTGTGGAAATTTTCTACAGCAACCACATGAAACTAATTCAAACACTAAAGCTAAAACCCGTAAAGATCATCATATCTCCTTAACTTAAAGAGCTTGTAGGAGTCCTGGGTAGTACAAACGGTTAACACACTCAGCTGCTAATCAAAAATTTGGGGGTTTGAGTCCACCCAGAGGTGCCTCAGAAGAAAGACTTGGCAATCTACCTCTAAAAAAATCAGCCATGGAAAACCGTGTGGAGCACAGTTCTATTCTGACACAGATGGGGTCACCATGAGTCGGAGTTGACTCGACAGCAACTGATACTGGAGAGAGCCTGAAAAATCAATATTTAAAATGTGAATACCCCAAAAGAAAAAAAGGTAAAGGAGACAAATAAATACTATTTAAAACTAGATACACCTACTCCTCACTTGCCAACATAGTTAGGTTCCAAAGACCAGGTCATTATGCAAAATTCACAAAATGGAAGATGACTACATCATTACATAGCTGCCAAATTATATCATTACATAACTGTTAAACCACTGAGAATCACAGTCCAGCCAAGGTGACACATAACCTTAACCATCACAGCCAGCGTTACTCTCGCCTCGCACCTCGGCGTTTGTTACTGTTGGACGTACATCATCGATATGCAAAATAGTCGGATAGTAGATTTTTTACTACTGTTATAGATGCAAAATGTTGGATGACAACATAGCTGATAAGTGAGGAGCAGGTGTAATCGTTTTTCATATATGACACTAGCAAAGATTAAAAAGAACCAAAATATGAGAAACTAGCTTTCTCCCCCATAAACAACTTAAAAGAATCTTGAATACAAAGAATGCAGTTGTTCTGTTAGTTTTTAAGCCTAAATACAGGGCTTTGTTTACACTTTAACAGTGTAACACTCTGAGCAAAACTAAGGAGTTAGGAAGTGTGAAAAGGGGGAAAAAAAGGCATTCCAAGTTCTCCTAAGAGGTAGGATTTCAAGAGGAGGTAATAAAAGTACTCTACAGTTCTCACCTTACTGGGCTACAAGGGAAGCAAGAAGGGCAACAGAGTATCTTGAGGGAGTAAGAGTGCATCTTGGGAGGGAAAGAGTTGGTATCGTCTCAAACAGTAGTTGAGAAATAAATGTCTGATAATGAATAAAGAGAAAGAAAGGCTACCCTCCAAAGAAAAGAAGAACAGCATACTTCATAAAATCTAATCATTAATTTTAAGATATGTCATTATTTTATGTACCACTAAGGAAGAGAAATTTAAGCTATGACACACTAGAAACATACTGATTTCAGAAGTATTAAAATACGCAAAAAAATATATATCTTAGAATCAATAAAAAGTGACAAAAAAACTTCCAAATAAACAAAGAAGAAAAATAGGAGGTGAAGGGAAAGGGTAGATTCACACAATAAAAAATTTGGAAATGAAAAACAAACTGAAGTAAACAAAACAAAACAAAAAATCAAGAATATCAATAATTACACTAAACGTGAAAGGATTAATTTGTTCAGGCAACTTCTCGATAAGTAAAATATTCCAGTATATAATAAAGCACTATACTGTAGAATACAATTGCTGAATAGAAGTTTAGATAAATTAATACAGTCTAGAGTTATTAAGGAGCCCTGGTGGTACAGTGGTTAAGAGCTCGACTGCCAACCAAAAGGTTGGCAGTTGAAATCCACCAGCCGCTCCTTGGAGACCCTATGAGGGAGCTCTACTCTGATCTATAGGATTGCCATCAGTTGGAACTGACTTGACAGCAAGGGTTTTGGTTTTGGTCTTAGTTTAGGGTTATTAAAAGGAGACCCTGGGTGGCACAAACAGTTAAGTGCTTGACTACGAGCTGAAAGGGTGGCAATTCGAACCCACCCAGAGGTGCCTCAGAAGTCAGGTCTGCTGATCTGCCTCTGAAAAGTCACAGCCTTGAAAACTCTATGAATCAGTTCTACTCGGCATACCTGGGGGGACTGCTATGAGTTGGAATCGACTTGACAGCAACTAACAACAACATTTATTGAAAAGCAACCAGGAACTTGATCTAACACTTGAAAGATGGTTATAATCTGTATTGGGGAAAGAGAGGAGAGGAAAAGTAGGAAAAATTTGTAAAAGAAATGTAAATGAGAAACCCAGGTAATATGGAGTTAAATTATACAGCACCTTAAGGACTACTGAAACATAGAAACGTAGAAAATATCATAATCACCGTAACAAGATTAACCTGGCAGTGGCAAGTAATGACAAGAGTCGTAAAAACACTGCAGATGAGGAAATAAACGAAAGGTGGTATTAAGCACCTTGAACTTGAATAGTGGTAAAGGAAATACACAGAAAAGGGTATATCTAAGACACAGTCTTGAGGAAATACTACTGGGATTCAGCTTCTCAGTACCTGACCTTTATCTTCCTTAAAATGACAATCCCATAACCTGTTGCTTTAATGCACTCAAAGGATTATTGTGAGGATAAAATGACTGTCTACATACAAAAGCAAGCAGCACTGGTCACACGATGATTAGCTGCTTGGCTGCTAACCGAAAGGTTGGAGGTTCAAACCTACCCAGTGGCCCCATGGGAGACAGACCTGGCGATCTACTCCCATAAAGATTACACCTTAGAAAATCCTATGGGGCAATTTGACTGTCACATGGGGTCACTATGAGTCAAAAATCAACTCAACAGCACACAACAACATATATACATACGCACATACACAAAAGGGGACAAAGGAGAGTAAGAGTCAAGAATGACTACAAGTTTCAAGTACAGGAGAGTTGGGGTACCATTAACAAACAGAAAAAACTGAAATCATAAAAAGCAATTTTTTTGAGCAAGGTAAAAATCAGTTTGCATGTTTTATGTAATGGCTGGACATGGAGCTAAAGAACTTTTCAAATGAATAATCTAAATGCAAGTCATTATTTAAATTTAAGAAAATGTGCAACTGTGTACTACATATCATCTTAGTGATACATACAAACACACACACAAACTTTCTCAGTAGTGATTTTTATCTTCTTTATACTTTGTCTATTTTCCAGAAATCAACGTAATTGTTGCTTCGAAAAAGAACTCACATCATACAAACACAAAATTTTCATGGAAAATTTAAAGAAAATGCATATAAACTTACTCTGCCATGATATGGAACAATACCCTTCAAACTTTCTGCCCCTCTTTTCTCTTTTTCAATTCTCCAGGTACTAGAGGAAAATGGGAACACACCATCTACATGCCTTCTACTATCTCCAGTTCCTACAGAATTATCTGAAAATAAAAGAACTAAAAAAATTAATGAAGCAATGTCAAAACTTAGTAATCTATAATTGTTTCTTGCTATTCAAATTATTTCATGTAAACTTAATACTTAGCATTCATATGACAAATTTAGTAATTTGCATAGAACAGAAAGTAAGCATCAGTAGGAGGCAATAGTAAACATGGTAAACTGCTACCATACAAAGATAGCTCATTTCTAATTCTCAGATGTCTGAGTAGAATACAATCCAACACTTCAACCAAGCAATATATAGTACACTATTTCTAGTAACACCAATTTACTCAGGTATCTCTATTAATAGCACTTTTGAAAAGTTTTAGACTGTTTAAAGATTTGAGGGGATACAGTAGGGGGAGAATAAGACCACCCGAGTTGTGTCACATAATGTCCCTCCACACCAAGGGGTCATTCTGTCCAGAGTTTCTCATAACATGGCTGCAGCATTTCCATCTGTTGGTCACACCCTACCTCCCACAGAAACTGTAAACCACTGTAGGAGACAGAAGGCTCCAGACTTAAAGTCTGGCCTCTAGTTACTTCTTCCATTATTACCCATCTTGCCCACATGTTCCAGTTTGTTTCTCAGAGGCTGGCAGATCCAGACACACAACTAACTGTATGATGGACTCAAGGGGAGACTCCCAACAACGTCCCAGCAGAGTTGCCAGCCTACCCGGGTTTGTTGAGATGCATTATTTTCCAACTGAATCATGGAAAGTGCCTGCTCATTCTCTACTCTGCCATTTGTTCATCTTTATTGCTGAATGGTATTTTATTATATGGATATAGCACACATTTATTTAATGTTCACTGGTTGATCAATTTTCGGATTGTTGCCTGTTTTGGATCCCTGTGAATACTGCGCTATGAACATTTGCATCAAATACTTTATGCAGATTTATTTATTTTTCTTAGCCAGATATGTAGGAGTATAATTTCTGGGATATATGATATTAATTTTTTTAAGAAACTGCTCAACAGTTTTCCAACATCTCTGTACTATTATATATTCTCCTTGCATTGTATGAGGGTCCCAGTTTCTCCACATACTCACTAATTCTTGATATTGCTGAACTTTTATATTGTATTCCAGAGGGGTTGTAAACCCTATTGCCGTCGAGTCAATTCCAACTCATAGCAACCCTATAGAACAGAGTAAAACTGCACCATAGAGTTTCCAAGGAGTGCCTGGTGGATTCAAACCACCAACCTTTTGGTTAGCAGCTATAGCTCTTAACCACTACGTCACCAGGAAACTCCTGGTGGGTTTCCAGAGGGTGTGTAGTGGTACATAATTGTGGTTTAAATTTGCATTGCTCTGATGACTACTGATGTTGAGAATCTTTTAATGTGTTTATTACCCATTTGGTATTTTATTTGTTAAAATGTCTACTCCTCTATTTTGCCTGTTTCGTTAACTGTCTTCCTATTTATGAATTGTGAGGCTTTCTTATACATTGTAGGTATAAGACATATTTTATTCTAGTCCATTATGGCTTCTCTTTTAATTTTCTTATGATGTAATTTGATGAATAAATGATTTTAATTTTAATGAAAAAAAAAAAGATTTGAGGGGACCGAAGGGTTAAAATATACTAAATCATACCAAAGAAATTTTTTTTTTTAATGTAAAGTCAAGCACAGAATTTAAAAACCAAGGAATCATATGCCAATACTTACTGGTCCCAGGCAGACAAACAACAGGGCCTTCCTGAGACTCTTTGTGGCTCATTTCAGAATTTCCTGCAGCTTGTGAGGCAAGGGAGGTCAGAGAGCTATTATTTTCTGATTGAGATCTACAGGTTAGGCTACTGTTCTCATTTACCTGTTGAAAAAATATTTTAACTCTATTAACTTTTCAAATTAGTAATAAACCTTTTGAGGGGGAGACAGTGGAAAGGGAGCAGAGAATTTCTGCTTTATGGAAGGATGCCAACTAATACATGTAGAAGGAACTAGAAAGACCACCATCACAGCCACTAATGTAACAACTCTTTCAGGGAAGCCTCCACAATTATACTCAAACTGTTTCCTGAAAGGCTGGTGGGGAATGGTATGCTTACATGATCTCACCATAACATCCCACAAATTACTTATTAATAACAAAGTGGGAAAGGTTCCTTCACCAGGAGACATCTGGCTGATACTACCTTAATCAAGTGTTATCAAACATGGCATCACCTACAGTGGGACAGACATGGTGTGTCTCCTGATGTGATGCAATGACAAGTACACAGTACTGCCTACATTTACTTCACTCTCATCATGAAGGAAAAGAGCATTCAGATATACCTAGATTATAGGTCATTCTACAAAACATTGGGCCTAGATTACTACAAAAAGTTTAATTTCATGAAAGAACCACTCCAAATTAAAAAAGAATAAAGAGACAAGACAATCAAATTGAAGTCTAATCCATGATTAAATCCTGGATCAAAATAAATAAATAAATTTAAAAAAGGACATTTTTGGGGACAACTGGGTACATTTGAATATGGATTGTATTATTAATTAAAATTACTGTATCAAAGTTAAATACGCTGAAGTGATAACAGAATTGTGATTATGTAGAAAAATGTCCTTATTTGCAAGAAATAAATTAAGTATTGGGAGGACATATCATAATAGCTACAAGTTTGAAATAAGTCAAGGAGAAAAAAGTGTATTTATGGAGGGAGAAAGAAAATACAATTGCAGCAAAATGTTAACAATTGGTTAATCTGGATAAGAACTATACAGATATTCATTATACTAGTCTTTCATTTTTTTGTAGGTGAGGGAAAGGTAAGAGAAAGTAGGAAAGGCTGGGAAAGGTATTTCTAATCAACCCATATCTGAAAAAAAATAGAGTCCAAAGAAAATGAAAGGCTTAAATAATTAAATTACTTAAAATCAATTAATTTGATTACTGGTTCAATGAGACCAGTAATAATTTTCTAAAGTCAAATCTCTGAAAAAACCATAAAGACTGGAACATACCTGACTATGATCACTTGTAGGTAACTTAAAATGATTTTCTGCAATTTCGTGTCCTTCTATGTCTTCATATATCATTCCTGGAATTGTCAGTTGTTCAAAATAGGCCTCCAAATGATCATCATAAAACTCTTCATCATCAATATCATCATCTATTGATAAAATGAAGGGGAAAAAATAGGCTTTAAAGTAGTCAAGAAGGCTAATAAAACACGAATGGGTCAATGGTCTATGTATTCTTGTTTTAACATTTGAGGTTAAAAAAACTCTTAAAAGCGTAGTCGATGTCACTGAACTGTGCACGCAGAAATTTTTGAAATGGTGTATCTTTGGCTATGTATATTTTCACCAAAAAAAAAAA
>NW_004444198.1:1287789-1289441 GCF_000243295.1 Trichechus manatus latirostris
CTGTCAATACTACCTAAAGCAATCTATAGATTTAATGTACTATCCATCAAAATTCCAACAGCCTTCTTTGCAGAAATGCCAGTTCTCAAATTTATATAGAACCAGACAGGGTTCCAAACAGCCAAAGCAATCTTGAAAAAGAAGAACAAAGTACGAGGACTCACACTACCTGATCTCAAAACATACAGCTAAAGTAACCAAAACAGTCTAGCAGTGGTATAATGATAGCCATATAGGCAATGGAATAGAATTGAGAGTCCAGAAATAAACCCACACATTTATAGTCAACTGATTTTCGACAAGGGTGCTATGTCCATTCAATGGGAAAGGACAGTCTCTTTAATAAATGGTGCCGGGACAAATGAATTTCCACATGCAAAAGAATGAAACTGGACTCATATCTCACACCATACATGAAAATCAACTCAAAATGGACCAAGGACCTAAATGTAAGAACTAAAACTCCTAGTAGAAAACATGAGTAAAGCTTCAGGACCTAGCTTTTAACAATGGATTCACAAATATGATGCCAAAAGCATGCGCAACAAAAGACAAAGTAGACAGACTGGATTTCACCAAAATTAAAAGCTTTTGCACATCAAAGGGCTTTATTAAGAAAGTGAAGAGACAACCTAGGAGATTAGGAGAAAAACTGGTGGAATCATAAATCGAATGAAGGTTTAATTTCTAAAACATATAAAGAACTCCTACAATTTAGCAACAAAAAGACAAACAGCCTAATCAAAAAACGGGCAAAGGATTTGAATAGACATTTCATCAAAAGATTACAAATCGTCAACAAGCAATGTCTAGAAAAAATAGAAAACAACAATGCTGTCAAAGATGTAGAAAAATTGGGACCCTTATCCATTGCTGATGGAATTGTAAAATGGTGTAGCCACTGTGAAAAGCAATCTGATGTTCCTCGGAAAGTCATACGTTGAACTACCCAGCCATTCCACTCCTAGGTATATACACAAAAGAACTGAAAGGAGGAAACACATACTTGTACATCAATTTTCACTGCACCACTATTCACAATACCCAAAGTGTGAAAACAATCTAACTGTCCATTAACAGACAGATGAATGGATAAACAAAATGTGGTACATACATACAATGGATTATTCAGTCATAAAAAGAAACGAAATCCTGATACATGCCACAAAATGGATGAACCTGAAAACATTATGCTAAGTGAAATAAAGTCAAAAACAAAAGGACAAATACTGTATAATTCCACTGATATGCAATATCTAGATTAGGTAAATGTATGGCAATAAAGTGGTTACCAGGTGTAGGAGGGAAGGAGAGTTATTGCTTAAGGGGCACTGAGATCTGATAAGGGTGATGGAAAAATCGGGAAATGAATAGTGGAGACAGGTGCACAACATGGTGAATGTAATTAATGTCACTGAATTGTCTGTGTAAAAAATGTTTAAATGGTAAATAGCTTTTTTACATATAATTTTACCATAATTTAAAAAAGTTACTACATGATAAATGTGGCATCACAAACCAGTGGAGAAGGGTACACTGTTTTTTTTTTCCCATACAAAAATTTATACGTACATTGTTATGTGACCCTAATTGCTCTCCCCATACTGTGACAGCACACTCCTCCTTTCCACCTCTGATTCCCCATGTCCATT
>NW_004444198.1:1290812-1292699 GCF_000243295.1 Trichechus manatus latirostris
TGCTAAGCTGTTCTGCTTTCTGAAATGTCCCACTTCTAAATCAGGCCCACATCAAGCCCCATCCTCTTTCAAGAAAGCTGTGCAGGCACTTTCCTCAGTGTGCATGAATCTGTCACCTCCTAAGACTCCCAAGCATATTTTTGTACCATTGGGGTACCCTTACAATCTGAAGGTTAGCTATGCGTCTCCTTTCTGCACCAGGCTGAGCCTGTTAGCGAGCAGAAGCTAAATACTTCATTGTCCCCAGTTTCTTAACATAGTGTTTTATATCGAGTAGCACCTTAAGGTGACTACTCTGTACTCTAATGTTGTTAAATTGAGGGATGAATATAATCATCTCAGGACTGATACACAGAAATATAGCTAAAAAACTCCTGTCACTTAACAGAAGTAGCCACTTGAGTGCTGGCAGGTTAGAGCAAAGGGAGGTAAAGGGGAGGGCAAAGAGACAAAAAGGTGGCACAGCAACTGCTGCACCCGAGAAGGGAAGTGCAGTGGCGAGGTAAGGACTAGGAAAACCCATCACTTTACAGTACCAGAGGAATCTTCAGAGCTCGGCAACAATGTGAGTTTCTCGTTTTCTAGTAAGACAGTATGGCTTAAGTCACTTTTTGGAGTCTTTTCTTCAAAATGTGTTCCAGCATCAGGTACAACAATCTGTAAGAAATGAAATGGTGAATAAGACATGCACTGTCACTGCTGTGGAGAGTATGGAGCAGGGCTGCAAAAAGACCAGGTACTTCCCTCCACCACCAACAAGCTCAGGGTCTGTAACTGACAATTTAGGCAATGAAGGGCTTTTTTTAAAAGACTATTTTCCCAGTTGTTTCGTATGTACTAACTTTTCTCCTGCCTCTTAAACCTCTACCCTCCCTTGACCCACTCAATAAGAAATCCTTAAAATCTAAGTCCTCTCAAATTTTTTGTACATGCTCAGAGGACCTGGGAATACAGTTAGTATAGGAATACTCACACAGTTGAATTTGAGCAACACAAGGCTTACGGTAGGAAGTGAAGATAACAGCAAAGTTGCTCTCCATAACCTTTACCTAAGTTAACTTTGCATTCCATTCACTCCTTTACATTGGAACAATCTGGCTCTTCCACCAACGACCATGTAAGTCTGAGAGCACACAGCAGTTTACTGGAGATACTCAACGCCCAGAATAAACATGGTACATTTTCCTCTAAGTGCCAACTGTATTTCACAATAAATATTTTTAAACATATATTACCACAAATAATACCACTTAGGAATTAGATTGCAAAATGTATACTAATTTCTAAGATAAAAGCACAGGATCTCAATGCAATTGTAAACTTGTAGAAGACAGTGCTGAGCTATGCTCACAAATACCTAAGGCACCAGGGGCTACCATGCCCTATTGTTATTTAAACCATACACTCACCGAGAAAGGGCAAACGTTAACTACTGCTGAATGTACACTCAGTATTTGAAATAAAAAAACAGAAACGAACTGGGAAAAATCTATTTGGGAAAGAATAATATGTAAAACATCTCTATTTTTGGTCATATGTACTATTGAGAACTACATCATTCTATTTTTGGTCCCTTACACACAGGCCGAGTGAGCTAAAGAGACTCTAGAAAAGTCTCTATTCTGATCAAGTGCTGTAGCTTTTACCACTCAGGTGAGAGCTAAAAAAATACATTTCCTTCACTGACTTGGCTGCCAGGATTGTTGTTAGTTGCTGTCAAGTCAGTTCTGACTCAAGGTGACCTTATGGATAACAGAATAAAACACTGACCAGTCCTGTGCTATCTTCATGATCATTGATATGTTTGAGTCCATTGTTGTAGTTATTATATCAAGCCATTTCATTGAGGGTTTCCCTCATTTACTTTGGCCTTCTACTTAACCAAAC
>NW_004444198.1:1294682-1301590 GCF_000243295.1 Trichechus manatus latirostris
ATAATAATAAACTCCCATTTCTGCTGAAGCTAGATGAATTGAGTTTCTGTTATATACAAGTAGATGATGTCTAACTAATATTCACATTAACATAGTGATAACTGAACCTTCGTTTCCATATCCCTTCTCTCCCAGTTGTCACCCATGGTGACCCCATGTGTGTCAGAGTAGAACTGTGCTCCACAGGACTTTCAACAGCTGATTTTTCAGAAGATCTCCCAGCCTTTCTTCTGAGGCGTCTCTGGGTGGATTCATACCTCTGTCCTTTTGGTTAGCAGATGAGCACCTAACTGTTTGCACCATCCAGGGACTCCAGTATAACACCCCACAAATTGATACTAAATATGTAAAAGTTTACCTCATGTTCCTTATTATTTGTCCGTGATGACTGTAAACGAAAATCAACAGCTGAGTCTGCTAAAAACAAAACAAAATGAGAGACCAGGTTATTTTATCAACTAAATATCCAATAATACCTAAAAATAGCAAATTAATAAAATAAATATCTTTTATCTAGAAATAGAATGCAGCAGTTTTAAAGGACGGCATAGAAATCCATCATTGACCAGTTACATTAAAAAACTGTTAGGGTGGCGAAGCATAAAAAAGTATAAAACTGCCAAAAAATGTGACAATCTAATCAAGACTTTACAGCTAACCTCTGCTTTACAGAGAACGTGGGGAAGAAGGGAATTAGGGAAATGAAATCGTGCATAAGCAAATAAGACAAACGCAACAGTGAGACAATCTATGGGGTGACTAACCTGGCTTTTTTCAACCAGGAAACGAGCAAGAGGAGAGGTGGAAAAGTCACACACTATTAAAGACTTAAGAGACACAACAACAAATGTACTCCAACATAATGTAACTTTGCTCTGGCTCCAATCCAAGCAACCCAGCTGAGATAATCAGTAAATCAAAATATATATTGAGACACTAGATGCTAACAGAAGAACTGTTACGTTTACTAGCTGTGATAATTGCACTTTGGGCATGTAAGAAAATGTCTATATTTTTAGAGACGCATACTAAAATACATAGGAGTGAAATAACAGTACGTGGAATTTGTTTTAAAATTCCAGAAAAAAAGTAGTAAACACTGTTGTTGTTGTTGTTGTTGTTGTGTGCCAAGGAGCCCTGGTAGTGCACAGGTTAAGCACGCCCCTGCTAACCAAAAACTCAGTGGTTGAAACCCACCAGCTGCTCCATGGGAGAAAGATATGACAGTCAGCTTCCATAAAGATTTACTGCATTGGAAACCCTATGGGGCAGTTCTACTTTGTCCTACAGGGTACTGTGAGTTGGAATCAATTTGATGGCAATAGGGTTTTTGGCTTTGGTTGTGTACCATCAGCAGCCTTGGTAGCACAGTGGTTAAGAGCTCATCTGCTAACCAAAGTGGCAGTTCGAATCCACCAGGTCCCCCCTGGAAACCCTATGGGGCAGCTCTACTCTGTCCTATAAGGTTGCTATGAGTTGTAATCGACTCGACAGCAACGGGTTTTATTTTTTATTTTGTTTATTTCTGTGTGCCACCAACTTGATTCTTATTCATAGCAACCCTACAGGACAAAGTAGAACTGCTGCATACAGTTTCCTAGACTGTAATCTTTACAGGAGCACATCGCAAGGTCTTTTCTCCCTTGGAGTGGCTAGAGGGTTCAAACCATCAACCTTTCAGTCAGCAGCCAAATGTTAACCATTGCGCCACCAGGCCTCCTTAAAATTACTGTATGACAAAACCTTAAATTAACTGAAACTAAAGAATAGGTATGTTGGGAGTTATTACTTTTCAATTTGTTATATAATTAACATATGATAAAATTCAGCCTTTTAACAGTGTACAATTCAAAGGATTTTAGTATATTCACAAAGCTGTGCAACCATGTAAAAATGGCATGACTACAACCTCCTCATCTAACTTCAGGGGCAGGAGAAGAAGCACCATCAACATCAGCCCAAGGCTGATTCACATGAGATGGAAGTCAGACATACCTCTACTCTCCAACCTTTTTACCAATTCTGACACAAGCTGCCCCTGCCATGGCACTCTCCTTCTCTGCTGGGTTTGAAAATTCATTGCAATGGCCAGAGAACTCACAGACCATTCTCACAACTATGGGGTTTATTAAGAAAGGAACAGATTACAACTCAGGATCAGATCAACTTGGATGCAACAGGAACAATTAAGGACACAGTTCATCAATCAGGACAGCTTACTCTTGACCTGGAACACAGGCAGGCCTCCCTCTCAGCCCTTGGCCCCTCGACCCTCAGCACTCTACCTGGCTTATACTGTGCTCAGGCAAATGTTACAAAGCTCTTAGCCCTGCCAATAAACGCTGTAGGCACCCCACTCCGCCAGGAAGCCTACTGCCCGAAGGCTCTCAAGCTCTCTCACATTATGGGTCAGCAAGCCCACTGTAGCTGCCTCACTCCAAGGGCCAGGAAGCCCACCGTGCCATCTCGTGCTGGTCTCCTGTCTCCTCCTGTCACATGCTACTGCTGCCTACAGTGTTACAGCTCTCCAGAGTTACAAGTCTCCCTGCCTCCTGGGTTTAGGAGGTTCTCAGCACAGAGACCTTAGGTCCAAAGAACAAGCTCTGCTCCCAGATCCTCCTCTTGATGATAGACAGGTCCCACTCAACCTCTGGAATTTGGTCCTGTCTTAGTTATCTATTGCTGCTATAACAGAAATATCACAAGTGGATGGCTTCCACAAACAGAAGATTATTCTCTCACAGTTTAAGAGGCTAAAAGTCCAAATTCAGGGCATCAATTCTAGGGGAAAGCTTTCTCTCTCTGATGGCTCTGGGGAAAGGTCCCTGTCATCAATCTTCAGCTGGTCTAGGAGCTTCTCAGTGCAGGGACCCCACGTCCAAAGAATGCACTAAGATCCTGGCTGTTCTTTCTTGGTGGTAATGAGGTCCCTCTCCTCTCTGTTCACTTCTCTTTTTTATATCTCAAAAGAGAATGACTCAAGATACAACCCAATACTGAAGATGGAATCCTGCTTCATTAACATAACTGCCTGCCTCATTAACATCACTGGGGTTAGGATTTACAATACATAGGACAAAATGGTGGACAATCAAACAATACTGGGAATTATGGCCTAGAAAAGTTCACACATTTTGGGGGAACACAATTCAATCCATAACAGCTCCCTTTAAGCCCAGTGGAATCGCAAAACAGACCAATCCCTGACAAGGGTTCCATGCACCTGATCTGCAGTGGCAAAAATGTCCAACTCCCTTCATGGGTCACAAGCACCTTGTTTGCATACTTCCACCCAATCATTCTGTGGAAGCTAAAAGACCATAGGACTCTTTGTTGTTGTTAGGTGCCATCAAGTCAGTTCCAACTCTTAGCAACCCTATGTACAACAGAAAGAAATACTGCCTGGTCCTGTGACATCCTCACAATCATTGGCATGTTTGAGCCCACTGTTGCAGCCACTGTGTCAATCCATCTCGTTGAGGGTCTTCCTCTTTTTCAATGTCCCTCTACTTTACGGTGGAGCCCTGGTGGCGCAGTGGGTAAGAGCTACAGCAGATACCAAAAAATCGTCAATTCTAATTCACCAGCAGCACCTAGGGGCAGTTCTACACTGTCCTGTAGGATTGCTACGAGTTGGAATCAACACAACAGCAACAGGTTTCTTTTCCCCCCTATCTCAACCAAGCATAATGTCCTTCTCCAAGGCCTGCTCCCTCCTGATAACATGGTCAAAGTACATGAGGGGAAGTCTCACCATCCTCACTTTCAAGGAGCACTCAGGCTGTACTTCTTCCAAGAAAGACTTGTTCGTTCTTCTGGCGCTCCATGGTACGCTCAGTATTCTTCAACAACACCATAATTCAAAGGAATTATTCTTTGGTCCTCCTTTCTCATTGTCTAGCTTTCGTATGCATATGAAGTGATTGCAAATATGATGGCTTGGGTCAGGGCGCCTTAGTCCTCAAAGTGACATCTTTGTTTTTCAACACTTACAAGAGGTTTCACACAGCATATTTTTCCAATACATCATTTTGATTTCCTGACTGCTGCTTCCATGGGGATTGACTGTGGATCCAAGAAAAATGAAATCCTTGACAACTTCAATCTTTTCTCCATTTATCACAATGTTCCTTATTGATCCAGTTGTGAGCGTGAGGGTTTTTCTTTTCTTGATGTTCAGGTGTAATCCATACTATAGTCTTTGATCTTCATCAGTAAGTGCTTCAAGTCCTCTTCACTTTCAGCAAGTAAGGTTGTGTCATCTGCATACTGCAGGTTGTTAATGAGTCTTCCTCCAGTCCTGATGCTGCATTCTTCTTCATATAATCCAGCATCTCAGATTATTTGCTCAGCAGACAGACTGAATACATATGGTGAAAGGATACAACCCTGACGCACACCTTTCCTGACTTTGAACCATGGAGCATCCCGTTGCTCTGTTCAAATGACTGCCTCTTGGTCTCTGTACAGGTTCCGCGTGAACACAATTAAGTGTTCTGGAATTCTCATTCTTCACACTGTTATCTATAATTTTGTTATGATCCACACAAATATCTTTGCATAGTCAATAAAACAGTTAAACATCTCTCTGGTATTCTCTGCTTTTAGCTAGAAGGGTCATATTAAAGCAATTCACTGCACCACAAAAAACCACTATCTAATTAATTCCAGAATATTTTCATCACTCCCAAAAGAAACCCTGTAATTCACAGCAGTCACTCCCCATTCCACCCTCCCCCAGCCCCTGACAACCATTAACCTACTTTCAGTCTACGTAGGTTTTCCTATTTTAGACATTTCCTATAAATGAAATCATATATTATGTGGACATTTGTGTCTCTCGTCTTTCACTTAGAATGTTTTCATACTAGGCCCTTATCAGATATATCATTCGCAAACATTTTTTCCCATCCTATAGGCTGTCTTTTTACTTTCTTCATAGCGCCCTTTAAAGCACAAGTGTTTTCCATTTTGATGAAATCCATTAACTATTTTTTCTTTTGTTGCTTGTGAGAATGGGGAGTTATTAATGCTTATGTATATATTTGTTTTCATCAAGAGAACATAAATATTCCTCACGATTTTTAACTTAAAAATATAAATATGCTTTCACTCATTAATCTTATACTATAGGATCAAGCAAGGATTTTTTAGTATAGAACTACAGTTTGGAGTTATATAATAACTTTCTTACATATACGGATAGTAGGCAGGTTTCAATTTCCAGTTTTTATTATCTTCGACAAAGAGAGAGAACTTAGTATACTTGGAAAGCAATCTAAAAAGGAAATCAATCAACATGATTTACAATAGCCCCCAAGAAGATAAAATGCTTAGGAATAAACCTAACCAGAGACGTAAAACACCTATACAAAGAAAACTATGAGACACTACTGCAAGAAACCAAGACACCTGCATTAGTGGAAAAAAATACTATGCTCATGGATAGGAAGACTCAACATTGTGAAAATGTCAATTCTACCCAAAGCCATCTATAGATACAACGCAATCCCGATCCAAATTACAACGACATTTTTTAAGGAGATGGAGAAACAAATCACCAACTTCACACGCAAAGGAAAGAGGCCCCGGATAAGTAAAGCATTACTGAAGAAGAAGAAAAAAGTCGGAGGCCTCACACTACCTGATTTTAGAACCTATTTTACTGCCACTATAGTCAAAACAGCCTGGTACTGGTACAACAACAGATACATAGACCAATGGAACAGAATTGAGAATCTAGATGTAAATTCATCCACCTACGAGCAGCTGATATTTGACAAAGACCCAAAATCCATTAAATGGAGAAAAGACAGTCTCTTTAACAAATGGTGCTAGAATAACTGGGTATTCATCTACAAAAAAGTGACACAAGACCCATACCTAAAACCATATACAAAAACTAACTCAAAATGGATCAAAGACCTAAACACAAACTCAAAACAATAAAGATCATGGAAGAAAAAATAGGGACAACACTAGGAGCTCTAATACATGGCATAAACAGAATACAAACCATAAATAATAAATGCACAAACACGAGAAGAGAAACTAGATAACTAGGAGCTCCTAAAAATCAAAACACTTAGTGTGCATCAAAAGACTTCACCAAAAGAGTAAAAAGAGAACCTACAGACTGGGAAAAAATTTTAGGCTACGACATATCCAACATGGGTCTAATCTCTAAAATATCTACAAGATACTGCAACACCTCAACAACAAAAAGACAAACAACCAAATTAAAAAATGGCCAAGTTTATGAACAGACACTTCACCAAAGAAGACATTCAGGCAGCAAACAGACACATGAGGAAATGCTAACGATCATCAGCTATTAGAGAAATGCATGTCAAAACTACAATGTGATACCATCTCACACCAACAAGGCTGGCACTAATGCAAAAAATACAAAATAATAAATATTGGAGAGGTTGTAGAGTGACTGGAATACTTATGCACTGCTAGTGGGAATGTAAAATGATACAACCACTTTGGAAATCGATTTGGCACTTCCTTAAAAGGATCCAGCAATCCCACTCCTTGGAATATATCCCACAGAAATAAGAGCCGTCACACGAATAGATATATGCACACCCATGTTCACTGCAGTACTGTTCACAATAGCAAAAAGATGGAAACAAGCTAGGTGCCCATCAACAGGTGAATGGATAAACAAATTCTGGTACATACACAATGGAATACTAGACAATAATAAAGAACAATGATGAATCTGCGAAACATCTCACAACATGGATGAATCTGGACGACATTATGCTGAGTGAATTTAGTCACAAAAGGACAAACATGGTATAAGACCACTATTATAAGACCTCAAGAAAAGGTTTAAACACAGAAGAAAACATTCTTTGATGGTTACAAGGGTGGGGAGGGAGGGAGGGGTAATTCAC
>NW_004444198.1:1301888-1308531 GCF_000243295.1 Trichechus manatus latirostris
CTGAGACCAGAAGAACCAGATGGCACCCGGCTTCCACCAAATGACTGCTCTGACAGGGAACACAACAAAGAGTCCCTGACGGAGCAGGAAAAAAATGTGGAGCAGAACTCAAAGTCATGTAAAAAGACAAGACTTACTGGTCTGCGACTGGAGGAACCCTCAAAGCCATGGTCCCTGGACACTCTGTTAACCCAGAACTAGAACCATTCCCAAAGCCTACTCTTCAGACAAAAGATTGGACAGGATTATAAAACAAAAAATATTACTTGTGAAGAGTGTGCTTCTTAATTCAAGCAGATACATGAGACCAAACGGGCAACTCCTGTCCGGAGGCAGGATAAGAAGGCAGGAAGGGACAGGAACCGGTTAAATGGACACAAGAAACCTGGGGTGGAAAGGGGGAGTGTGCTGTCACATTACAGGGATTGCAACTAATGTCACATAACAATATGTGTATAAATTTTTGAATGAGTAATTAACTTGAGCTGTAAACTTTCACCTAAAGCACAATAAAAAAAAATAAAAAAAAAAAGCAACCTGACAGCAGAAACCTCTTGTTTTTTTAACAACTCTGTCCCAGATTTTTCTAGTTTTCTTCCCCAAATATAATTTGTGTGTGTGTGGTGATAATACCCACATATCTGTCAGTTTGTTGTACTGTGGTCTTTTGTGTGTTGCTATGATACTGGACGCTATCCTACCGGTATCTCAAATAACAGCAGGGTCACCCATTGAGGACAGTTTCAGCAGAGCTTTGAGACTAAGACAGACTAGGAATAAGGACCTGGCAGACTACTTCTGAACAAACTGGCCAGAGAAAACCTTATAAATAGCAGAACACTGTTTGATATAGTAACAGAAGATGAGCCGTTCAGGTTGGATGGCACTCAAAATACAACTGGGGAAGAGCTGCCTCCTCGAGGTAGAATCAACCTTAATGACATGGATTGAGTAAAGCTTTTGGTACCTTCATTTGCTGATGCAGCATGACTCAAAATGAGAAGAAACAGCTGCAAACATCCATTAACAGGAATATGGTATGTACAAAGTATGAATCTAGGAAAAATGGAAGTCATCAATAATGAAATGGAACCATAAAGATCAATATCCTAAGCATCAGTGAAAAAAACTGACTGGTATTGGCCAGTTTGAATCAGACAATCATATGGTCTACTATGCCAGGAATGACAAACTGAAGAGGAATGGTATCACATTCATAGTCAAAGGGAACATTTCAAGAACTATCCTAAAGTACAACGTTGTCAGTGAGAGGATAATATCCACACGTCTACAAGGAAGACCAGTTAATATGACTATTCAATTTTATGCACCAACCATTAAGATTTTTACCAACTTCTGCAGTCTCAAATTGATCAAATATGCAATCAAGATGTAACTGATTAATTATTGGTGAAACAAAAAAAATAGAATTATTGCTTGGAAAATATAGCCTTGGTGATAGAAACAATGCCAGAAATCGCATGACAGAATTTTGTTAGACCAAAGACTTATGTGTTGCAAATACCATTTTAGCAACATAAATGGCAAACATACGCAGGGACATCACCAGATTGAAAACAGAGAAATCAAATCCACTACATCGGTTGAAAGAGATGATGGAATACAGAGTCACTGTACCAAAAAGAATTGGGCAAGCTACTACCATTTCAGGAGGTAACATAAGATCAAGAACCAATGGTACGGAAAGAAGAAGTCCAAACTGAGCTGAAGGCACCGGCGGAAAACAAGACTCCAGGAACTGACAGAATACCAACTGAGATATTTCTACAAATGGATGCAGTGCTGTAGGTGCTCACTCATCTATGAGAAGACATTTGGAAGACAGCTGTGTGGCCAAGCAACTGGAAAATATCTATATTTGTGCACATTCCAAAGAAGGGTGATCTAACAGAACGCAGATATTGACAAACAATATCATTAATATCACACACAAGTAAATTTTGCTAAAGATCATTCAAAAGCGGTTACAACTGTACACTGACGCAGAACTGCCAGAAATTCATGCCAGATTCAGAAAAGGACGTGGAACAAGGGATATCATTGCTGATGTCAGATGAATTTTGGCTGAAAGCAGAGAAAACCAGAAAGATGGTTACCTGTGTTTTAATCACTATGCAAAGGCATTCGACGGTGTGGATCATAACACATTATGGATAACATTGCAAAGAATGAGAATTCCAGAACACTTAATTGTGCTCACAAGGAATCTGTACACAGACCTAGAGGTAGTCCTTCAAACAGAAAATCAGGAAAGGTGAGAGTCAGGGTTGTATACTTTCACCATAATTATTCAATCTGTCTGCTGAGCAAACAATTCGAGAAGCTGGATTATATGAGGAACTTGTCATCAGGATTAGAGGAAGGCTCATTAATAATCTGTAATATACAGACAACACAACCTTGCTTGCTGAAAATGAAGAGGACTTGAAGCACTTACTGATGAAGATCAAAGACTACAGTCTTCAGTATGGACTGCACCTCCACATAGCGAAAACAAAAATCCTCACAATTGGACCAATAAACAATATCATGATAAACGGAGAAAAGACTGAAGTTGTCAAGGCCTTAATTTTACTTGGATCCATAATCAACATCCATGGAAGAAGCTGTCAAGAAACCAAATGACGTATTGCATTAGGCAAGTATGCTGCAAAAGATCTCTTTGAAGTGTTGAAAAGCAAAGATGTCACTCTGAGGACAAGGTGCGCCTAACCCAAGTCATAATATTTTCAATCACCTCATATGCATGCGAAAGCTGAATAAGGAAGATCAAAGAATTGATGACTCTGAATTATGCTGTTGGCGGAGAATACCATGGACTGCCACAAGAACGAACAAGTCTGTCTTTGAAGAAGTACAGCCAGAATGCTCCTTGGAAGCAAGGATGGCAAGACTTAGTCTCACGTACCTTGGACATTTTATCAGGAGGGACCAGTCCCTGGAGAGGGGCATCACGTTTGGTAAGGTAGAGGGTCAGCAAAAAAGAAGACCCCTGACAAGATGGATTGACACAGTGTCTACAACAATGGGCTCAAACACAGCAACGACTGTGAGGACGGCACAGGACTGGGTAGTGTTTTGTTCTGCTGTACATAGGGTCACTATGAGTTGGAACCGACTCAATGGCACCTAACAACAACAACAAGACCTATATGGGTGATAAGGGTCATATGCTCAACTTTTTGAGGAACTGTCAGAACTATTTTCCACAGCACCTGTACCATTTTGCATTGCCATCATCAACAGATGAGGGTTTCAGTTACTCCATATCCTAGCCAATATTTGTTATTTTCCTTTTTCTATTTATGTCTGCCATTCTAGTATGGTTTTACTTGCATCTTCTTAATGGCCAGTCACACTGAACATCTTTTCATGTGCTTGTTGGTCATCTGAATATTCTTTTTGGCAAACTGTATGTTCAAGTCCTTAGCCCACTTTTCTGATTGGATTGTTTGTCTTTTTACTGTTAAGTTCTGAAGTTTTTAAATATATTTTGGATAGCAGACTCTTATTGGATATATGGATCATGAAAATTTTCTCCTAATCTAGAGGTTGTCTTTTTTCTTTGTTGATAAAGTCTTTTGATGAACAAAAGTATTTAATTTTTATGAGGTTCCATTTATCTATTTTGTCTTCTGTTGCGCATGCCACAAATTTAATTTGACAGCAATTTTTTAAATGACTGATTTTTGAGTTCTTCCAAAGAATTCAACTTAGTTTTCCCAGAAACAGTTATTTATTTTAGAATTCATACTTCAGCAGTTGTATGAAAATGAGTTTAGGAACAAAGACATTCTTAATAAGACACAAATTAATTGGTGGCAGGAAAAGTGTAAGGTGTACTACAGAACAACAGCCTTCTTGTGGTGAATATAAAGCATGCTATGCCCAGTGGAAAGCATGGCTTCACAAGGAGAGGAGGCTCTAGTTTAATCAGTCAATAGAATAAGGTGAGATTGATTCAGAGGCTTTTTCCTATAAAAGTATTCTAAATGTGATACTTAACAGCTGTGGTGGTTAAAACTGCCTGGCAACTTGGCTGATCCATGATTCCTAGTGGTTTGACAGTTATGTAATGATGTAGTCTGGAAATTATGTAATGATGTAGTCATCCTCCATGATGTGATCAGCCAATCAGCTGTAAGGGGAGTTTCCTAGAAGATATGGCTTGCATCCAGTATGTATATGGATGTTACAGCAAAGGTCGCTTGCTTGCTCTGGATCCTGCATCAGCTCTTCACCATCTGACCTCCAGTTCTTGGGACGTGAGCCAGTAGCCAGCAGTACTGCCTCCTGATCTTGGGACTCATCAGCCTCCACAGCCTGTAAGTCACTGGCATGCCATCTTACCTGCCGATCTTGGATATGATAGCCCCCACAAGTATGTGAGTCAGGAGAAGCCTCCACAGACTTGGGACTTGCCAGCCTCTACAACTGCATGAACCATTTCCTTGAGATACATCTCTCTCTCTCTAAATATATATATATACGCACCTCACTGGTTTTGCTTCTCTAGAGAACCCTGCTTAAGATCTGTAGTACTAGAAATGATTCTAGATAAACAAAATCATTAAGATGAGTTTTCTAAATTGGTTCTCAAGTCTGACTAGTCTAAAAGGCACTTATGACTCTGCCTCAAGTAGTAAAGAGGGAACTGCTAATCCACAGCATGAGGTGGTAATATTAATACCTAAAATGTCACCACCAGTAGGTCAAGTATTGGTGAGAAGTGAGGCTTTGGGTGATTGTATGTTTGATACTTGGTTAAGATTGTGTGTCAGCTTGGCTGGGCCATGATTCTCAGTGTTTATATGTGATCATCCCCATGAGGGGATCTGCTGTCAGTAGCCAATCAGTTGAAAGGGAGTTCCCTTGGGGTATGGCCTGCATTTGAATATAAGCAGACGTTCTGGCTTTTTGCTCCCTCTGGATCCTGTGGCTACCACCTGTTCTTCTGACCTCTGGTTCTTGGGACTTGAGCTATCAGCTTATCTGCTGATCTTGGGATCTGTGGATCTTCACAGCCTGTGAGCAGAGCTGTGCTCTCCAACGTGCCAATCTTGGATTCGCCAGCCCCTTTAACTACATGAATCAGGAGAAGCCTTGTGGTCTTGCCTGCCAATCCTGGGATTCATCGATATTCACAGCCTGTGAGCAGAGCCCTGCTCTCTGACCTGCGGATCTTGGGTTCAGCCTCTACAGCTACGTGAATTAGGAGAAGACTCTATCCTAATCCACAAACTTGGGACGTTCCAGCCTCTACAATTGCATGAGCTGCTTCTTTGATATAAATCTCTCTATACATATGCTTATATACTTTACTGGTTTTGCTTCTCTAGAGAATCCAGCCTAAGACAATACTTTTCTATAATTTTGTCAGAATGAGAAGTATAGGGAAGCGGCTGTTGATTGGTCCTACTTTTCACTACACAAAGTGGTCAGAGAAAGAGAAGAGCTCATGGCTTCAGAGTCACTGTTCGAGCACTGGATAAAAGACCTCAAAGCCGCAACTGGTGCCCTGAGAGAAAATCTTACTTCTTATAGTATTGCTAAAAATCTAACCCAGAGCCTTATCGTAAGAGTGGCTGAATTAAAATGCCAACTGAATTCCCAGACTTGAATGGTGTCTAAAGTTAAAGTGAGGGCATTGATTGGGAAGAAATGGAATCCTTAAACTTGGGACAGGCAAATATGGAGAAATAATCAGGAAGTTGGGAACACTGAGCCCCTAAATTCCGTTGAACCACTCCTACCAACAGAGCAACCTTATTACTCCCATGTGAAGAGATTACTCTGTCTTTGTCTGCTAAGCCACCCTCCCTAGTAAAACTATTATCCCTTCTGCCCCCATCTGATAAGATTAGCCCATCTGTGCCTGAGGACATCATAGGGAGGGCGGGGAGCCTCAGGCATTGCCTCAGGCATCAACTGAGGAAGCTGCCATATAAGACTTTGCTGAATATTCCCAGAACACCCCTGCCACCCATTTTTGCTTCTAGACCTATAACTAGACATTAAGTCCTAGCAAGTCCCAAAAGGTGAAGTACAAAGTGTGACCCAGGAGGAGATATGCCACACTCCAAAAGAACTAGGTGACTTTTCTAACATGCATAAACAGAAACCTAGGCAATATGTGTGGGACTGACTACTGAGGGCGTGGGATAATGGTGCAAGGAACATAAAGTTGGATCCATCTGAGTTTACTGATACGGGCCCACTAAGCACAGATTATTCTTCATTCAGTGTTTCAGCTTGAGAGATTAGGAAAGGTCTAATAGTTTATTTGGTTGGTTCACTGAAGCATGGATTACACAATGGCCTGCACTAAATCAAGCTGAAGTACCAGCGATGCCTTGGTATACAGTAGAAGAAAGTATCCAGAGGCTTAGGGAAATTGGCATGTTAGAGTGGACTTATCAGGTTAGACCCACAGACCCATTCATGGAGTGCCCAGAGGACACATCTTTTACCACAACAGTGAGAAACAAACATGTGAAGGGAGACCCAGTATCCTTGAAGATGCTGTCATTGCTATTTTATGTAAGTCAGATTTGACAATGAGAGTTGCCCTAACTAAGACACCTAACTATAATGGGGCTGAATGGACCCCATGGTGGTAGGC
>NW_004444198.1:1308932-1311087 GCF_000243295.1 Trichechus manatus latirostris
GTGGGTCTAGGGGGTCCCCAAACCCATCCTGTAGTGATTTCCCCAGTTCCAGAATGCACAATTGGAATAGACAACAGTCAGAAACTGGCAGAACTCCCACACTGGATCTCTGAAAAGTGGAATAAGGGCTATTACGGTAGTGGAAGCAATTAAAACTGCCCCTACCTAGGAAAATAGTAAACCAAAAGCAATACCACATTCCTGGAGGTATTGCAGAGATTACTGCCACCATTAAGGACACTTAGTGTGCATATGGATTTGCCTTCCCTGCCAAAAGTACCATGCATGGACTCACAGAATGCCTTATCCACTGTCATGGTATACCACATAGCATTGCCTCAGATCAAGGGACCCACTTCACAGCAAATGAACTACGGCAACAGTCACATGCTCGTGAAATTCACCGATCCTACCATGTTCCCCATCATACTGAAGCAGCTGGCTAGGTAGAACGATGGAATGGCCTTCTAAAGAGACAATTACAATGCTAGCTAAGTGGCAACACTTTGCAGGGTTGGGGCCATGTCCAGGACGCTCAATATGCTCTAAATCAGCATCCAATATATATCGTGCTGCTTCTCCCATAGCTAGGACTTAACAGTTCAAGAAGTCAATGGGTGGAGATGTGAGTGGCACCACTCACTATTACCCCTTGTGACCTACTTGCAAAATTTTTCGTTCCTGTCCCCGTGACTCTGTGCACTGCAGGTCTAGAGGTCTTAGTTCCAAAGGGAGAAATTCTCCCACCTGGAGACACAACATGGATTCCACTGAACTAGAAGTTAAGAATGCTACCTGGCCACTTTGGGCTCCTCATGCCTCTGAATCAACAGGCAAAGAAGGGAGTTACCATATTGGCTGGTATTAATGACTCTGACTACCAAGGGGAAATCCAACTGATGTTACATAATGGAAGTAAAAAAAGGTATGTCTGGAATACAGGAGATCCCTTAGGTTGTCTCTTAGTACTACCATGCCCTGTGATTAAAGTCAATGGAAAACTACAGCAACCCAATTCCAACGTGACTACTAATGGCCCAGACCCTTCAAGAATGAAGGTCTGGGTCCCCCTACAAGGCAAAGAACCACAACCTGCTGAGGTGCTTGCTGAGCGCAAAGGAAATACAGAATGGGCAGCGGAAGAGGGTAGTTCTGAATACCAGTCCCAACCACGTGACAAGTTGCAGAAATGAAGGAATGTAATTGTTATGAGTATTTCTTCCTTGTATGTGTGAATCAAATATTTTTGTTTTCCTTACTTATAAAACTTGAGATGCAAATGAGGCTAGTGCATTTTCAGTTTTACACGTTAGTTGTATCATGTTAGGTTCATGTATGACTTTGTAACTGTCTTTATTTACAGATTGTGTATGCTTTAGGGAGATGTGTACTGGTGCCAAGCTGACAAGGGGTAGACTGTGATGGTTAAAGTTATGTGTCAACGTGGCTGGCCATGATTCTCAGTGGTTTGGCAGTTATGTAATAATGTAATTTGGCAGTTATGTAATGGTATAGTCATCTTCCATAATGCGATCTGATGTGGTAAGTCCATCAGTTGTAAGGGGAGTTTCCTTATGCATCTGGCCTGAACCTAATATATACATAGACATTCTGGCAAAGCCCAATCCTGCATTGGGCTCATCATCATCTGACCTCTGGTTCTTGACACTTGAGCCAGCGGCCTCCCGTCACACTTGCTGATCTTAGGATTTATTGGCTTACACAGCCTGTGAGCCAGCAGCCTGCCATCTTACCTGCCAATCTTGCATTTGTCAGCCTCTGCAGCCCATGAGCCAGCGGCTTGTTGTCTGACCTGCCGATCTTGAGTTCATCAGTCTGAAGCTACATGAGTCAGAAGAAGCCTCCAGTCTGATACCTGACCCACGGCCTTCGGACTTGCCAGCCTCTACAATCGCATGAGCCATTTCCTTGATATAAATCCCTCTTTCTCTCTCTCTCCATACACAAATACATGCACACACACACCTTATGGGGCAGATTTACTCTGTCCTATACAGTAACTATGAGTTGGAGTTCACTCAACGGCAACCGGTAACCTGAAAAGGAGCCCAGGAGGCGCAGTGGTTAAGAGCTTGGCTGCTAACCAAGAAGTTGGCAGTTCAAATCCACCAGCTGCTCCTTGGAAAACCTATAC
>NW_004444198.1:1312245-1314236 GCF_000243295.1 Trichechus manatus latirostris
TTAGCCATTAAGGAGATACAAATGAAAATCACAATAAGGTATCACCTGATATGTTTTGAAATGTGTTCCCCCAAAATATGTACTGGAATCCTAATCCCTATACCTGCATATATAATTCCATATGGGTATTGGGTTTTCCTTGTTATATTAACGAGGACATATCTGTGTAGGGTGTGCCTTAAACCTAATTAATCACTTCTGAGATATAAAGAGCAGATGAGAAAGACAAGCAAACATAAAAGGGAAAAGACAGATGCCAGGTGGAGATTGCCAAGGAACCCAGGAATGCCAAGAACAACTCTAGAGAAGCTGAGACAAGGATTTTCCCCTACAGCGGACACAGATACAGCCTTCCCCTAGAACAAAACAATAAACCCATTGCTGCTGAGTCGATTCCATCTATAGCGACCCTACAGGACAGAGTGGCACCACCCCACAGGGTTTCCAAGTAGCAGCTGGTAGATTCAAACTGCCAACCTTTTGGTCAGCTGCCGAGCTCTTAACCACTGTGCTACCAGGGCTTGTACAACGGGTGCCCTGAATTTGGACCTCTAGCATCCTAAACTATGAGACTCGCGAAGTTGCCATGGGTCAGAATCAACTTGAAAGCAGCTAATAACAGCAGCAACAACAGACCGTGAAGAAATAAATTTGTTTGTTAAAGCCAACTCTTGTGGTATTTCTGTTACAGTAGTACTAAGAAACCAAGGACCATCTCACCCCCATTAGAATGGCAACGATCAAAAAAAGGGAAAACAACAGGTGTTGGAGAGGTTGGAGAAAGTAGAACCCTCATCCACCGCTGGTTGAAATGTAAAATGGTACAGCCATTGTGTCAGTTTGGCAGTTCCTCAAAAGGCTGAACATGGAACTATCATATGACTCAGCAATCCCAATCCAAGGCATACAGCTAAAAGAAGTGAAAATGGGAACGCAAACAGAAAATTGTACAATAATGTTCAGTGCAGCACTTTTAACAATAGTGAAATGATGGAAACGACAGAAATGTCCATCAAGAGATGAAAGGATAAACAAATGTGCAATATACATACAATGGAATATTACACAGCCATAAAAAAAAAAATGATGTCCTGATATACACCACAACATGGAAGAACCCTGAAAACATGGGGAGTGAAACAAGTCAGTCACACAAGGACACATACTGTATGACCTCATTTATATAAAATAAGCAAATATATAGAAACCAAAGCTTATTAATGGCTTCCAGAGATGGAATGGAGGAGGAAAGGGGAAAATTTTGCTTTGGGGGGACACAGAATTTATGTTAATGGTGGCAGAATAACTAGGAAAATGATAGGGATAGAAAAAGATTAAAATTTAAAAAAAAAAAAAGAAAGGAAGAAAAAAATAACTTGTAATAGTTCAGTACCTTGCACTTGCTCCTGGACTGAATTCCCATCAAAAATATCTTGGCCTTGTAAGGATTTTGCAGTTGGAGTTTGTTCCTCTTCTGTTCCTGCTATCTCACTTTGCAAAGCTGACTCTCTTACGAGAGCATCTGACAGATGCTGAGTCTCCATATGGTTCCTTTTCCTAGACATAGAATTTTTTATTATTACATTCAAGTAATTATTGTTGCTGTTGTTCGGTGCAGCTGAGAAAACTGTCAACTCACTGCAACCCAATGTGACAGAACAGAACTGCGATAATCCCTACAAAGGTAAATCATCAAGTCTTTCTCCTGGGGAGCCACTGGGTGGGTTCAAACCACCAACATTTATAATAAAATATTAGTTACCTTGGGTAAATCTATAAAATATCCATTAAGCATTTATGTATTTCATTCCTTGAAAGAAAAAAAAAAACATGGATATAGTGTAAAGAAATGTTTCCGGGTCCAGCCAGAAGCTACAACTAGTAACACTGCTAGGTGTCCTGGGAACTGCATCAACAGTTTGGAGCCAGTGACGTATGGTCTACCACTATCAAAGTGAATATCATATTGCTACTCTGCCTCACAAGTAATA
>NW_004444198.1:1315767-1318308 GCF_000243295.1 Trichechus manatus latirostris
TTCAAAGGGCGGCTCGAGAAGACAAAGTAAAGTATTATAACGACATGTGCAAAGAGCTGGAGATAGAAAACCAAGAGGGAAGAACACACTCGGCATTCCTCAAGCTGAAAGAACTGAAGAAAAAATTCAAGCCTCGAGCTGCAGTAGTGAAGGATTCTATGGGGAAAATATTAAATGATGCAGGAAGCATCAAAAGAAGATGGACGGAATACACAGAGTCATTATACAAAAAAGAATTGGTTGACATTTGACCATTTCAAGAGGTAGCCTATGATCAGGAACCGATGGTACTGAAGGAAGATGTCCAAGCTGCAATGAAGGCATTGGCGAAAAACAAGTTTCCAGGAATTGATGGAATACCAATCAAGATGTTTCAACAAACAGATGTAGTGCTGGAAGTGTTCACTCATCTATGCCAAGAAATTTGGAAGACAGCTACCTGGCCAAATGAGTGGAAGAGATCCGTATTTATGCCTATTCCCGAGAAAGGTGATTGAACCAAATGTGGAAATTATCGAACAATATCATTAATATCACACGCTAGTAAAATTTCACTGAAGATCATTCAAAAGCAGCTGCAGCAAGTATATCGACAGGGAATTGCCAGAAATTCAGGCCAGATTCAGAAGAGGACGTGGAACCAGAGTTATGACTTCTGATGTAAGATGGATCCTGGCTGAAAGCAGAGAATACCAGAAAGATGTTTACCTGTGTTTTATTGACTACTCCAAGGCATTCGATTGTGTTGATCACAACAAATTATGGATAACATTGTAAACAATGGGAATTCCAGAACAACTGTGCTCATGAGAAACCTGTACATAGATCAAGGTGCAGCTGTTCAGACAGAACAAGGGAATACTGTATGGTTTAAAGTCAGGAAAGGTGTGCGTCAGGGTTGCGTCCTTTCACCACACCTATTCAATCTGTATGCTGAGCAAATAATCTGAGAAGCTGGACTATATGGAGAAGAAAGGGGAATAAGGATTGGAGAAGACTCATTAACCTGCAATATGCAGATGACACAACCCTGCTTGCTGGAAGTGAAGAGGACTTGAAGCACTTACTGGTGAACATCAAAGACCACAACCTTCAGTAAGGATTACACCTCGACATAAAGAAAACAAAAATCCTCACAACTGGACCCATAAGCAACATCATGATAAACGGAGAAAAGACTGAAGTTGCCAAGCATTTCATTTTACTTGGATCCACAATCAACACCGATGGAAGCAGCAGTCAGGAAATCAAAAGATGCATTGCACTGGGCAAATCTGCTGCAAAAGACCTCTTTAAAGTGTTGAAAAGCAAAGATGTCACCCTGAAGACTAAGGTGCACCTGAGCCAAGCCACGGTATTTTCAACTGCATCATATGCATGCAAAAGCTGGACAATGAATAAGGAAGACTGAAGAAGAACTGATGTCTGTGAATTGTGGCGTTGGCAAAGAATATTGAATATACCATGGACTGCCAAAAGAACGAACAAATCTATCTTGGAAGAAGTACAACCAGAATGCTCCTTAGAAGAAAGGATGGCGAGACTACGTCTTACATACTTTGGACATGCTGTCAGGAGGGATCAGACCCTGGAAAAGGACATCATGCTTGGTAAAGTAAGGGTCAGCGAAAAAGAGGAAGATCCTCAACAAGATGGACTGACACAGTGGCTGCAACAATGGGCTCAAGCATAACAACAATTGTGAGCATGGTGCAGGACCAGGCAGTGTTTCATTCTGTGGTGCACACGGTCACGATGAGTCAGAACCGACTTGACAGCACCTAACAACAACAAGGCAAGAGGGGGAGAAGCAGGAGGGCGAGGTTTGTGACAGGGAGCCTGTCACAAACAGGCAGTGGGCAGAGAAGCTGGCGGGCCCGTGGCAGGCGAAGGGCAGGTGGGCAGAGCAGGAGGTGGGATGGCCGGGCCATGAGGAGGTGGCGGGAGCCGGGGCCACAGGAGTCAGGTAGGGGGCTCGAAGTCTCTACTTCCAAAAAGGCCTCTCTGCCACATCCGCAGCCTTGCCCAGCCCAGGTGGCCAGGACTCACCTGCCCACAGGCCCAGGAGCCACCCTCCACTGAGGCCTGTTCTCTAGAGCCAGCAGAGCAGGAAGGTGGAGAGGCGAGGCACATGGGCCCATGTGGAGGCCTGGAACCAGGTGATGGTGACCACCATCACCATCACCACCACTCCCAACCCCCACGGGCTTGTATCCGGAGACGTGCCTGGGGGACCCAATGGGCAGCGAGTGATGGAGGGGGAGGAAGGGAGGAACACTGGTGCCAAAGATGGGGCACAGCCCTGACTCTCTCACATAACGCTGATTTTCACATTACAGCCTGGTCTTTGGAATCTAACAGTGCCAACAAGTGAGGAGTAGGCGCATTTCTAAAACTATCATTTCTAGAGAAAAACTTGGCTATCCAAAAATAAGACAGACTTAAAGGAAAGTCATATATTTGCGAAAATAGCAAATTCTCTAAATTACTAAAGGTACTATAAGTTTTACTTTTACCCCTTGCCTTTATTCCTGTCGCTAC
>NW_004444198.1:1319143-1320687 GCF_000243295.1 Trichechus manatus latirostris
TACTATTAGCTTAAGCCGAAGTTACACTCACGGAGCATTGTTGTTACTGTGTGCCATCAAGTCAATGCCAACTAGCAGCGACACTATAAGACAGAGGAGAACTGATCCATGGGGTTTCCTCTGCTATAATCTTTATAGGGGCAGACTGCCAAATCTTTTCTCCCGGGGAGTGTCTGGTGGGTTCAAACCACCAACCTTTGAGTTAGCAGCTGAGTGCTTAACCACTGTGCCACCAGGGCTCCCCTCACTCATGGGTAGATACAGGAAAATTTCCCCTTAGAATAAAAGAGAGGGAAGGGAGAGGTGAAAAGACTACAAGTGGATACAAAGTCATGTGATAGAGAGGACAGAAAAAGTGGGAAAGGTGGGAGCAGGACAGCAGTAATAAATAAATAAGAAAGAAGGACATTTAGGTTAATTGTCATATTTTAAAGCTCTTCCCCAACAAAAGCATATACCATAACCAAGAGAACTTTGGAACAAAGAAACAGTTAACGGCCCTCTAAATTAACCAACCCCTAAAAAAAAAATCTACTCCTTTAAAACCTCAGCTATCCACCCCCCATGCTTTGTGTGTATGTGCTTTAAGTAAAAGTTTACAGAGCAAATTAGTTTCCCATTCAAAAATGCATACACAAATTGTTTCCTGACATTCATTCTAATTCTCACAAGGTGTTAGCACTCTCCCTTGTTCCACCCGTTTTCCAGATTGCATTCCAGGAGTAGGGTCACTATGAGTTGGAATTGACTCGACAGCAACGGGTTTAGCTTGGTATTGGTTCTGCTTTGTCATCTTTGGTTCTGGGCAGGTGTTGCCCATTTGGTCTTGTATACTTGACTGAAGCAAGAAGCACGTCCCTCATATGTGTAATTGTTTTATAGGCCTGTCTAATCTGTGGCTGAAAGGTGAACTTTGGGAGAGGCTTCAGATTTCAGTGAGAAGGGTGTCCGGGGGCCAGAGTCTACAGGGTCCCTCCAGTCTCTGTCAGACTAGTAAGTCTGGTCTTTTTTGTGAATGTGAATTTTATTCTACATTTTTCTCCCACTCTGTCCAGGACCCTCTATTTGTGATCCCTGTCAGAGCAGTCAGTGGAGGTACCGGGCACAATCTACTTCTGGGCTCAGGCTGATGGAGGCTGTGGTTCAGGTAGTCCATTAGTCCTCCGGACTAGTATTTTCCTTGTGTCTTCGGTTTTTTCTTCATTCTCCTTTGCTCTGGATGGGATGGGACCAATAGATGTATCTTAGATGGTCACTCACAAGCTTTGAAGACCCCAAACACTACTCACCCAAGTAGGATGTAGAACATTTTCTTTATGAACTAAGCCATGCCCATTGACCTAGATGTCCCCTGAGATCATGGTCCCCAGCCCTCAGACCAGAAACTCGGGCCCTCAAGGTGTTTGGATGTGCCTAGAAAGCTTCTATGATCAAGCCCCCGTTGTGCTCTATTATATATATGAATATACATGTTTTAAATACAAGCATATATATAAAAATATCCACAGCCTAACCTATATATTCACCTGAGTATACTCCTATAC
>NW_004444198.1:1321492-1329256 GCF_000243295.1 Trichechus manatus latirostris
TCTCTGCACATTTCAATATTTTATTCTGTCTTCTTGAGCTGCCCATTGAAATCTTCCATTCAGCTCTTTTACTTCATCATTTCTTCCACTCGCTTTAGCTGCTCTACGTTCAACAGCAAGGTTCAGAGTCTCTTCTGTCATCCACTTTGGTCTTTTCATTCTTTCCTCTCTTTTTAATGACCTCTTGCTTTCTTCACATATGATGTCCTTGATGTCATCCCACAACTCGTCTGGTCTTCAGTAATTAGTGCTCAATACAACAAATCTATTCTTGAGATGGTCTCCAAATTCAGGTGGGATATACTCAAGGTCGTATTTTCACTCTCGTGGACTTGTTCTTTTTCTTCTCCTTCACCTTGAACTAGCATATGAGCAAGTTCATTGTCTGTTTCGCAGTCGACCCCTGGCCTTTTTCTGACTCATATTGAGCTTTTCCATCGTCTCTTTCCACAGATGTAGTAGATTGATTCCTGAGTTTTCCATCCAGTGATGTCCACACGTATAGTTGCTGTTTATGTTTTGAAAAAAGGTATTAGCAATGAAGTCACTGGTCTTGCAAAATTCTATCATGTAATCTCCAGCATCATTTATATCACCAAGGCCATATTTTCCAAGTACTGACCCTTCTTCTTTGTTTCCAACTTTTGCATTCCAATCATCAGTAATTATCAATGCATCTTGATTGCACATTTGATCAATTTCAGACTGCAGAAATTGGTAAAAATCTTCAATTCCCTCATCTTTGGTATCAGTGGTTGGTGCATAAATTTGAATCTAATAGTCATCTTAACTGGTCTTCCTTGTAGCCGTATGGATATTAGTCTATCACTGATGGCATTGTACTTCAGGATAGATGTTGAAACGTTCTTTTCGACGATGAACACGACATCATTCCTCTTCAATTTGTCATCCCTGGCATAGGAGATAATATGATTGCCTGATTCAAAAGGGACAATACCAGTCCATTTCAGCTCACTAATGCCTAGAATATCAATCTTCATGCATTCCATTTCATTTTTTGACAACTTCCAACCTTCCTAGATTCATACTTCGCGCATTCCACATTCCGATTAGTAATGGATGTTTGCAGCCGTTTCTTCTCATTTTGAGTCATGCCACATCAGCAAATGAAGGTCCTGAAAGCCTGACTCCATCCACGTCATTAAGATCAACTCTACTTTGAGGAGGCAGCTCTTCCCCAGTCATATTTTGAGTGCCTTCCAAAGTGAGGGGCTCATCTTCCAAAGCACTATGTCAGACAGTGTTCCGCTGTTATTCATAAGATTTCACTAGCCAATTTTTTTCACAAGTAGATTGCCAGCTCCTTCTTCCTAGTCTTTCTTACTCTAGAAGCTCAGCTGAAACCTGTCCCCCAAGGGTGACCCTGCTAGTATTTGAAATACTGGTGGCAAAGCTTCCAGTATCACAGCAACATGTAAGCCACCACAGTACGACAAACTGATGACCAAAATAACTGGTCGATGTTCAACCATTACAGGACACAGCGTGTGATCAAGAACTGATAGTACTGAAGGAAGAAGTACAAGCTGTACTGAAGGCTCCAGAAATTGAAGTAATATCAATTGAAATGTTTCAACAAAGGAATGCAGCACAGGAGGTGCTCACTCGTATGCCAAGAAATTTGAAAAACAGCTACTACCTGGCCAATTGGGCACATTTGTGCCCATTCCAAAAAAAAGGGATCCAACAGAATGAGGAAATTATCGAACAATATCATTAACATCACACACAAGTAAAACTTTGCTGAAGATCATTCAAAAGCAGTTGCAGCAGTACATTGACAGGGAACTACCAGAAATTCAAGCTAGATTCAGAAGCGGACATGGAATAAGGGATATCATGTCAGGTGGATCCTGGGTGAAAGCAGAGAATATCAGAAAGATGTTTACTTGTATTTTATTGACTATTCAAAGGCAGTCGACTGTATGGATAATAACAAATTATGGATAATACTGCAAAGAATGGGAATTCCAGAACACTTAATTGTGCTCATGTGGAACCGGTACAGACTACAAGGCAGTTATTCAAACACATCAAGAAAGGATATCACACAGTTTAAAATCAAGAAAAGTATGCATGAGGGTTGTATCCTTTCACTGTACTTATTCAATCTGTATGCTGAGCAAAAAATCCGAGAAGCTGGACTGTAAGAAGAAGAAAGGGGCATAAGGATTGGTAGAAGACTCATTAAAAACCTGCGACATGCAGATGACACAACCTTGCTTACTAAAAGTGAAGAGGACTTATTGATGAAGACCAAAGACCACAGCCTTCCGTATGGACTGCAACTTAACATAAAGAAAACAAAAATCCTCACAACTGGACCAATAAGCAACATCATGATAAATGGAGAAAATACTGAAGTTGTCAAGGATTTCAATTTATTTGGATCCACAATCAACACCCATGGAAGCAGCAGTCAGGAACTACATGACATATCACAGTAGGCAAATCGTCTGCAAAAGACCTCTTGAAGTGTTGAAAAGCAAAGATGTCACTTTGAGGACTAAGGTATGCCTGACCCAAGCCATGATATTTTCAATCGCCTCATATGCACATGAAAGCTGGACTACAATTAAGGAAGACCAAAGAAGAATTCATGCCTTTGAATTATAGTGTTGGCAAGGAATACTGAATATACCACAGACTACCAGAAGAACGAACAAGTCTGTTGTGGAAGAAATACACCCAGAGTGCTCCTTGGAAGTGAGGATGACAAGACTTCATCTCACGTACTTTAGACATTTTATCAGGAGGGACTAGTCCCTGGAGGACATCACGCTTGGTAAAGTAGAGGGTCAGTGAAAGGAGGAAGACCTTCAATGAGATGGACTGACACAGTGGCTGCAACAACGGGCTCAAACATAGCAACAATTGTGAAGATGGTGCAGGACCAGGCATTGTTTCGTTCTGTTGCACACAGGGTTGCCATGACTTGGAACCAACCAGATGGCACCTAACAACAACATTGTATTTCTTTTTCTAGCTTTTTAAGGAACGCTATATCATTTTCCATAGTGGTTGCTCCAGTTTACTTTACCATCAGCAGCATATAAGAGTTCCAATATCCCCACAACCTCACCATTATTATTGTTCTCGGAATTTTTGATCAGTGCCATTCTTGCCGGTGTGAGATGGTACCTCATCATAGTTTTGATTTGCATCTCTCTAATTGCTAATGATCATGAGCATGTTTTCATATATTTGTTGGCAGCCTAAATTTTTTTGGTGAAGTGTCTGTTCATGTCCTCTGCCCATTTTGTGATTGGATTGCTTGTCTCTTTTTTTGTTGTTGAGTTGTAGAAATATTCTGTATATTTTAGAGATTAAACTTATATCAGACATGTTGTTGCCAAAGATTTTTTTCCAGTGTGTATGTTCTCTTTTTACTCTCTTAGCAAAGTATTTTGATGAGTGTAAGTATCTAATTTTTAGGAAGTCCCAGTTATCTAGTTTATCTTCTGGCGTTTGTGCTCTTTAACTTATACGTGATATTCTATTTATGCCATAAATTAGAGCCCCTAGCATTGTCCGTATGTTTTCTTTCACGAACTTTACAGTTTTAGGTTTTACATTTAGGTCTTTGATCCACTTTGACTTAGTTTTTGTGTATGGTGTAAGGTATGGATCCCGTTTCAATTTTCTGCAAATGGGTATCCAGTTTTGCCAGCACCATTTGTTGAAGAAACAATCCCTTCCCCATTTAATGGATTTTGATCTTTTGTTGAATATCAGATGTCTACAGATGGATGGATTTATTTCTTGTTTCTCAATTCTGTTCTAGTGGTATATGTGTCTGGCATTCTATCAGTACCAGGCTGTTTTGACTAAGGTAGCTGTATAACTAGGTTCTGAGTTCGGGTAGTGTGCTTTGTTCTTCTTTTCCAGTAATGTTTTGTTTACCCCGGGGCTCTTTCCTTTCCATATAAAGTTGGTGATTAGCTTTCTATCACGTTAAAGAATGTTGTTGGAATTTCGAACAGGATTGCATTGTATCTATAGATTGCTTTGGGTAGTATTGACATTTTCACAATGTTAAGTCTTCTTATTCATGAGCATGCTGTTTTTTCATTTATGAAGGTCTCTTCTGGTTTCTTGCAGTAGTGTTTTGTGTTTTCTTTGTATAAGTCTTTTACATCCCTAGTTACGTTTATTCCAGGTATTTGATCTTTTTTGGAGTGGGGTGGGGGGCTATTGTAAGTGATATTGTTTTCCTGCTTTCCTTTTCAGAGTTCTCTGTTAGTGCAGAGGAATCCGACTGATTTTTGTATGTTGATCTTGTACCTGTCACTTCTCTCAATCTGTTAGTTCCAGTAGCTTTCTTATTGATTCTATGGGATTTTCTCTATAGGAGCACATCATCTGCCAATAGGGATGGTTTTATTTCTTAACAATTTGGATTCCTTTTAGTTCCTTTTCTTGTCAAAGTGCTCTAGCTAGGACTCCCAACACAATGTTAAATAAGAGTGGTAATACAGGGCATCCTTGTCCAGTTCCTGTTCTCAGGGGGAATGCTTTCAGTTTCTCTCCACTGAGAATAATGTTGGCTATTGGTTTTGTGTATACGTCCTTAATTATGCTGACAAATTTCACTTCTATTCCTATTTTGGTGAGCGTTTTTATCAGGGATGGGTGTTGGACTTTATCAAATGCCTTTTCAGCACCAAATGAGATGATCATATACTTCTTTTCCTTTGTTTTATTTACATGGTGAATTACTTTGACTGATTTTCTAATGTTGAACCATCCTTGCATAGCTGGTATGAATCCCACTTGGTCAGGATACATTCTTTTTTTGACATGCTGTTGGATTCTATTGGCTAGAATTTTGTTGAGTATTATCGTGTCAATGTTCATGAGGGATCCAAAAACCAAAACCAAACTCACTGCCGTCAAGTCGATTCTGACTCATAGCGACCCAACAGAACAGAGTAGAACTGCCCCATAGAGTTTCCAAGCAATGCCTGGTGGATATGAACTGCCAACCTTTTGACCAAGTGGGATTCATAACCACTACATCACCAGGGTTTCCTCATGAAGGATACTGGCCTATAGTTTTCTTTTTCAGTGGTGTCTTTGCCTGGCTTTCGTATCAGGATTACACTGGCTTCACAGAATGAATTTGGGAGTAATCTTTCCTTTCCTATATTCTGGAATAGCTTGAATAATACTCGTGTCAACGCTTCTGTGAATGTTTTATAGAATTCTCCAGTTAAACGGTCCAGGCCACAACTTTTTGTTGTTGTTAGTAGTTTTTTTAATGACCTCTTCAATTTCTTGTTTTTATGGGTCTGTTCAGATTTTCTACCTCAGCTTGTGTTAGTTTAGGTATGTATTTTGTTTCTAGGAGTTTGTCCATTTCTTCTAGGTTTTCAAATTTTCTGTACTTTTTGGTAGTATTCTATTATGATCCTTTTTATTCAGTTGGTTCTGTTGTGCTGTCACCCATTTCACTTCCTATTTGGGTTATCTGCATCTCTCCTTTTTTCTTTTGTCAGTTTGGCCAGTGGTTTGTCGATATTATTGATCCTTTCATAGAACCAGGTTCCAGTCTTGTTGTTTCTTTTTTTTCTGTTTTCTGTTTATTTGTGCTCTAATCTTTATTATTTCCTTTCTTCTGGCAGCTGTGGGCTTATTTTGCTGCTCTTCTTTATTTGTTTGAGTTGTAAGGTTAACGCACTGATTTTTGTCCTTTCTTCTTTGTTTGATGTGTGCATTTATTGCTACAAATTGGCCTCTGGGTAAAACCCAAAGGTTTTGGTATGTTGTATTTTCATTCTCATTTGAGTCTAGGAATACTTTTTATCTCATTTTTAATTTTTAATTTCTTCTACTACTCAGTGGTTTTTAAACATGGTGTTTTTCAGTTTCCAAGTATTTGATTTTTTTCCTTGTTTTTCCTGTTACTGATTTCTAATTTTACAGTGTAGTGATTTGAGAAGATACTTTATATAATTTTTATATATCTGAATTTATTGAGGCTTGTTTTGTCACCAATGATATGGTATATTCTGCAGAATGATCCATGTGTGCTGGAGAAGAATGTGTACTGCACTACTGCTGGGTAGAGTGCTCTGTATATGTCTATGAGGTAAAGTTGGTTGATTGTGTTTAGATCTTTTGTGTCTTTGCTGAGTTTCTTTCTAGTTGTTCTGTCCATTGTCAAACGTGGTGTGTTAAAGTCTCTTACTATTACTGTAGAACTGTCTATTTCTCTTTTCATTTCTGTTAAGGTTTTTTTTAATGTATTCTGGAGCTCTCTCATTGGGTGTGTAGATACTTATTATGGTTATGTCCTCTTGGTTGATTGATCCCTTAATCATTAAAATATGTCCTTCCTTGTCTCTTATGACAGAGTTTGATTTAAATTCTATTTCATCAGAGTTTGATATTGCCACTCCTGCTCTATTTTGGTTGCTGTTTGCCTGATATATTTTTTTCAATCCTTTGATTTTTAACCTTCTTATATCTTTGTGACTAAACTGTGTCTCTTGTAAGCAACCTATTAATGGGTCATATGTATATATTGTCTTATCCATCCTGCCACTCTCTGTCTCTTGATCAATGCATTTAAACCGTTTACATTCAGGGTGATTATCGATAGACATGAACTTACTGCTGTCATTTTGTTATGCTTTTTCTCCGTGGTATTGACAGTTTCTTTGTTCCACTTAATTTTCTGTGCTGTTTTTTGTTGCTGTTCTTAGATTGTCTTTTCACTCCCTTTGTTTTTGTCAATTTTGTGTTTACTGAGTCTTTGATATTCTTATTTTGGTGGGTAGATTTGCTAATTTTCTTTGCAGTTACTGTGAAGTTTACCTTTATTATCCTATATTTAAAACAATCTGTTATTTTAGATATCTCCATATGGAAGTTCTGTAACTACACCATTCATTCCCACTTTTTGTTTTGAAGTTGTCACTAATTTTAGATTGGCATCTCTAGTTCTCTATTTTCAGTTCTTATTTTACTTCTGAGATTTCTCTACCTGGGATGGCATCTTAGTGATGCTGTCATGTAGCTTACCCTCAGGTTGTTGTCTGCTGTCGCTTGTTCTCTAATTCGAAGAGCTCCCTTTAATATTTCTTGTAAGGATGGTCTGGTTTTTACAAATTCCCTTAATTTCTGTTTATCTGGGAATGTCCTAAACTGTCATAGTATTTGAGAGACAATTTTGCTGAGTGTATGACTCTTGCTTGGCAATTCGTTTCTCCCAGGGGTTTATATATGTTATCCCATAGCCATCTTGCCTGCATGGTCTCTGCCAAGAAATCAGAGGTTAGTCTTATTGGAGTCCCTTTGTAGGTGATATTTTGTTTTTCCCAAGCTGCTCTCAGAATTCTTCATCTTTGTACTTAGAATGTTTATGGTATGTCTTACTGACTTTCTTTTGGGGTCTATCCTATAACTTCTCACACAAAAATCATATTTCATGATACTGGGGAAATTTTCTTCCAGCAAATCTTCAAAAATTCTCTGTGGTTTTTTTTGTTTTTTTTTGGTCTCCTCCTGTTCTAGGATTCCCATCATGTGCAAATTAATCCTCTTCGTAGTTAAACATATAACTCTTAGGCTTTCTTCATTTTGTTTTCTTTTTTTAATTGTACTTTAGATGAAGGTTTGGAACAAACTAGCTTCTCATTAAACAGTACATATATTGTTTTGTGACACTGGTTAACAACCCTACGACATGCCAACACTCTCCTTTCTCAACCTTGTGTTCCCTATTACCAGTTTTCCCAT
>NW_004444198.1:1329780-1337384 GCF_000243295.1 Trichechus manatus latirostris
TTTTTTTTTTCATTTTTTTTCTGATTGTTCCTCACATAAATTGGTATCAAGGATTTGTCCTCTATTTCCCTAATTCTTTCTTGCATTGTTTCAGTTCTACTTCTACATCCTTCCACTGAGTTATCTATTTCTGACATTTTATTGTTACTCTTCTGGATTTCTAGTTGCTGTTTTGGTATGGTTTCTAACTGTCTATTTAACTTGTCATTTTGTTCTTCTATTGTTTTTCTGAATTCTTCTACAGTTTTGTCTGTGCTTTCCTTCATCTCTTTGAGGACTCTATATATAATCCTTCTGAATTCCTCATCAGGCAGTTCGATTCCCATCTCTTTCTCAGGAAGGTTTCGTATTCCTTTATTTTGGTCATTTAGTTGAGCCATTTTGTCTTGCTTCTTTCTATGATTTGACATTGTCTGCTGTCTCCAAGGTATTAAGGTGTTGTTTTATTTATGATTTTGTTTTGTTTTCTTTTGATTTATCAGTTCAGACGGGTTGGGCACACTTCAGCAATCATTCATTTGACAGCACAGGGGCTTTCACTTCCTGCCCCCAAGTGGACAGGGCAACAGCGGGCAGGGTGAGCCTCCACTGTTGTTCACTGTATGTGTGAGATGGCTAAGGATGTATTGGGCAGGCGCTATCCAGTGGTATAGCAATGGTAAAAGCTGCTCACCAGGTGGGTGGGTGAAGGGCAAGGAGCAAGGCAGGCGTCCAGGGGGGATTGAGGTGCTCCTTCTGTCAAGGGGAGTGGGGCAGCAGGCCAGGGGGCGTAAATGCTCTCTCTCTGACAAGGGCTGAGCAGGCAACCAGGGTCACACAGGCACTCTCCTCTGCGGGCCAGGAATAGGGCCAGTGGCCAAGGGTCACGCAGGTGTTCTCTCCTGCGGTAGAAGGACAGGGCGGGTGACTGAGGGTAGCACAGCTGCTCTGTCCAGCAGGGAGGACGAGGTGGGCAGCTGGGGGTCGTGCGGGCACTGTCTCTGGTGGGAGACAGGCAGGGCATTGGCCTAGGGGAGCGTGCAGACATTCTCTCCAGCGGGGGGTACGGGGGACAGGGCAGGTGGCTGGGGATCACACATGTACTCTCCCAGGTGGTAGAAGGACAGGGCAGGTGGCCAGGGGTCGCTCAGGCACACTCTCTGGTGGGGAAGAGGCAGGGTGGTCAGCCAGTGTTCACGCAGGTCCTCTCTCTGGTAGAGGACGGGTGGGGCGGTCAGCCTGGGAGGCACGTAGGGGCTCTCTCCTGCATGTGAGGCACAAGGCAGTCAGCCTGGGGGGCACATAGGTGCTCTCCCAGGTGGGGGAGATGCAGGGCAGTCAGCTGGAGGTCAGGAAGGCGCTCCCTCTAGCAGGGGAGGTGCAGAAAGGTTGGTGGAGGGATGCACAGGTGCTCTCTCCAGGGGGGAAGAGCCCAAGTGGGTAGCCAGAGGTCACAGAGGCATTCTCTCCAGTGGGGGAAGGGTGGGGTAGATGGCATGGGAGTGGGGGAGAGAGACAAAAAAAAAAAAAAAAGAGGGTGGTGCTTCATCTATTGCTCCATGCTCGACACCCATCCTACCGGTCAATTACCGCTGCCAGAGAGTCGCCCTGTCTCTGGTTCCTGGCTCCCTCTCTGCTCTGTGTACACCAGGATCCCTGAAGCTCTTGTCCGACTTCTAGAGCTTTCCCTCCTTAGCTCTGGTTCATGTCCTCATCACCTTGTTTCACTTCAGGTATGTAGATACAGCTTCTCTGTCTCCTACTGGGAGTTCCGTGAGGTTGTCTTCCTGTGCTTCTCACCCACGGTCACTGCTGGCTTTGTCTCAAAATGGCTGTCTGGCAAGGCACCTCTACTCCGTACCTCTCTTTGTTCGCTGCTGTGGTTCAGTTCCTTTTTCCAATTTATTTTCCAGTTTGATCTAATTTTATGTCATTTCAGTAGATGCTCAGGGTGCCAGGGTTGTCACTCGTTATCTGTTTCACTTTGCTTCTTGAGTCTTTGCTGTAGAGGGATGGCATGATGCACCTGACTAGGCTGCCATCTTGAATCCAGTCCTCCCTTGTTTTTATTAACCTATGAAAATTCTTCAAAATAAGCTATAAGCTTCAAGTTAAGAGCCACTCTAAACAGGCCATTAAAAAGAGGGTAGGAGAATCTATACAAGTGAAGCAACCTGGATGAGACTCACCAGTCTTAACTCAGCCTCACTCCAGCTTCTGGAGTCTGACAAGTAGGTGGGGTATGCATGGGAAAATAAACCCATGATCCAGAACAAGAACAGACAGGAAATCAAAGAAGAGGTGGAAACAAATCAGTTCATGACTAAAGTCAGTAGGAGACAGGAGGGAGGAAGAACAAGACCAAAAGAGAGACAGGTGAACTGAATCTATCCCACAGTGTGCCAAACAGTACTCGACACTTCCTCCACAAGCCAAACAAACCAGAACACAATGTAAATATGATGTTGAGCATCTGGAAAGGAGGAGAATGAAGTTATAACACTCTGGCATAAATTTAAGACTCTCAACTTGCTCACACTTGAATATCTATCCTGAGGTATAAGGCTGTCAGTGATAGGTTAATACTGGTAAACTTATAAGACTAGTTATTATGACTATTAATCAAATTTATGCACCAACCACAAATACCAAGGATGAAGAAATTGAAGTTTACAAACTGCTGTAGCCTGAAATCGTTCAAACGTGCAATCAAAATGTGATGATAATTACTGGTGACTGGAATCAGAAAACTGGAAACAAAGAAGGATCAGTAGTTGAAAAATATGGCTCTGGAGATAAGAACGATGCCAGAGATCACATGATAAAATTTTGCAAGACCAATGACTTATTCATCAAAAATTATTTTTTCAACACAAATGATGGCTATATATGTGGACTTCACTAGATGGGACACATAGGAATCAAATCGACAACATCTGTGGAAAGAGAAGATGGAGAAGTTCAACTTAATTGGTCAAGACAAACCCAGGAGCTGACTGCAGAACAGACCATCAACTACTCATATGGAAGTTCAAGCTGCAGCTAAAGAAAATCAAAGCACTTGAGAGACAAAGTACAACTTTGAATACATCCCACCTGAATTTAGAAATCATCTCAAGAAAAGATTTGATATGCTGAACACTAATGACCAAAGACCAAAAGAGTTATGGGAGGACATCATACATGCAGAAAGCAAAGGATCATTAAAAAGATAGGAAAGAAAAGACCAAAATGGATGGCACAAGAAACTCTGAAATATGCTCAAGTGCACAGTAGCTAAGCTAACATAAGAATCATGAAGTAAAAGAGCTCAACAAAAGATTTCAAAGGGCAGTTCAAGAAGACAATATAAAGTATTATAATAAAATGCATAAAGAATTGAAGTTAGGAAACCAAAAGGGAAGAATACACTCAGCATTTCTAAAGGTGAAAGAATTGAAGAAAACATTTAAGCCTCGAGTTGCAATATTTCAAGACTCTGGGCAAAAAAATGAATGACGCAGAAAGCACGAAAAGAAGATGAAGATCGAGGCAGAGCAAGATGGGGGGATAAATAGTTGCCCCCATTTATCCCCCTGCAACTAACCCACTGAGCAATGAATAAAAATAAGCACAGACTGAGATCTCAGAGCTCCAGATGGCAGCTGAAGTATAGGAGAGTCAAGGTGAGTCCAGAAACAGGGAAGAGGAGAAGTAAGGTCAGCACAGAAGCTAGCAGATTCTAGTCACTGGTATCCAGAGGACTCAGCTCTTTGTGGCCATTTGGGGACAGAGACATGCAACACCCAGAACAAAGAATACAGGACGGGAGATAAACTGAGGAAGGTACAGCCCAATTAAGATGGCTCATACTGGCTGTGGGAGTTCACCATTCAAGCACGTGGGAGGGGGCACAGGAAGGTCAAGGTGCTGTGAGTGAGTGCTACTGAATCTCACAGAGACTCAAGGCAGACAGTCTCTAGGACCCAGATATACTGAAGAAGCACAGGGCCCAATCCTCAGCCAGGGTGATAAAAATACATCAAACAGGCAACACAGTGGAAAACAATTGGGTCCCTTCCCACAACTGGACACTGTAGGAGAACTTACACAGGGCTGCCCGGAAAAGAAGGACATAAAGCACTCCCCATACTCGCCTCGGGAAAGCCAAGCCCCACCACTCCCATCCACATCCGTGGCCAACTGAAAAGTCCCTCGCGTGGGCAATTAGCCACAGAGAGAGCAACCCAACCCTACATAGAGAAGTGAAGGAACTCAGCCCCAGGGCTGCAGTCTGAGCTACAGCTAAACCCACAGAACACAGAAGGATCCTAACACACCGGCAAAGTCAGTTACCTTAGCGAGAACCAGCCAGAATAAGCACCCAGAGACTTAAACCTTTTGAAAATGCCTAAAAAAACAGTAGCAACAGACCAGAGGCCAAAAATAACAGATAAAGCCTAAGACAGGACTCCTGACTCAGCACTGGGAAAAAACCAACGGACAAGAGTGCCTTCCAGCAGAACACAGGAGAAGATAGCAGAGGTCAATATAACAAATATAGCAAAAACCAAACCAAACCTGTTGCCGTCGAGTAGATTCTGACTCACAGAGATCCTATAGGACACAGCAGAATGCCCCATAGGGTTTCCAAGGAGCAGCTGGTGGATTCTAACTGCTGACATTTTGGGTTAGCAGCCGAGTGCTTAACCACTGCACCACCAGGGCTCCCTTGAAAATCAGAAAACTCAGAATTTTAAATTATCAAAAAAAGGTATCAACAAGTGTCATGTTCAATACATACATCTATTATCAACTGATTTTTGACAAGGGTGCTAAGTCCATTAGATGGAGAAAGAAGAGTCTCTTCTATAAACGGTGCAGGAAAATTAGATTTCCATATGCAGAAAAACAAAACAGGATCTATGCCTCACAGCATACACAAAAACAAATCCAAAATGAACTAAGGACCTAAACGTGCAAACTAAAATATAAAATTATTAGAAGAACAGGCAATGCTTTCAGGCCTAGGTTTCAACAATGGATTACCTGAGTCAAAAGATTTTACCAAAAAAGGGAAAAGACAAGCTATCAAATGGAAGAATATCTTCGGAAACCCACGTATCTGAAAAGAATCTAGTAACCAAAATGTATATAAAACTTAGACAACAACAAAAAGACAAATAACTCAAACATAAAATGGGCAAAAGACTTGAAAAAATATTCCACCAAAGAGGACATTTAAATGGCCACCAAACATGAAAAGGGACTCAGCATCATTAACCATCAAAGAGATGCAAATCAAAATCACAATGAGATACCATTTCACTCCCAGTAGGATGGCTACCATTAAAAAAAAAAAAACAATGTCATAAAACAATACGTGTACTACTATTTCATGAGAAACTATCTGTTCTGTAAACCTTCACCTGAAGTACAATTTAAAAAAAAAAACAGAAAATACAAATGTTGGTGAGGATATGGGGAAACTGAAACCCTATCCATTGCTGGTGGGAATGCAAAATGGTATAACCATTATGTAGGGTTTCCTCAAAAAACTAAAAATAGAACTACCACAAGACCCGGCAATTCCATTCCTAAGTATAAACCCAAAAGACTCTTGAAAGCAGAGACTCAAAAAGAGAGTTGTACACTACTGTTCAGCACTATTCACAATAGCCAAAAGGTGGAAAGATTAAAGGAAGTCATACGGACAGAAAACCAACAACATAAGACAACAACCTGACATCAAGACACATGACAGCATCAGCTAGAGACCAACCCAGATTAAGAATTCTCAAGAACAAAATAACACTAAAAAACTCAAAACAAGGAACCAGAGACGTCAATTTGTAAACAATGACAACTTCAAAGCAGAGTAGGGGGAATGAAAGTGTAGTTACAGAACTTCCATATGGATAAGAAGTCAAGGCGGTATCAAGAAATAAAAGACTGCTATAAACGTAGGATGTACCATAGGGTCGCTATGAGTTGGAATCGACTCAACAACGGGTTTGGTTTTTTTGGTTTTATAAACTTAGGAAGATAAAGGTGAATCTTAGAGTAACCACAAAGAAAATTAACAAATCTACTCATCAAAATAAAAAAGAAAACCATAAAGACTCAGTAAATAAAAAATCAACAATGAAGGAAATGAAAAGAAAATCCACAAACAAAAAGAACTAGCAAAAAATTAAGTCGTGAAAATGTTAATACTACCCAAAGTGATTTATAGATATAATGCAATCCCAATCCAAATTCCAACAGCATATTTAATGACATGGTAAAACTAATCACAAACTTTATATGGAAAGGAAAAGGCCATGAATAAGTAAAGCATTACTGAAAGAGAACAGAGTAGGAAGTCTCACATTTCCTGATCTCAGAATCTACTACACAGCCATGGTAGTCAAAACAGCCTGGTACTGGTACAACGACAGGCACACAGACCAATGGAACAGATTTGAGAACCCAGAATTAAATCTATCCACCTATGGACAGCTGATCTTCGACAAACGGCCAAAGTCCATTAAACGGGAAAGAGACAGTCTCTTTAACAAATGGTGCTGGCAAAACTGGGTATCTATCTGTAGAAAAATGAAACAGGACTCATACCTTACACCATACACAAAAACTAACTCAAAATGGATCAAAGACCTTAACACAAAACTGACAACTATAAACACTGGAAAGAAAAAATAGGGAAAACCCCTAAGGGCCCTAATACATGGCATAAATAATACACCAACCATAACTAAAAATCCACAGAGAGCAGAAGATAAACTAGATGTATGGGACTTCCTAAAAATTATACACTTATGCTCATCAAAAAGATTATCCAAGAGAGCAAAAAGAGAACCTACGGACTAGGGAAAAAATTCTGGATACAATATATCCAACAAAGGGGTAATTTCTAAAATATATAGAAAACTTCAACACTTCAACAACAAAAAGACAAACAATGCAACTGAAAAATGGAAAATGACATGAACAGACACTCCTCCAAGGAAGACATTCAAGTGGCTAACAAACACATGAAGAAATACTCCCCGATCATTAGCCAGAAGAGAGATGCAAATCAAAAGCACAATGAAATACCTTCTCACCCTGACATCAATGGCAATAATCAAAAAAACAGACAACAACCAATGATGGTGAGGTTGTGGGGAGACTGGAACTCTTATACACTGCTGGCGGGAATGTAAAATGGTACAACCACTATAGAAAACAATATGGCACTTCCTTGAAAAGCTAGAAATAGAAATATCATACGATTGAGCAATTTAACTTCTAGGAATATATCCTAGAGAAATAAGAGCTGTCACACGAATAGATGTGTGCATACCCGTGTTCACTGCAGCATTATTCACAATAGCAAAAAGATGGAAACAACCGAAGTGCCCATCAACAGATGAATGGTACATACACACAATGAAATACGATACAATGATAAAGAGTAATGACGAATCCACGAAATTATCTCACAACATGGGGGAATTTGGACGACATTATGCTGAGTGAAATAGGTCAATTACAAAAGGACAAATATTGTATGAGACCACTATTATTTAAAAAAAAAAAAAACAAGAAAAGATTTATACACAGAAAAAACAGAAACATGCTTTGACTGTTACCAGGGAAGGGAG
>NW_004444198.1:1337756-1346332 GCF_000243295.1 Trichechus manatus latirostris
ACAAGGGGCACAGTCATGGAAACTTCTTATGCACAGCCAAACACCTCCCAAGAAGCAGATACTAGGCTAGAAGTCTAATAGACTTGAGGAACATTTATGTCAATAAGCGTAACATAGTACATATAAACAACGTTATTCATCCTACTTTGATGAGTAGCGTCATGGGTCTTAAAAGCTTGCGAGAGGCCATCCAAAAAACTAGTGGTCTCTTCCCATCCACACAGTAAAGGAGAGTGAAGAAAACCAAAGGCTCAAGAGAGCCATTGGTCCAAAGGACTAATGAACCACATGCACCACAGACTACATGACCCCAAGACAAAAGGAACTAGATGGTGCCCGGCTACCACTACCAACCACTCTGAGCGGGAACACAATACAGGGTCCTGGACACAGCAGGAGAAGAACGTAGAACAAAAATTCAAATTCATAAAAAACGACCAGACTTACTGGCCTGATAAGAGACTGGAGGAAACCCCAAGACTATGGCTCTAAGACATCCCTCTGGCTTGGAACTGCAGCCATTCCTGGAAACCATCTTCCAGCCAAGCAACAGACAGACCGATAGAATAAACAGTAACACCCGAAAAAAACGTACTTCATAGAACAAACAATTATACAAGACCAAAAGGGCAATATTTGTCCAAAAGTAAAGATGAGAAGGCAGGAAGGGGTGGGAAAACCAGACAAAAGGAACTGGGGAACCCATGGCAAAAAAGGGAAGAGTGCTGATGAAGTGTGGGGATTGTATCCAATGTTACGAAACACTTTTTGTACAATCTGTTGAATGGGAAACTAATCTGCTCTGTCAACTTTCACCTAAAACACAATAAAATACAAAAGAGAGAGAGAGACAGAGACTTGTACACCAATGTTTACTTCAGCACTATTCACAATAGCCAAAAGGTGGAAACAACATAAACGTTCATCAACAGATGAATGGATAAACAAAATGTGGTATACACATAAAATGAAATAAGCAGGAGAAATGAAGTCTTGATACATGCTACAGTATGGATGGACCTTGAAGACATTCTTTTGCATGAAGTAAGTCAATCACAAAAGGACAAATATTGTATGACCTCACTCATATAAAAAAGACAAGAAAAGGCAAACATACAAAGACCAAAGTTTATTAGTGGTTACCAAGACCAGAAGGGAGGGGAAAAGGAAGGTTAGCAGTGATGAAAAAATTGCATTGATTAAGGGTAGGGTTCCATAGCCAATTAATGTAATTGCTGTCGATAAACTATACGCCTGTAAAAAGTTAAACTGGCAAAACTTATGTGACAGATAAATTTACAACAATGATAAAAAACAAGAGTAGCTGCTAAGGCTGCTAATATACATCCGAACACCTCATGGGATCTGGTTCCTTGGTTTGAAGGTTTAGGGTCATGATTTCATGGGACATTCCACTTAATTGGCCTAATAGCGTGTTTAGTGCTTCTGTTCCACCTCCTAGCTCGTTGCATAGTCCGAGGGTCCTAAAACCTTGCAAGTAGCCATCCAAGGCACAACAATTGGTCTCTATTCACTTGGAGCAAAAGAGAGGAAGGAGAGTCAGGAATAAGGGAAGGTTCCATGAACAACTGCCTCTTTTGCCATGAGATCAGAACTGGATGGTGCCCAGGTACCATTACTGAACATTTTGATCAAAGACTCCATAGAAGCCTCCCCTGATTAAAGGGGGAAAATGCAGAACAGAATTTAAAACTCTCAGGGACTCTAGACTTTCTGGAGCCATGGAGGCTGGCTGAACCACTAAAACTACTGCCCTAAGATAATCTTTAAACCTTAAGCCAAAATATCCCCTGAAGACATCTTAAAACAACAGTATAGCTTAGCTAGTAAAAAAAAGATCTGTCTTGAGCATTATGCTTTTTTTAAGAACTATCTATATGGGATCAAACTGACAATAGCAACTCTAAAGATTAGACAGGAACTTTGGGGCAGTGCGTTTATGTTCATGAGGGAGGAACAACTCAGAAACAGGCGGTGAGAATAGTTGCACAACTCAAAGAATGTAATCAGTGTCACTAAACTGTACATGCAGAAACTGCTGATGTATGCTTTACTGTGTATATTCTCAACAACGACAAAACAAATTTTAGAAAAATACAGGTCATATTCAATAAAAAATATTAAAACACAAATTCACAAGACAAGAAGGACCGATCAAAAGAAAAACACGACAAAGAGGAAATTTCTCTTATGGAGATGAGAATAATGAAAAAAATAGAAAACTTGCAGGAAATAGTGTTAAGTATGTTTAAAGAAAGCAAAAAAAAAAAAACAAAACAAAAACTCATGGAAAATAAACAGAAATCAGGAAACAAATTGAGGAACTACATTAGAAACTCAATAAGAAAATTGAAAATATCTAAAAAAAAAAAAGCACCAAAAGGCCTCACTGGAACTGAAGAATAAAATAACTGAATTAGAAAATGCAAGTGAAATATTCAACAAGAATCAAACAGAAAGAAGGTATAGTAAGTGAACCAGAAGATGAAGTAACTGAACTTATTAAGTCTCAAGAGAAACAAAAGAACAAAGAAAAGTAAACAAAGCGAAATGGAAATGTGGGATTCAATTAAGAAATCTAACATTAGAATTATAGGAATTTCAGAGCACCATGATAATAACAATAAAGGCATAGAAAAATCTCCCAAGAGATAATCATAGAGGATTTCCCAGACCCAAACAGGGAACCAAGCCTGCAAATACAGGAAGCTACATGAACTTCAATTAGAAAAAATAAAAAGAGGTCCACGCTGCACCACATTCTAATATAATTCCTGAAAACCAAAGACAAGGAGAGAATTCTGAAAGCAGCAAGAGAAAAACACAATATAGCATATCAAGGATCCTTCATAAGAATTAGTGCAAATTTCTTCGCACAAACTCTATAGAGGCCAGAAGACAATGGAGAAACAATTATAAAATACTGAATAAAAACAATTGCCAACCAAGAATTCTTTACTCAGCAAAGCTGTCATTCAAAAATGTGGGGGAGAAATTGGGGGTGGAAAGGAGGAATATGTGGTTACATTGTAGGGATAGCAACTAGGGTCACATAATAATGTGTGTATAAATGTTTGTATGAGAAACTAACTTGAGCGGTAAACTTTCACCTAAAGCACAATTTAAAAAAAAGAGGGGGAAATAGGACCTTCCAAAATATACAGAAGCTTTGGAAACATGCCACTACCAGACCAGCTCTGCAAGTATTACTGAAGGGAGTTATCCAAATGGAAAGGAAAACAAATATTCAAATCCACACTTGGGAAATTATATAAATAAATAAATAATAATTTTTTTTAAAAAAAAAGAGAGAAGAGACAGAGAAGACTCCAAAGGACATAACAGCATGGGCAAATATAAGGCTCAAAAGATTAGTTCCACAAGCAATACAACATCAACCGCGCAAGAAATAACTACAAAATAAACCTATCAGATAGAAGATGTACAATGATTTTGATGGAGACTCACCAAAAGAAATGAAGGGGAGAGGAGCAAAACAGGAATAGATTTACTATGTTGTATGTTACTTGTTTGTATGTTAAATGTTGTCACAACTGCAAGTTATGTAATGTAATATATGTGGTTACCACCAAGAAAGCACCTAGAAAAAATACAGACACAAACAAGGAAGAAATCAAAAAGGCTCATAACAAGAAAGCAGACAAATACAAAAAATAACAGAAAAAATGAGAATAAAAAGACAAAGATATAAAACACTCAAAAAGAAAATAGCAAAATGAATAAAGCAGACAGTTTTCAGTAATAACCTTAAATGTAAATGGTCTAAACTCCTCATGCAAAAGGCAGACAGTGACAGAATGGATTGAAAAATAAACAAACATGATCCATCCTTTTGCTGCCTACAAAAAACACACCTTAGACATATGGACACAAACAGACTGAAAATAAAAGGGGGAAATTAATATGCCATGCAACCAGTAACCAAAATGAGCAGGGGTAGCCATACTGGTATCAGATAAAATAAACTTTAAATCAAAATATATTACAAGAGATTAAGAAGGACATTACATAATAATAAAAGAGCCAATACATCAAGAAGACATAACAATTACAAATATGTACACACCTAACATCAATGCTCCAAAATACATGAAACATCCCCTGAAACTCTGGTTCTGGATGCTCTGTTAACCCAGAACTGAAACCATTCCTGAAGCCCACTTTTCAGACAAAGATTAGACAGGTGTATAAAACAAAAAATAATACACACTAGGAACATGCTTCTGAGTTCAATCAAATATACAAGACCAAACAGGAAACTCCTGTTCAAAAGCAGGATGAGAAGGCAGGAAGGGACAGGAACTGGACAAATGGACACGGGGAACTTGGGGTGGAAAGGGGAAGCATGCTGTCACATTACAGGGATTACAATCAAAGTCACAAAACATTATGCGTATAAATTTTTGAATGAGAAATTAACTTTAGCTACAAATTTTCACCTAAAACAATAAAACAAAATAAAAAATACATGAAACAAATACTGATCAATATGAAAAAAGAAATGACAACTCCACAATAACAGGAACTTCAACACATCACTTTCAATTCTAGACATAACATCTAAAAAGAAGATCACTAAGGACATTGAAACCATAAGCCAATTTGACTTAACAGACATATATAGAACACTCCACCTATCATCAGAACAATACACATTTTCCTCTAGCATACATGGATCATTTTCCAGAACAGACCATATGCTATGATGCAAAACAAATCTCAACAAATTTGAAATGACTGAGATCACACAAAGCATCTTCTCTGACCATAATGGAAATCAACAACAGGAAAAATAAAGAAAAAATAATAATTACATTGAAACTAAATAACACAGTGCTAAAAAACTATTGGATTACAGAAGAAATCAAAAGTGAAATTAAAAAAATTTTAGAATTAAATGAAAATGAAAACACAACATATCAAAACCTTTGGGACACAGCAAACGCCGTACTTAGAGGGAAATTCAAAACAATAAATGCCTATATTAAAAAAGGAGAAAAATCCAAAATCGTAACTTAAACTGCCAACTTAAATAGAAAAGGAAGAGAAAAAGAAGCCCCAAGCTACTAGAAGAAAGGAAATAAATGTTTGTATGAGAAACTAACTTGAGCGGTAAACTTTCACCTAAAGCACAATTTAAAAAAAAGAGGGGGAAATAGGACCTTCCAAAATATACAGAAGCTTTGGAAATATGCCACTACCAGACCAGCTCTGCAAGAAATAAAACAGAAAAACAACAGAATCACTTAACAAAACTACAAGTTGATTCTTTGAAAGGATCAATAAAATAGGCAAACCACTGGCTAGAATAACAAAAGAAAAAAACGAGGGGCAAATAACCAAATAAGAAATGAAACTGGAGATGTTACAACAGATCCAAGTGAGATAAAGAGGATCATAAAAGAATACTATGAAAAACGTACTCCAACAAATTTGAAAAACTAGATGAAATGGACAAATTCCTAGAAACACATTACCTACAGATTCAACAGAATCCCAATCCAAATTATAGCAGCCTTCTTTACAGAAATGGAAAAACCAATCCACAATTTTATATGGAATGGCAAGAAGCCCCAAATAGCTAAAGCAATGTTGAAAGAGAAGAACAAAATAAGAGGACTCAAACTTCCAGATTTTAAAACATACAACTATAGTAATCAAAACAGCCTGGTATTAATGAGAAACTAATCTGCTCTGTAAATCTTCATCTAAAGCACAATAAAAAATAAAACAGCCTGGTACTTAGTAACAGGTACCATGCAACTCAGCAGAACACATTACATTAACTCTCAAGTCTTGAAAATAATCCTCTGTTCTCTGAGAAAATTTAAGCAATGGCCCTGCTCCAGACTCTGGGTGTTGGCCACACTTTCCAGAATCTAGGTGGAGGACCCTTCGCCCTGGGCTTCAGCTCTGCCTTCCAGACCCCCTGGGACGACAACTCTGTTCCCTTGGATTCGGGCAGCCCCATTCTCCCAGTCTAAGTGGCAACCACACCCCCATGGCCCTGGTAGGCCCCTTCTTCTACCCCTTGGCATGGCAGCCCTGCCCCCTCAGCTTTGGGCAATGGATCCAGCCCCATTCCACTGGTACTCATGAAAAGCAGCCCCACACTCCAGAACCGAGTTGGTGAAGATCTGACTCTGAAACCTAGGAGGCTGTGGTTCCACCCTTTGAGACCACAGGGTTTGTGGCCATACCCTTTGAGACAGAGGCAGCTCTGTTTCCTGGTTACTTGGTTGCTCAGCCCCTTAGGCCTCTTGGGCTGGCCAGCCTCTGCCCTACTCAGGCAAGTGTTCCAAAGCTCTTTAGCTCTACTGTTAAGTGCCTGGAGGCACCCCACTCCACCAGTAAACCGCAGCCAGAAGGCACTCAGCTCTCTCACTCTATAGGTCGGCAAGCCTAGCTCCACTAAATAAGTGCCTTGTGGCGCCTCACTCCACCAGGAAACTTCCTGCTCAAAGGCACTCAGCTCTCTTGCTTTATGGGTCAGCTCCCACATAGTCTTTAGCTGGCCTCCCTGGTTCTGCTGCTGCCGTTTCTCTGCTGCTGCTTCTTGCCATCTGTGCCATCTCCAATGTTACAGCTCTCCTCACTCTCCTATGACTCATCACCAGAATTGTCACTGATGTCCATAATTCCACCAACAGTTTCTTCAAGGCAATCTAGGCTATTACTGTTAGGCACTTTAAAACTCTTCCAGCCTCTACCCATTCACAGCTTCAAATCCGCTTCCACATTTTCGGTATCTGTTAAGCAGCACCCTACTCTCGATACCAAGTTCTGTCTTAATTATCAAGTGCTGCTATAACAGAAATATCACAAATGGATGGCTTTAATAAACAGAAATTTACTCTTTCACAGTCTAGGAGGCTAGAAGTCTGAATTCAGGGCAGCAGCTATAGGGAAAAGCTTCTCTCTGTCAGCTCTGGGGAAAGGCCCTTGTCATCAATCTTCCCCCTGGTTTAGGAGCTTCTCAGTGCAGGGACTCCGGGTCCAAAGAGTGAGCTCCACTCCTGGCTCTTCCTGTTTGGTGGTAATGAGGTCCCCCCCACCCACTCTGCTTGCTTCTCTTTTATATCTCAAAAGAGACTGACTCAAGAAACAACCTAATACTGTAGATTGTGTCCTACCTCATTAACATAACTACCTCTAATCTTACCTCATTAACATCATAGAGGTTAGGATTTACAACACATGGCAGATCACAAAATGGTGGACAACCACACAATACTAGGAATCATGGCCTAGCCAAGTTGACACATATTTCTGGGGGATACAACTCAATCCATAACAATACACGACTCATACCATACACAAAAACAAATTCAAAACGGACTAATGACCTAAATATGAAAACTAAACCATAAAATTCTAAGAAGAAAATGCAGGGACAAGCTGTCAGGCCAAGCTTTTATCAATGGATTATCTAATATAATTTAAAAAAGCACAAACAGCAAATGAGAAAATAAAGAATGAAACCTCATAAAAACTAAAATATTTTGTTCATCAGGACTTTACCGAAAAAGTGAAAAAACAAGCTACTAACTGAGAAAATACCTTCGGAAACCATATATCTGAAAAGAATCTAATAACCAAAATATATATAAAACTTTAACAACATAACAACAGATAAATAACCCAATCAAAAACTGGGCAAAGGACTTGAATAGACATTTCACCAAAGAGGATATTCAAATAGGCCACCAAACACGTGAAAAGATGCACCACGTCATTAGCCATCAGAGAGATGCAAATCAGAACCATAATGAGATATCATTTCACTCCCGCTAGGATGGCTAAGATTAAAAAAAAAAAAAAAAAACATGAAATAACAAATGTTGGAGAGGATGTGGAGAAATTGGAACCGTTATCCTTTGCTGGGGGGAATGCAAAATGGTACAATCAGTGTAAAAAACAATGTGGTGATTACTCAAAATACTAAAAATAGAACTGCCACATTACCCAGCATTCCAATGCTAGGAAAATACCCAAGAGATCTGAAAGCAGTGACATGAACAGACATGTGTACACAAATGTTCACTATAGCATTATTCACAATATCCAAAAGGTGGACACAACCTAACTGCCCATCAACGGATGAATAAACAAAACATGGTACGTAAATACAATGAAATACTATTCAGCCAGAAAGAGAAATGAAGTCTTGATACAGGTTACAAAAAGAATGGAACTTAAAGCCATTATGCTGACTGAAATAAGGCAATCACAAGAGAAAAAATATTGTATGACTCCACTGGTTTGAAAAGACAAAAACAGGCAAACGTATAGAGGTATAGAGACTGAAGTGTATTAGTGGTTACAAGCCACAGGAGGGACAGGGAAAGGGGGTGTTACTGCTTATGAAGAACTGAATTTCAGTTTATGGTGGCAAAAGAATCACATTGACTAAGAGTAGTGTTGCACAGCCAATTAATGTAACTGCTGTCAATAAGTTGCACATATGTAAAAAGTTGAAGGGCAAACGTTGTGTGATAGATACATTTACAACAGTGACAAAATAAATAAATAAA
>NW_004444198.1:1346432-1352483 GCF_000243295.1 Trichechus manatus latirostris
GACTCCGGGTCCAAAGAGTGAGCTCCACTCCTGGCTCTTCCTGTTTGGTGGTAATGAGGTCCCCCCCACCCACTCTGCTTGCTTCTCTTTTATATCTCAAAAGAGACTGACTCAAGAAACAACCTAATACTGTAGATTGTGTCCTACCTCATTAACATAACTACCTCTAATCTTACCTCATTAACATCATAGAGGTTAGGATTTACAACACATGGCAGATCACAAAATGGTGGACAACCACACAATACTAGGAATCATGGCCTAGCCAAGTTGACACATATTTCTGGGGGATACAACTCAATCCATAACAATACACGACTCATACCATACACAAAAACAAATTCAAAACGGACTAATGACCTAAATATGAAAACTAAACCATAAAATTCTAAGAAGAAAATGCAGGGACAAGCTGTCAGGCCAAGCTTTTATCAATGGATTATCTAATATAATTTAAAAAAGCACAAACAGCAAATGAGAAAATAAAGAATGAAACCTCATAAAAACTAAAATATTTTGTTCATCAGGACTTTACCGAAAAAGTGAAAAAACAAGCTACTAACTGAGAAAATACCTTCGGAAACCATATATCTGAAAAGAATCTAATAACCAAAATATATATAAAACTTTAACAACATAACAACAGATAAATAACCCAATCAAAAACTGGGCAAAGGACTTGAATAGACATTTCACCAAAGAGGATATTCAAATAGGCCACCAAACACGTGAAAAGATGCACCACGTCATTAGCCATCAGAGAGATGCAAATCAGAACCATAATGAGATATCATTTCACTCCCGCTAGGATGGCTAAGATTAAAAAAAAAAAAAAAAAACATGAAATAACAAATGTTGGAGAGGATGTGGAGAAATTGGAACCGTTATCCTTTGCTGGGGGGAATGCAAAATGGTACAATCAGTGTAAAAAACAATGTGGTGATTACTCAAAATACTAAAAATAGAACTGCCACATTACCCAGCATTCCAATGCTAGGAAAATACCCAAGAGATCTGAAAGCAGTGACATGAACAGACATGTGTACACAAATGTTCACTATAGCATTATTCACAATATCCAAAAGGTGGACACAACCTAACTGCCCATCAACGGATGAATAAACAAAACATGGTACGTAAATACAATGAAATACTATTCAGCCAGAAAGAGAAATGAAGTCTTGATACAGGTTACAAAAAGAATGGAACTTAAAGCCATTATGCTGACTGAAATAAGGCAATCACAAGAGAAAAAATATTGTATGACTCCACTGGTTTGAAAAGACAAAAACAGGCAAACGTATAGAGGTATAGAGACTGAAGTGTATTAGTGGTTACAAGCCACAGGAGGGACAGGGAAAGGGGGTGTTACTGCTTATGAAGAACTGAATTTCAGTTTATGGTGGCAAAAGAATCACATTGACTAAGAGTAGTGTTGCACAGCCAATTAATGTAACTGCTGTCAATAAGTTGCACATATGTAAAAAGTTGAAGGGCAAACGTTGTGTGATAGATACATTTACAACAGTGACAAAATAAATAAATAAATAAAGAGTAGCTGCTGAGGATGATAATCTGCAACCAAAAACCTCATGGGATTTGGTTTCTTGATTTGGAAGTTTAGGGTCATGATTACATGGGACATCCCACTTAACTGGCCTAATTACATGTTTAGTGCTTCTGTTCTATCTCCTAGTTCGATGCATAGTGCCTGGGGTCTTAAAAGCTTGCAAGTGGCCATCCAAGGCACAACAATTGGTCTCTATTCACTTGGAGCAACAGAAGAAGAAGAAGAGTCAGGAATAGAAGAAGGATATGGAATGTGTGGCTAATTGCCTCCATGAACAATTGCCTCCTTTGCCATAAGACCAGAAGAACTGGATAGTGCCCTGCTACCATTTTCAACTCTAAATCCAGAAATAAATCCAAACATCTATGGTCAACTGATTTTCAACAAGGAATCAAATCCAATCAATGGGGAAAGAACAGTCTCTTAAACCAATGGTGCTGGTAAAACTGATTTCCACATGCAGAAAATTGAAACAAATCCATACCTCATGCCATACACAAAAACTAATTCAAAATGGATCAAGGACCTAAATGTTAAATCTAAAACCATAAAAGTTCTTGGAAGAAAATACAGGAGCAAAGTTTTGGGACCTAATTTTCTTCAATGATAATCAAACACAACAATGAATACACAAAAAACAGAAAATAAAATAGATAACTGAGACCTCATGAAGTTAAACATTTATGTTCATTGAAAGACTTATCAACAGAGTAAAGTGACAATCTACAGTCTGGGAAAACAACTTTGGGAACAATATAACTGATAAGGGTCTAAAATCTAAAATATATAGAAAATGTCTACAACTTAACAACAAAAAGACAAATAACTCAATCAAAAAACTGGGGCAAAGGACATGAATAGACACTTCACCAAAAAGGATATTCAAATGGCCAACAGACACTTGAAAAGATGTTCAACGTCATTAGCAATCAGAGAGATACAAATCAAAACCACAATGAGATACCATTTTACTCCCACTCAGATGGCTACGGAGCCCTGGTGATGCAAAGGTTAAGTGCTCATCTGCCAAACTAAAGGTCAGCAGTTTGAACCCACCAGGTGCTCCACAGGAGAAAGATGTGGCAGTCTGTTTCCATAAAGATTTACAGCCTTGGAAACCCTATGGGACTATGAGTCAGCTAAGATTAAAAAAGAAACACACACACCAACAGAAAATAACAAGTGTCAGATGGGATGTGGAGAAATTGGAACCCTCATCCATTACTGGTAGAAATGCAAAATGTACCGATCCATTACTGGTAGGAATGCAAAATGTACAACCGTTGTGGAAAACAGAGTAGTGGTTCCTTAAAAGATTACAGACAGAGCTACCACATGACCTAGCAATTCCACTCCTAGGTATGTACCCTAGGAATCTAATAGAAGTGACATGAAAAGACATATGCACACCTATGTTCATCACAGCACTATTCACAATAACAAAAAGATGAAAACAACCTAAGTGCCCATCAATGGATGAATGGATAAGTAAAATGTGGTACATACATACAATGAAATGCTACTCAGTGATAAAGAAAAATCAGTTCCCGAAACATCTTTAAACAAGGATGAACCTGGAAGCCATTATATTGAGTGAAATAAGTCAATCATAAAAAAACAAATATTGTATGTTCTCTCTTTTATGAAAGGACATAAACAGACAAATATACCCAAACCAATGTTCACTAGCGGTTACCAGGGATGGGGAAGGAGAGGGAGGTTCACACTCTATATACTAGGTACTTGTTACTTTGGGGGATAGGAAACACAGAATGAGGGAGAAGTGTGCACAGCTGGAAGAAGATAAACGATGTCACTAAAACGTACATGAGCAAAAAAAACCTTTTGGTAATTGCTATGGCATATATAATTGTGAAAAAAACAGCAACAATAACCAAAAATGTATTTGTGGGTATACGTGTACATATATGTCCAAAAGGTCCGCGGTTCAAACCCACCAGCCGCTCCATGGAGAAAGATGTAGCAGGCTTGGAAACCCAATGGGGCAGTTCTACCCTGTCTTATAGGGTAGCTATTAGCCAGAACCAACTCGATGGCCACGGGGTTTGGTATTTTTTAGTGTATATATGTAGACATACACGTGTATAGGTATGTATACCTAAGTATATATGTCTGCATATACAGGTGTAAGCATATGTATATGTATCTATGTGACTGTATTCCCATATATTCATATACATAATAAAACACATAGGGGGCACAGTTATAGATACTTCTCAGACATGACCAAACACCTCACAGGATTGGGTTCCTAAGTTTGAAGGATTAGGACCACAGCCTCGTGGGACATGTTGGTCAACTGGCATTATATAGTTCATAAAGCTCATGTTCTACATCCTAGTTTGCTGAGTAGTGCCTGGGGTCTTAAAAGCTTGCAAGCAGCCATCTAAGATACAACTACTGGTCTTTACTCACCCAGAGCAAAAGAGAAAGAAGGAAACCAAAGACTCAAAGAAGAAACTAGTCTACAATATTAAGTCTACACAAACCATGGCCTCTTCTGCTCTGTGACCAGGAACTAGATTGTGCCCGGCTACCACTACCGACAGTTCTGATCAAGGCCACAATAAGATGGACCCTGACAGAATGGGAGAAAAATGTGGAACAGAATAACAAATTTCTATTAAGAAAAAAAGCAGATTTACTGGACCAGTTGAGACTGGCAGACTCCCCAAGACTACTGCCTAAGATAGTCTTTAAACCCTGAATTGAAACAAGCCCCTGAAGTCACCTTTTAGCTAAAAAACAGATTGGCTCATAAAATAAAGAATATCATCCATATGTACTGCATTCCTTTAAAAAATTATCTATATGATGCCAAACAGTAAACAATTTAAAACAAGGATGAGAATGTAAGGGGACAGGGAAACTAGATTAATGGAAACATAGCAATCAGAACGGAAACACTGAGAATGTTCATGCCTTTTGAAGAACGTAACCAATACCACTGAAAATTGTGAGGAGAAATTACTGAATGAGAGCCTAAACAGCTGTGTAAACCTTTAGTGAAAACACAATATCTTGTCAGTAAGAGAGGAGTAGGTAGTCTTTTCAACAAACAGTGTTGGGACAACCGGATATCCACATGGAAAAAAATAAAGTTGGACTCGTCCTTTAGACCATGTAAAAAAAATTAACTCCAAATGGATCACAGACCTACATGTAAGGGCCAAAATGCTTAGAAGACTGCATAGGAGTAAATCTCTGTGACATCAGGTTAGGCAAAGCCTTCTTTGATACTAAAAGCATTAAGTGACAAAGTAAAAAACAGATAAATTGGACTTCTTCAAAATTAAAAACTTTTAATGCTGCAAATGATACCATCAAGAAAGTAAGGACAACCCACAAAATGGGAGAAAATATCTGCAAATCATATCTCTGATAAGGGAACTGTGGCTAGAATATATAAAGAATTCTTACAATTCAGTAACAAAAAAATAAAAAGCCCAATTAAAATATGGAAAAAGATTTGAATAGATATTTCTCCCAAGGAAATATACAAATGGTCAATTATCACATGAAAAGATGACTAACATCATTAGCCATCAGGAAAACACAAGTCAAAACCACAATGAGATACCATTTCACACACACTAGGATAGCCTTCACACACACTAGGATGGCTATAAACAAAAACATGGACCATAAAAAGTGTTAGTGAGAATGTGGAAAATTTGCAATTCTCATACACTGCTGGTGGAAATGTAAGATAATAGCACAGCTGCTTTGGAAAACTGGCATTTTCTCAAAATATTGAACATACACTTATCATATAACCAAGCAATTTTACTCCTAGGTATACATACTCAAATGAAATCATATGTCTACATAAAAACCTGTAAAACAAACGTTCATAGAAGCATTACTTATAACAGCTAAAAACTGGAAACAACCAAAATTCTATCAACTGATGTATGGGGAAAAAAATGTGGTATATTCACACAACGCAATATTATTTGACAATAAAAAGGAATAAAACACATATGCTACAATTTGGATAAACTCTGAAAGAGCCAGTCACCAAAGACCACATATTGTGTGATTCTATTTATATGCAATGGCTGTAACATACAAAGCTATAGGGGCAGAAAGTAGATTAGTGTTTGTCTAGGGCCAGGAGTAGGGTTGGGTGAACTGAATAATAACTGCTAATGCGCGTGAGGTTTCTTTTTGTGGTGATGGCAATGTTCTAAAATTAGATTGTTGTGATGGTTGCACAACCCTGTGAATACACTAAATAACAATGAATTGTACACTTTAAATGGGTAAACTGTATGGTATATAAACTATATCTCAATTAAACTGTTATGTGTAGAACAAAATTCTAACTCACAAAAAAAGACCAGACTTACTGGCCTGACAGAGACTGGAGAAACCCCTAGAGTATGGCCCTCAGACACCCTTTTAGCTCAGTAATGAAGTCACTCCCTAGGATCAGCCTTCAGCCAAAGGTTAGATAG
>NW_004444198.1:1352583-1360004 GCF_000243295.1 Trichechus manatus latirostris
GCCTGACAGAGACTGGAGAAACCCCTAGAGTATGGCCCTCAGACACCCTTTTATCTCAGTAATGAAGTCACTCCTGAGGTTCACCGTTCATCCCAAGATTAGATAGGCCCATAAAACAAAACGAGACTAAAGGGGCACATCAGCCCAGGGACAAAGACTAGAAGGCAGGAGGGGACAGGAAAGCTGGTAATAAGGAAACCAAGGTCGAGAAAGGAGAGTGTTAACATGTCCTGGGGTTATTAACCAATGTATAAAACAATATGTCTACTAAGTGTTTAATGAGAAGCTAGTTTGTTCTGTAAACCTTCATTAAAAGTAGAATTAAAAAAAAAAAGAGAGAGATGGAAAAAAATAAATAAATAAATTTAAAACCAAAACAGAAGATAATAAATGTTTGGCAAGGATATGGAGAAAATGGAGCCCTTGTGCATTGCTGATGGCAGTGTAAAATGTTGCAGCCACTGTGGAAAACAGTTTGGTGCTTCCTCAAAAAGTTAAACATAGGAATACCATGTAACCTAGCAACTCCAGTCCTAGGTATACATCCAAAAGAACCAAAAGCACTGACTCAGACACATGTACACCGATGTTCATAGGGCACTATTCTCATTAGTCACAAGGTGGAAACAATCCAAATGCCCATCAACAGATGAACAGATAAACAAAATATGGTGTACGCATACAATGGAATATTATTCAGCTATAAAGAGAAATAAAGTTCTGATACACACCACCACGTGGATGAACCCTGAAAACATTACGCTAAGTGAAATAAACCGACACAAAAGGATAAATATCGTATGAACCCACTTACATAAAATATCTGTAATAGGGAAATCCGTCAAGACAAAAGAATGGTGGTTCCAGGGGATAGCGGACAGGGGAATAAGGAGTTACTATTTTTTTAAAAAAAAAAAGTGAAAATTGAAATTTGTTATAAAAACAAATTATAATACAACCAAATGTCCAATAGGGTTTGGTAAAGCAGACTTTTCATAAACAACTTCTAGTGGAACTATAAAGTAATACCCATTTTCAAAAGAGCAACGTGGTAATATGTAACAGTACTTAAATTGAATATTCTTAACTCAGCAATTTCAATTCTAGAAATTTATCTTAATAATCTCCTAGGTGTGCAAAATATAAGTATAAATAAAGAAGTTCATTATATTTATAACAGCGAAATTGCAATAATCCAAGTTCCCAGCAACATGGACTTAATTGAAATTATGATACAGATATGTATTATCTGAAATTGAAAGATGAGCACAACATATTAAATTTTAAAGCTTGTATAAGTAGTATGTGCAGTTTAATTCAATTTTTGTAAAAAAAAAAAGTAAATACATATATATCACATGTACATATGCACAGAAAATATGTCTGGAAGACTATAAATGAAAATATAATCAATGGCTATTTTCTAATTATCATATTTTTATGCAAATAACACACACCAACCACACCTTCCTCCCCACAGGTATTTTTGTAAGCACACTATGCTAATTTTTTTTACAGCAACAAGTAAAAAAATTGGCATAGTGTTGCTTACAAAAATACCTTGCAGAGGGAGGGTGTGGTTGGCCAACAAACACAGATGTAAAAATACAGTAGTAAAATTAGACCTTTATTGTCATCCTTATAAGTTTCTATATTTTCTGCATTTTTTTGAATGAGCATATGTTACTTTCAGATTCAGAAAAAATATTTTGAAAGATTAAAAATGTTTGTGATTAATCTTAGGGGACTGTGAGTTTATGTTAATGAAGGAGGAACAACTCAGAAAAGAAGGTGAGAATGGTTGCACATCAATGGTTGTCATCAATGTCACTAAATTGTACATGTAGAAACTACTGAATTGGTGTATGTTTTGCTGTGCAGATTCTCAAAATGACAACAAAATAAATAAAATTTAAGCAAAAAAAAGTATGTGATTAAAGTAATATAAAGAAAATGGCAAAAGATTCTGAGACATAAAGAAACAATCACACTTTCATCTTCCATAAGACTGAGACTTGCTGTAACACAAAGTAAGATTAAGGTATGAACTTACTCATCTTGGAAGCTAAGTTGTAACCTCTGTTTTGGTTCAGGATCACTCTGGCTACTGTGAGATGACTCAGACGGAATTGAAAATTTCCCCTCTACTAAGTAAGATGCCTGGATATCAGAATACCTACACACACACACAAAAAAAATTGTCTTAATTGTTAAGAATTAAATTATGCACATTTAAAATTCACTATGACACACGGCTGCATTACAGTAAAACTAATCATCTGGGGTAAAAACAAATAGGGCCCTAGGAGACAACTTAGTCAACTGGCATAACATAGTGCACAAAGATAATGTTCTACATCCTAGTTTGGTGAATAGTGTCTGAGGTCTTAAATGCTTGCAAGCAGTGATCTAAGATACAACTATTGGTCTCTACTTGTCTGCGGCAAAAAAGAATGAAGGAACTCAAAGGCTCAAAGAAGAAATTAATTCACGGGACTAACAGGCCACACAAACCACAGCCTCTTCTAACCTGAGACCAGAAGAACTACATGGTGCCCGGCTACCATTACCAATCATTCTGATCACGGACACAATAGAAGGTCCCTAACAGAATGAAGAAAAATGTAGAACAAAACTCAAATTCCTAAAAAAGGCCAGATCTACTGGACCAATAAAGACTAGAGGAACCCCTGAGACTATCAACCTAAGATAACTTTCGAATGTGGAATTGAAGTTATTTCTGCAGGTCACCTTTCAGCCAAATGACAGATTGGCATATAAAATAAACAGTATCATCTGTGAGTAATGTGTTCCCTTAAACAATCAACTATATGAGACCAAACAGTGAACCCAAAAGCAAAGGTGAAAAGGCAAAGAGGGGAAGGGAAGCTAGATAAATGGAAACAGAATGGAAAAAATGAAAAAATGAGAATGCTGACACATTGTAAAAATTGTAACCAATAGCACGGAACAATTTGTATAAAAATTGTTAAAGAGGAAACTAATTTGCTGTGTAAACTTTCACCTAAAACATAACAAAATATTACTAAAACAAACAAACAAATAGGGCCACGGTGTTCAAAAAAATCATCCTATGTGCAAAACACAGAAAACCTGTGTATCAGCAATGAGGTGTTTATATGTATTAAATGATACCAGCACAGAAATTTTAAAGCTAAAAGAGTTTTTAGAGAACTAATCCAACCCCTTCGTTCCAAAGATAAAGACAATGCTCCTTATCAAACATTTAGGTTGAAAGGAGGTTGGAAAACTGAATAGATGTTAACATGGGCAAAATTTATACATTACACAAGGACCCAACATAACATTTGGAAACAGAAAATAAGGTATATTTAACCAAACATATATGTGGTTATAAAAATGGAAAGAATAAGAAAGGTTAGGAGAACAAAAAATGGTTTAGTTCTACTAAGGAAGAGAAACTTGACTAGAGAACTGAAAGCTGTTACAAAGCTAAGAACTAAGTTATTTCAGAAGTATACACATACTACAGAAGAGAAAGATAATCATGCAAGTATGGTGAAAAGGTGAACCTGGCTAAAATGAACTAAGGGGCTCTAAACAGACATCATGACCGAAGCTCTAACCATAGGTGACTGGACTTGGGATAGATGCCTAACCCAAGATAAACCAATAAATCACGAGATTTTAAGAGACCGTTCGTTAGTCTCCTTGTTTAGCTGGAAATGTAATACGCAAATACCTTCTGGGAGTTGTATTTTGCCATATTCTATAATACTGAATACAAAAGCAGATAAATCCACTGTATTGAAATAGAATACAGAATGAAGCTATTACATAAAGTGAAGTGGAGAGAAAAGACAGAACTCAGTTCTTATTGCTCCTCAGATACTGATTCCTGTCCCTTTTTGCCACGGCTCTGTATTCTTGCCCTTCATTTCATGAGGTACTCCTAGACTCTATCGTTAATTTCCCTTTTGAATTTCGCTAACTAAAACTGGTTTATATTAACCAGCAACCACTAAAGCTGATCTAATGTAAGTCCAAACCACTATGGACAAAAAAAGCAATGTTAACCAAAAGGTCACTGGTGTTCAAGCTCAAACTCACCCACATACCCAGTAAGACAATGAGACAGGGGAAGAGTTTTAACTTTCTATATTAATTTTAGATATTTGGTCATCTCCCTCATATATAAAGCAAAAAGCAAGCTTGACTGAGAAATTTTATATAAGTATCGGTGTATCATAGCTTTTATAAAAATAAAAAATGTATCACCTGTTCAAACAAATCTTACCTGTTACCAGTACTGGCTCTATTTCTAGCAAGTGTGGAAACAGCAACAGGCAAGCCAAGATTTGAAGAAAGAGTGACATTTTCCAAAATGCCACTATTACCAAGTAAGGAATTGGTTAAAAAGCTTGGAAATGATTCCTCTGCTATACCTCGAAAATCTTCCATCTCACTGCAATAAAAAAATACTTTCATAAATCAAATGTTACTATAAAACTTTTTGAAATGATTAAGAGCACTAGTCTCAAATATTAGAAAACTTTTAAATTTTAGGAAAAAAACAACATTTTGGGGAATATCTCTAAAGAAGGGATACTACTGGCAAATGTTCTAAGGTAAAGTAATTCTCAGACCAGTTTGCTACTTTATAGCTGACAATATAAACATTAAACTATCTTCTTATCATTCACATAATAATGAAATACAAAGCAGCTTAATTTACCCTTGGTTTAGTGCAGCAAAGAATACAGATTACCACAAACTCACCTAGGGAAGAAAGCAAAGGCATTAACATTGATGGTATACGTAAATTATTTCAGAAAATATTTAAACAAATTAAGAGTTATGTACTCATTTTAATATAGAATAGAGAAAAATAGAACTAGTTAAATGATTTCAGAAATTATTGCTAAGGATGAGTAATTACAGTTTAGAAAGTGAGTCCTTCAAAGAAAACGTTGACGTTAAATAAAGTATAGTTGACATATGGACGAGGCAAAAATGGTAAAAGCCATACATATGACTAAGTCTGTAAAAAAAACTGGCATGAAATCTATACCGTAGATAATCTTCAGCCCACATTCACCTTTATTTCAACTTGACCCTTATCACAGTGCTCAGGAGATGATACTCAGTCTTGAAAACATTTCTGAGTGCGTATCGTGTAAAGGCTGTGTGAAATGCAGTAAAGAAAATGAACAGGAGGAAAACAAAATAATTAAATTAGGAAAGGCTCAATAAATGAGGCGGTATTAGCACTTTACCTTAAAAATGAGTAGAACTTTCATAGACAATGTACGGGATAAGGAGGCTTTTTAAAGTAACAAACATACGCAACAGGGGAAGAGGATTAAAATTTACTGAATACGTACTACCTTGTCTCATTTAATCCATAGAACAAATTTATGATATATGTATTTATCTGCATTTTACAGAAGAGGAAACAAACTCAGAGACTAGCTAAATTTACCCAAAGTTGTACAATTAGTAATATTCAACCCCAGAGTAGATTCTGATTCCAAAATCTACTCTAAGTGCTAAGTCTGTTGTGTCAAAAGCAAGTACTCCAGTGACTTTTGGCAACAGATGTACAAAATAAAATGGTAAAAAATAAAACTATATTCCAAAGGCCTTTAATGGCATATTAGAAAGTTTGGGTTGTATTCTGCAGCCAAGAAGAGAACTGGTAGGGTCAACCTACAGTACAGGGAGAGAATGAAAGCCTGAAGAACTCTTTCAAGGGCTACTTTGAACAGGGCAAGATGAATGCTCAGGAAGGACTGTACTAGGGCCAATGATGAATGCATTAAACCGTACATTTTACATAGCATGGACTAATTTAGCAGCCCTCGTGGTGCAGTAGTTAAGCGCTTGACTGCTAAACAAAAGCTTGACAGTTGGAATCCACCAGCTGCTCCATGGAAACCCTATGGGGCAATTCTACTACAGGGTCACTATTGAGTGGGAATCAACTCAACAGCAACGGGTTAGATTTTTTTGTTGTTGTTGTTTGACTTCAATTACTCTACAAAGTGGAAAAAGTTTCAAGCCCACTAAAGAATGATAAAAATGTATTTGATTATGGATAAAAAAAACCTATCCTCCTAATATAAACCATAAAGACAATGTTCTACATCCTAGTCTGGTGAGTAGCATCTGGGGTCTTAAAAGCTTGCGAGTGGCCCTCTAAGATATAACTACTGGTCTCTACCCATTTGGAGCTACAGAGAGAGAAGGAAACCAAAAACTCAAAGAAGAAACTAGTCTACAAAACCAACAGTCTATACAAACAACATCACCTATCTTGAGACCAGAAGAACTAGATAGTGCCCGGCTACCACTACCGACCATTTTGACCAGGGACTCAACAGATGGTCCCAGGTAAAATAGGAAAAAAATGTTGAACAAAACTCAAATTCCTAAAAAAAAAAAAGGCCAGCTTTTACTGGGCCGGTAGAGACTAGATAAACTCCCGAAACTATCACCCTGAGATACTCTTAAAACTTGGAACTAAAACCACTCCCAAAAGTCACTTTTCAGCCAAATGACAGATGGGGCCATAAAATAAATAGTATCACCCATGAGTACTGTGCCCCTCAAAATAATCATCTAGATGAAACCAAATGGTTACCGTTTACCTTAAACCAAAGATGAGAAGGCAATGGGAAACAGGGAAGCCAGAATAACAGAAAAAGAACCACCAAAATAGAAATAACTGGCATGTTGATATATTGTGAAGGATATAACCAATATCACTGAAACATATGTATAGAAACTGTTAAATGAGAACCTAATTTCCTATGCAAACTTTTACCAAAAGCACAACAAAATATTTCTTAAAAAAAAGGATCCATGATCCTATATAAAGCCCACTTCTCCTCTCTGCACTTGATCCCAGTTCCTCTCACCAGCACAATGACATTCACTCTGGCAACTGTCTCCTCTCTTACACATCATTAATTCTTCCCTATTTATGGATTCATTCCCATCAGCATGCTGTAAGTTCCACATCTCAGGAAAAAATCTTCTTCTACCCCATACGCCATCATCCCCCTCGGCTACCACATCTGTCTACGCTCTCTTTACCACAAAGATATTACCACAAAGAGGAATGAATGCTTCCCCTCTAGTTCCTCCCCAATCCTCTGGTGAAATTACTGCATTTCCAGAAAACAGAAGTTTAGCAAATTTGCAAAAACCAAACCAAAATTACGAGAAATACTAAACGGAGACTTCCAGTTAGAAAATCAATAACATCAGATAAAAACCCAAGAATAGATCACACGACAGAGCAACCAGATATCAACCCAGACAGGGTACTCACAAATATAAATCAAAGCTAAAACGCTGAAAATAGGGAAACAGATGTCAATATGTAAAAGATGACAACATTAAAACAAAAAAGAGGGTCTTAAAAAATGTAGATA
>NW_004444198.1:1360104-1389213 GCF_000243295.1 Trichechus manatus latirostris
AACGGGCAGCTTCTGTCCAGAGGTGAGATGAGAAGGCAGAGAGGATTAGGAGCTGGTTGAACAGACATGGGAAATCAGGGGTGGAAAGGAGGAGTGTGCTCTCACAGTATAGGCAGAGCAATTAGGGTCACATAACAATGTATGTATAAATTTTTGTATAAAAAAGTAACTTGAAATGTAAACTTCCACCTAAACTACAACAATAAATAAAAAAATATGGAGAAAAAAACAGACGAATGGATAAACAAAGTATGGTACATACACACAATGGAATACTATGCAATGATAAAGAACAATGATGAATCTGCAAAACATCTCGCAACATGGATGAACCTGGAGGGCATTTTACTGAGTGAAAGAAGTCAATCACAAAAGGACAAATACTGTATGAGACCACTATTATAAAAACTGATGAAAAAATTTACATACAGAAAGAAATAATCTTGATGGTTACAAGGGAGGAGAGAGATGAGGAGGGAGAAATACTAAGCAGACAATAGATAAGTAGTAACTTTGGTGAAGAGTAAGACAGTATACAATAGTGGGGAAGTCAGCACAGCCTGACCAAGGCAAAGTCGTAGAAGTTTCACAGAAACATCCAAACCCCCTGAGGGACTGAATTACTGGGCTGAGGGCTGGGGACCATGGTCTCAGGAGATATGTAGCTCAACTGGCATAACATAGTTTATAAAGAAAATGTCCTACATCCTATTTTGTGAGTAGCATCTGGGGTCTTAAAAGCTTGTAAGCAGCCATCTACGATACTCCGCTGGTCCCACCCCGTCTGGAGCAAGGGAGAATGAAGAAAACCAAAGACACAAGGGAAAGATTAGTCCAAAGGACTAATGGACCACAGCTACCAGTCTCCACCAGACTGAGTCCAGCACAACTAGATGGTGCCTGTCTACCATCACCAACTGCTGTGACAGGGATCACAACAGAGTCCTGGACAGAGCTGGAGAAAAATGTAGAACAAAATTCAAACTCATAAAAAAAAGACCAGATTTGCTGGCCTGACAGACTGGAGAAACCCCAAGAATATGGCCCCCCGGATACCCTTTTAGCTTAGTGGTGAAGTCACTCCTGAAGGTCACCATTCAGCCGGGGACTGGACAGCCTCATAAAACAAAACGGGACTAACGAGGCACAGCAGTCCAGGGACAAGGACTCGAAGGCAGGAGGGGACAAGAAAGCTGGTGATAGGGAACCCAAGGTTGAGAAGGGACAGTGTTGACATGTTGTGGGGTTGTGTTAACCATTGTCATAGGGCAATATGTGTACTAACTGTTTAATGAGAAACTATTTTGTTATGTAAACCTTCATCTAAAGTACAAAAAAAAAGAATTTTCTATGTGAGATCAAATTGACAACAGCAACTCAAAAGGTTTGATGGGAAGCCTAGGGGACAGTGAGTTGAAGTTAATGGTGATGGAATAATTTGGAAAAGGATAGTGAGAATAGCAGCACAACCGGAAGAATGTAATTGAAGTCACTGAATTGTACATGTAGAAACTTTCAAAATGGTGTAACTCTGGCTATGTATATTTTCACTAAAAAAAAAGGTCCTCATGGTTGAGAAGGGAGAGGGATGACATGTTGTGGGGTTTTTAACCAATGTCATAAAACAATATGTGTACTGACTGTTTAATGAGAAGCTATTTGTTCTGTAAACCTTCATCTAAAGTACAATTAAAAAAAAAGACTTACTGGCTGACAGAAACTGGAGAAACCCCGAGAGCATGGACCGCAGATACCCTTTTAACTCAGTACTGAAGTTACTCCTGCGGTTTAACCTTCAGCCAAAGATTACAGGCACATGTAGCTCATGTAAACGAGGCACATGTAAAAGAGATTAAATGGGCATACCAGCCCAGGGGCAAGGAAGGAGAAGGCAGGACGGGACAGGAAAGCTGGACAAATGGAAAATAGGGAACCCAAGGTGGAGAAGGGGAGAGTGTTGGCACGTCGCGGAGATGGCAACCAATGTCACGAAACAATATGTGGATTATTTAATGAGAAACTAATCTGCTTTGTAAACCTTCATCTAAAGCACAATAAATAAATGAATAAAATAAAAAATAGCTGCCATCAAGTCACCTCCGACTCATGGCAGCCCCGTGTGTGTCAAGTCTGCTCCATAGGGTTTTCTTTCTTCTTTTTATTGTGGTGAAAATACACACGACAAAACGTTATCAAATCAATTTCTATATTTATGTTTCAATAACATTAAATTCTTCATGTTATGCAACCATTCTCATTATGCTTTTCCAAATTATTCCACCACCATTAACATAAACTCAATGTCCCCAAAGCAAAAACTTACTTTTTCTTCCTATTCTCCTACCCCTGGTAACCACTAATAATCTTTGCTTTCTATATATTTGCTTATTTCATATAAATGAGGTCTACACTATTCGTCCTGTTGCAACTAACATTTCACTCAGTATGTTTTCAAGGTTCATCCATGCTCTAGTATGTATCAGGGCTTCATTTCTCTTTTTGGCTGAGTAATATTTCATGGTATGTACATACCAAACTCAAATATCCAACTGCCTACTTACATTTCCACTCAGACACCTAAAACTTAATATGTTTAAATCTGTATCTTGATTCTGCCCCACTCCCACCGCCTCTGGATAAGACTGCTCTTCAGTCTTCCCCAGCACAGAAAATAACTATATTCCCTAGTTCCTTAGGCCAAAAAAATCTTAGTTATCATTGATTCATATCTGCCTATACATAGCTCTACTCCTCTACTCTTCTCTCAATGTGTGTGTGTGTGTGTGTGTGTATACATGTGGGTATATATATATATGTGTATACGTATATGTGTATATACGTGTGTGTGTATATATATATATCATATATATATATACATATATATGATATATATATATAAAAATCTTCCCACCTCTCAGTGGTCAAGCTATCATCATCTCCTGCAGGGTGACACTGCAGTAGACCTCTAATTGGTCTCCATGCCTCTACTCTTCCTCCCACAGTCTGTTTTCCACAAATCAAAAGCTACCCTTTAAAATAAGTCAAATACTGTCACTCCTTAGCTCAAACCCCTCCACTAATCTCCTATATCATTCAGAGTGAGACTACACGACCTCTCCACTTCATCTCCTACTACTCTTCTCCCTTGCTCATTCCATTTCAGCCATCCTGACCTTCCTGCTATCCCCAAAACATGCTAAGCATGCTCCCATCTCAGGCCTTTCCCCTTGCTCTTGCCTCTGCCTAGCACACTGTTGTCCTAGATGCCCACGTCGTGCTCTTTCACTTCTTTCAGGTCTTTGTTCAAGTGTCCACGTTAACTATAAGCTCTTCCCTGACAAATCTACAGAGTAAGTCACCGGGTTACAACTTAAGGACAACTCATACTTACCCTTAGTGTTACATAAATTTGCCCTCACTTTGAAACAACTGGGGCACTGGTGGTACAGTTGTTCAGAGCTCAGGCTGCTAACCAAAAGGTCAGTAGTTCAAATCTACCAGCCACTCCTTGGAAACTCTATGGGGCAGTTCTATTCTGTCCTCTAGGTTGCTATGAGTTGGACTAGGCTATGCAACAGGTTTCGTTTTGGGGTTTAAAACGCTTGAACCAACCCCTACCTGCTACAAATTCTTCATCACAATCACCTTCATTTGACTGAAGTGAAAAGTCTTCGAGCTTTCTCTGGCACTAAAACCAAAAAAAAAAAAAAAACCAAACCATCGTCCAGTCAGTTCCGACTCACAGCGACCCTAAAGAACAGGGTAGAACTGCCCTATAGGGTTTCCAAGGCTGTAATCTTTACAGAAGCTGACTGCCACATCTTTCTTCTCCCGCAGAGCGGCTGGTGGGTCTGAACCACCTACCTTTCAGTTAGCATGCAAGCACTTGACCACAAACTTAACACAAAGTGTTAACTGCTTTCACAGAGCTTTGCTATGGATGGGATGGTAACACAACCCACTGGAAGCGTCCTCAAGAAGTAATCTAATACCTATTCTCTCCTTTCCAGAAAGGATTACACTTGTTCTAAACCATTCATTCACGGACATACCACATTTCTAAAGCTTTCCTAGAAGGAAAAATTCCCTAACTTCCTTCTACATCGAATTACCCACGCCTCCTCCATCATCTAAATGAAGATAAAAGGTTATCTTTCCTTTTATTGTACTTGAACTAAGTAGCCATCTTTGCGATTTCCCTTCTATCAAAATATTAAAAAATTTACTGTAACCGTGAATTAGAGATCTAAGTGCACAATTAAACACATTTAAAAGTATATACTGTGGAACCAAAAATCTGGCACTTATTCCTGTCATTTGAAGATATACACAATTAGGTAGGCATTCAGTATATTACTTTTCAAAACGTGTTGAAAACCTAGCCCACGAAGCCGAGATTTGGAGAAAAAATTGACTCTGGAGCAGTAAAAACACCAGTCGATCTCAAAATGATAACAGCAAATGGAAATATTATCATCAAAACATCTGTCCTCCATAACTGCATCGGAAGGGAACCTCATGTTTCACTACACAAAGTCTGAAATCAAAAGCAAAGTAAAAGTGGAAGTACTATTACACATCCTTGTCTCATTTCACTGTTGATAATGAAATCAAAGGCAGGGAACGTAGGAAAGGTTTTAGGAATAAATGTAAACGCAGCCTGTTGCTGCGTGCTCTCCTCGAAGTGACCCTACAGGACAGGGTAGAACTGCCACATAGGGTTCCCTAAGTTGTAATCTTAACGAGAGCCGATCGCCAGGTGTGTCCTCTAGCTTTGCAGCAGCCAGGTTCAAACTGCTGCCGAGCTCTTAACCTTTGCGTCACCAGACCCACTGCCGTAGAGTCGACTCAGACTCATAGCGACCCGGTCGGACAGAGCAGAACTGCCCCATAGGATTTCCAAGGCTGTGATCTTTACCGGAGCGGAATGCCACATCTTTCTCCTGTGGAACTGCTGGCTGGTGGGTTCGAACTGCCGACCTTTGAGTTAGCAGCCAGCAGCTCAGCGCTTACCCACTGCGCCACCAAGTCTTCTTAAAAGCAGTCATCAAATCAAAAGAGAATAACGAGATGACATGGGCACACTTCTCAGCACTGAGTTAACAATGTTATTTCCTGGGCAGGAGTTTTGGAACAAAAAGGAGAAATGAACCGCCCACCACAATACACATAAAGCCAGCACGACGTCAGGAGAGCACTTTGTAACAAGAAACTCGAGAGGAAAGCGCGCTGCGCGTTTCTTCTTCGAAAGCTAAAGTCCTGTAAATACCCCCACACCAGTCACCATGTGGGAACGCAGAAAACAACAGACACCGAGTCTTTCAAAGTCTTTCTCCTCAATCTCATCCTGCTGCGACACAGGCACCCAATCAAACTCTCCACCTGGGGGCCCGGCCGTAGTCGGAAGGGCAAGCAGAACGCGGTGGCACAGCCCCGCCCTCGAAACCGGCCCCCGCCGGGAACCCCCCCTCGACGCCCTCCTCCTGGCCTCCTTCCACTGCCCCCCACACCCCGGGCTTCCCGGGCCCCCAACGGCACCTCCTCACCTAGGCCCAGCCGGCCGGGAACCGCGCACGGAGCGGAGGGACGGGGTGCTCGCGGTGGCCGTGCCGCCAGTGCGCGTGCCCCGCCCCAGCGGCCGACCTGAGCGGGCTGGCGCGCCCCTCAGGTTTACGTCTACGCGCTGCACGACGTGAGGGGCGGGGAGTCGGAGCCCGTCTTTGGATTGGACGATGCAGAGAAATGGGCCTAGTGATTGGATGAGGACAGAGCGCCTCGGGTTTGAAGCGAGGACCGCCGGCTCCGCCGGTTCTGAGGGAGCTTGGCACTGCCCGAAACCAGGGAAAGGCGTCCATTGAGGGCTGAAGCATGGGCTCTGGGTTAAAAGCCTCGGCTAGCTTCAGAGTAATGATTACCTTTTTCAGCTTGGGACCCCCGAGCACTCTCACCTTAAACACGAATAATTCCGGAGAACACGTCACCTGACACCACCATGACTTTGGTCCTTACGGAGCAGAAGTGCAGATCTTTTCTGTCCCCGTTTGTTAGACGCTGAAATGGGTCATGATTTGCTCTGTTATACACTGCTAAGCTGACTCAACGGCAACAAACAACAAATACATTGCTAATAAGCGTCAGTCAGGAAACCATTACTCTGGACTATACCTAATTCCCTCTTTGTGAAGGAGTAAGGTTGGCAAGGTGGAAAGAGGTGAGATGAGACCTAATTCATCCCTAATTAACTTCCTAGTTTTCCCATCCTTCTTAGGCCACCAAGCCCATCACCGCCACCTGCTCAGCACAAGCCCTTTACTACTACTTTACTCAGATCTCGGAGCGCTGGTGGCGCGGTGGTTAAGAGCTATGTAATCAAAAGATTGGCAGTTCGATCCACCAGCCGCTCCTTGGAAACCCTATGGGGCAGTTCTACGCTGTCCTACAGAGTTGACGGCAACAGGTTATACTCTGACTTTACAGGTCAATTTCACACTTTCACTTCCCTTTTATCTCAAAATTTCTTGTACTCCCTTTCCCTACAGTCTCAGAGGTAGTGTCCCTCTTTTCCAAAGCTAATTCCCTAACTCCATTCACTCAATGGTTATTGAATGTTTGAGATGCACAGCACATTTGGTAGGAAAGAAAAGGAAAAACACACAATTGAGCTTAACATTCCCTACTAGTGAGAAAAAATATTTGATCACTTTCTATCTTCTCCAAAACATTCCTCAGCTATTATTTCTGGATACTTGACCCTGTCCACTGGCTCCTTTCCCTCTACATATAAAAATGCTCCATCTCCCCATCCAAACAAATAAACCTTCCTTGCTTCTGTTTTATCACCTACAGACCATTCTGTGACTCTCCTTCCCTTCATTGCCTCCACATTTACACCTTATTTTCACCCATTCCACATTATCTAGCTTGGTCCTGATCACTACTTTAACACTCCTTCCAATGATCAGGAACAGCCTCCTATTACCAAACTCAGTGATGTCTCCTCAGTTCTATGGACAGCTCTTCTTGAAACCCCCAAGCCTTTGGCATTTGTCAAGTGTTACTACCCCTGTTCTGTGTGCATGCTCAACAAGAAACTGTAAGCAGAGAATAATCTCAAATAAGGTATGGCTAAATCCTGAAAAAATAAGCTCCAGAGCTGCAACGATGCTATTTGAGGGTAATGAGCCATCATTCTTCCACAAAGTACCTTAAACTCCAATCTACACTGTGACTACACATTTGAAGGTGAACTGCTGGGATGTATCTGTGTTCCAGACTGTATTTCACCTTGTACTCCGGCTACCTGACTCAATAAATTTCCTACCTCCATAAATACCTTCAAATCACCCCTCTATAACGCCCAGCAACGTGATATACATTTCTAGTAAGAGACCTACAATCCAAAGTATCTGCAGCAGACCTGGATTCTGATGCCAGACTACCTAGATCTGAGTCGTGGGCCTCCCACTTCCTAGCTGTGTATCCTTGGGCAAATAGCTTTAACTTTAGCACCGGTTTCCTCATCTGTAAAATGGGGATAATTAGAGCACTTGCCTCAGGTTTGTCACAAAGAGTAAATCCATTCATCCGTGTTGGGTATGTAGAAGAGCACTGGTCTGTGGTGAGGACTCAGCAAACACTAGCTATTATTCTACACCTCAATAACTAACCTTGCTTGCCAACTGAAAAGGAAGAACAGGAACTTCGCTGTGCTCTCCAAATCTCCTTAGACATTAAATTGAGCCTCAGATGCCCCATGGCCACAGGCACTTCCAAGGGGTTAGAGGCAAGAGCAGAAGTGCTGCCATTCAGTTAAGTCAGACATCTTCCATATCCCTCTACCAACTAATTTAAACAGGAACACCTCAGCCACCAATATCCAAAGCCTTCTACAGTGTCATCACAAGGTGTGATTCCAGATTAACCTCCCACTAGTTTCCTAAATGTACTGTCTTTGACCTCTGGATCATCTTGGAAGGAACTTCAACCTTCCTCCTGCTCCGCTAAGCCACCTGTTGAATTCCCACATCCCTCTCCAACCCTGCTAGCTAAAAAAAGTCACTCTCCTTTACACCTGCTATACTTTCTACCTTTATTACGAAGCTAAACCCCTGTGACCTGCTGTAAATTCTGTAAATGTTTTCTCCCAGTAGAATGATTTTGTGTGCTTTTTACATACCTCAGGCTATTTAACACAGTATCTTGAACATGGTAGGTGTTCGAAATTCACTAAATTAAACTGGAATAGGAATCACTCAATTCATCATCCCATTCTAACCTCTAAAATGGTTTAAATCGTAAAGACATGAATTCTTAATTCTCCGCCAGATTCATCCTGAAGTTAGATTCTTTGCTTTGAACCTAAACAAATCTACAAGTCTAAAACAAATTCTTCAACAGAAGAAAGATATTTGAGAATTATCTGAAAAGGGCTTTTTTTCACATGTGGAATGCTAACCTTGCAGGAAAATATTTTAATAATTAGATACAACAAAGCTCAAATGCTCCTTATATTAAAATTAAGAGAATATATTTTATCAGTTCTTTATCCTTTACATGTTAAGAAGCTCTGAGGGACTGACACTATTCATAGGAAAAGTGTCTTCTAAAATGAGATTATAACAACTGTGTCATCTATGTGTAATTAGAGGCATACGAAATGCTGTTCAAAATGTCTGTAGCCTGGAAGGAGGTTAAGTCCTTGACAACTCTTGAGAAAACTGAACCAAAAATAAATATTACTAGTCCCAGAGTTTTAATCATTTTACCATAATTATTGTCAAATATATTCTGATTTAAAATTTTAAGGTATTTTAGAAAATAATATATTCTAATATTGTCTAACTAAATTAAAAGTCAACATCTATTAGTTTTACCTGTTAGTTTACCTACTGATTTTCTACACTTTAAAATAAATGTAATGCTCATCCCCTAATTTCGTTTTATTTTATTGACATGGTAAGCCTTATCCACTATCAAATAAAATACATTCTATTTTTATAAGACAAAATATTCATAACTTTGAAAATATATTTTATTAAATAACCTACTAGGATAATAATTACAAAAGCTTTAGACAGTAATTCCAAGAAGTGAAAGGCAATTTCCTTTAAAAAAATAAAAAATAAAAAAAAAAAAGACCAAACAGTCCATATTATGTTTTGCTGCTTTATACACAGAAATGATTTATTTTACATACTACTTGGTTGCAACATTAACCTGTAAAATGAAAAATATTTAATATTTCTCAAAGGCAAAGTAAACTTCATAATGATATACTTTCACATTAACCAGTATGACAAAGCTTAAGACCATAACAGTTCAAAATAAAGTTTACAGAACAGGCACTTTGAAGTAAGCTACTGTGTGTAACTCAGAGTTAATATTGCTTGTACATATCTTATTTCATTAAAGGTTATCAATCAATGAAGCAAATGCTCCTTTGATGCAGAAGCACAAACACATTTAGGTTTCAAACACTGTGTTCTGGCTGTAATACATGCAAGACAGACCCTAAATTAGAAAAAATCTTCCAAAAGAAAATGAAGAAAAACAAAAAGCAGCCAGGAATGGAAGCATTTGAATAGGCCTTTAAAATGTTAAATCAGTGTTTTAAACCCCTTCACTCTCAGGTAAGGGGTTAAGAGGCTGAGAGATATATCCTCTGCGAGGGTGAGGATACTGGAGATTGGCAGTGTCAGCATCGCAAGAGTGTTCTACCAGAGGAGGAAGAGGAGGAGGAAGGAGCTGGGCATAACTGGACCGTCTCGATCCAGCCTGTGGGGAATCCAGAGGGGAAAAGAAATACCTGAAACAATGAAGACAAGAACAAAAGACCAAAACAAAACAAAAACAGTAAAAATATAGAAAAGAAAAAAAAAAAAAAAAACAGAAGAAAAAGAGAAAAGCAGTAAATACAAAAAGAACCAAGGAGGAGAAAACACATGCTGGAAAAAAAAAAAAAAAGCTTTAGTATATCCATGCCAAAATTAACAGAACATAATAGCAACAATCAAGACCCTTACTCAAATCAAGATTGCTTAAGCAAGTATAGAAACTTAAAATAAATACAATCTGTTAAATTTAAAATGTTTTTAAAAATTATCAGTATGAATTTTATAAAGACATTAATTTTATAAATTTAAAACATTTTCTAATCTGTCAAAAACATATTTGATGCTATCCTGTAAATTTACAAATCTAGTAAGCTTTTCTCCCCCCTACTTTCAGCAATGCTTCATTTGTAGTAGCAGCAGACCACATTTAGTGCATACATGATACTGAGAACCAATTAAAATACACTTTCACATTAATATGGCTAGCTATTAGAACATACTTTTAAAGAAATACAATCAATGAACATAGTTGTTTTTCTGCAAAAACCTTAGAATCACTACAGAATTTTGATAAGTAAAAGGCTCAAGAATTATGTCATATTGTTATTCTTCTGCCATTTTATCTTACCAGTAATATTTATGCATTTTAAGACACTTAAAAGATTTATAGTTTTGTTATCAAGGTCAGAGCTCTAGAGGATATAAACTAACTGAAACAATCCACTAAATTAAGAAAACCCTAGGACATGCACAATTTTAGCAAAATTTTAACTGCTTCTCAAATTACAGTATGTTGTCAAATCTTCACTTTGAGGAAAGCTTAAGCCGTGTAATCACACCATAAAATGTACAAGCACAAATCAGAAACATTTAACCCCTTAGTGAATACTAATAAAAAACTTACAAAGGTGTTTTCATTTTACTATCAATTTACAAATGAAACAATACCAAATGCTTAACATGGCTATAAGCTATACAAATTACTTTCATTTCACTACTACTGCTTCTCTCACTCCTTTACTAATATTTGTTAAATATCACAAAGAAATGACAAAGTTGTACTAAGTGATATGTACAAACCAATTCTACAAAGGGTAAACAAATTAGCACTCCATATAATCTTTATGAAGATCAGTCAATCTTCAAATTAAAATTATAAAAATTCATTTTAGCTTACTATTTTAGAAAACAAAGAAAAAAAATCTATATTCTCCAAATGTTATAAAGTGATATCTTCCCTCTTCCCAACTACTTGTAAGGATGTTAACAATCCTTTTAATTTTTAAACCCATGTTAGTTTCAGGAACATTTCAAAAAACTGTTTCAGTGACAACGTCTTAACAAAAAGCCTCTCCATTTATATTTTAAAAGTTTCAGATAGTGTCAATAAGCTGGCTAGCACAAAAAAATGATATACACTCTATTTTTTAAAGGCCATTTGACTGCATTTAGTAGTAAGGAGGCTGCTGGTGCATCTTGGGAGAGATCAAACGACGCTGGGAAAGGGGAAAAGGAGTTCGCTTTCCATTCCTGTGTGCATGCAACAAGCAGCAAAACAGCAAAGTTACTCCAGTTAGCTTGTACTCAGCTGTGCTTTCTGTTAAAGGACATAATACAAATGGAGAAGGGAAAATGCATCACAGATTTAACACAAAGTTATTGACACAATAAGAATACAGATCAAAACTTCAAAGCTATTAAATACACACACACACACACACACACACACACACACACACACACACGCAGCAGAGACAGCAACCAAAAACCAGATTTTTTAAAAAATTAGAACTAGTATTCTTTTGCTTTGTGAGGTCATCTTCATAATCTGATATCTCCCTATGGTAACCTGAAACTGTTTCAATGAAAATACATAAAACCTCAAAGTAAACAACAGAACTTCTTTATAAAAATACAACAATATGAATAGTTGAGGAAGCTTTAAATTCAATTATCTACTTTAAGATAACAACAGGATAACTACAGGACAATGTGTTCAGGCTATGTCTTGAAGTTTCCTGAATCCTATTCTAAATTATTCACATTGGCATATTAAAATAATAAAAATCTTACAAATTCCCAGATTTAACATCTGCATATGAAAACAAAAAGATGACTCTTTAGACCACATCAAATATTCTTTATTAAGATAAGCAAGAATCTAAAATATGCTAAATATTCTAAAAATTAAGAACTCAGAATTTATCATTTCCTCTTATAATCTCCATTGAAGTTTTAAACAAAGAAGCCAAACTATTTAACTTACGCTCGTCTACAAAGCCTTAATGTATTTTATCTAAAATTTCAGTTTGATCTGAATCAAAGGCCCAACTACTACCAGTACTAACAACAATGGTTCTACTTATCTAGGACTAAAACATTCACTATTAATCCATATTCCTTCTTCATCTCAGTAAAACATTTATTTTGTAAATGTTACTCAGGAAAACATTTAATAACACTTTAAAGTTAGAAACATTTCTAATGATAGACTACTCAGTTTCAGAATATATTTTAGTTTATTTAACGGCCACATAACCTACCTTTAAATATTATGACTGAGTAAGCCAAATACAGAGCTAACAAAGTGAATTTTTAAACTCTAGTAGTGTCGTAATTGGAACCCTGGTGGCGCAGTGGTTAAGAGTTCGGCTGCTAACCAAAAGGTCAGCAGTTCAAATCCACCAGCTGTTCTTCAAAAACCCTACGGGGCGGTTCTACTCTGTCCTGTAGGGTCGCTAATAGTCAGAATCGACTCGACAGCAACGGGTTTGGATTTTTGGTTAGTGTCATAATTATGCTGTGAATTTCTTCATCCCATCTTTAAAACCATGAAATAATAAGCCTTTAATATGGCTAGAATAATGATTTAAAAATAAGACAATTTCTAGTTTTCTTACAAAACAGCCTACCTGCCAGCAGAAGATCCATTTAATGAATTTTGTAGATTTGGGATATTTGAGCCTAAGGAAGGATTTGAGTTTCCCTGCTGAGAATTTCCACTGACTGGGCTCCCATTACCTTTCAAAATCCCAGTACACTTCCAATTGTCCATATAATTAGCTGAAAGAAAAATGGTCAAATAACATTAACGTTATTAACACCAATGCACAATGGTGTAAATCTATGTTCATGTCCTTAAACTACGATTAAAGAAATGAGAAAGAGTCTTCTGTGGGACCTCATAAAAATTAAATATTTCTGTTCATAAAAAGACTCAAAAAATTAAAAAGACAGCCTACAGAGTGGAAGAAAGCCTGGGGGAACCATATACCCAATAAAGGTCTAATATTCAAAGTTTATAAAATACTCTTTACAACTTAATAACAAAAGAAGTACAAACAACCCAACAAAAAAATGGGCAAAGGACTTGAACACCCATTTCACCAAGAAGGCTATTCAAATGGCCAACAAGCACATGAAAAAATACTCAGTCATTAGCCATTAGAGAAATGCAAATCAAAACTACAGTAAGTTACCATCTCATACCCATAAGAATGGCAATGATCAAAAACACTAGATGTTGGTGAGACGATGGAGAAATAGGAACCCTCATCCATTGCTGGTGGGAATGTAAAATGGTACAGTCACTGCAGAAAACAGTTCGACAGTTCCTCAAAAAGTTGAACACAGAACTACCATATGACCCAACAATTCCACTCTCAGGCATATACCCAAAGATGTGAAAGTAGAGACGCAAACAGACGTTATGTACCAGCTACAATAATGCTCATCACCAAAAGGTAGAAACAACCAAAATGTCCAACAACTGATGAACGGATAAGCAAAATGTGGTATTTACATACAATGGAACGTCATTCAGCCATAAAAAGGAATGAAGTCCTGATGCATGCCACAACATGGATGAACTTTGAGGACATCACGCTGAGTGAAATAAGTTAGACAGAAAAGCACGAATATCGTTTATGATATCACTTTTATGAAATAAGAAAATATATAGAAACCAATACTTTAGCGGTTATCACGGGCAGGAGGGAGGAGGAAAGGGGAAGTTTCTGCTTAGAGTGCATAGAAGATATGTTAATAGTGGTGGGATAATTTGGAAAAGTAGGGCATTTGGTTGCACAACTTGAAGAATATAATCAATGTCATGAAGTGTACATGTAGAAACTGATGAACTATTGTATGTGTTGTTGTGTGTATACTGCAGTAAAAAAAAGATTCTACTGGCTGAGTTTCTTTCAGAATAAACATTAAAGACATTTTTAAATATTATATCAGTTTTAACAATTCTTTTTAAAACTTTTAAGACAATAACTAAAACATAAAGCTCTCACCACCCATTTCTCTTCTTTACATGATAGATATTAGCAGAGACAATTCTCTAAGCTACCACATTATCAAATTAATATCAAAATAAATAAAATCTATCTTCATTATAATGAGCTTCAATTACCATGTATATACAGAGTAAGAGAAGTCTTCCTGGTAATGCAAGCATAACTCAAGTAGGGACCTCTATCCTAGGAGATGAATGTGGGTAACAAAACCTTTAGAGTTTAAGTAACTTATTCAACAAGGCCTAACTCTTTGAATGCAAAATTGATCATTAGCAATAATGAGCCCAGGAAACCCAAGTTAGGAAGCCCAATGGGATGAAGCTGGGTGGTTCTGACTAAGGCCTAGAGGCAGGAAAGTACAGCCAAGCCCTTGAAATGAAACTACCACAGCCTAAGACTGAACATGGAAGGCCCTCAAGCTTGGCCAAACGGTACTCTGAGAAACAGTAACTGCTCAGAGTAAATGAACTACCAAAAATAACCCACTGCCTTCGAGTTGCTTCCAACTCATAGCAACCCTATAGGGAAGAAGAGAACTGCCCCACGGGTTTTCAAGGCTGTAATCTTTACAGAAGCAAACTGCCACATCTTCCTCCCGCGGAGCTGCTGATGGGTTCAAACCAGCTAAGACAGCCATAATTTTGAATCTAAAGTATAAAACCCCACCCATGATGGTGACAGAAGTGGATGGACCAAGGACATCTCTGCCCAAGGGATAAACATCCATGGAAAAGCAAAGAACCAAGCGGCAGCAAACGCAGTCACTGTCAACTGACCAGACGGAGTTCTCAATCAGCTTAGCAGCCTTAAGAAACTTTTAGAATTAGTGACTCCAAAATTCTTGAACTTTTGGGAGTGGCAGAGGGAAAAAAAAGGAAAGATACTGGATTTTCTGCTAGTACGGGTGGGCTGGCTAAAGCCATTACTCAACAAAATAAGAGATGACTGTAGTCCTACCCTGAGTTTGTATAGCAGTCACACAAGTTACATGCATAGCAAACTGTATCTTTTTATTGGAGATACTGCATACTTTACTACATACTGCATACTTTAAAAGTTCCTTTGTTCCATATGGAAACTTAAGAAACAATTCAAGTAGTCATTACTGCTATGAAATAGATAAAATGATGAAGACTAAAATAATATAATTTAATATAAAACAATTTAAAGGTAGCTGTATACAGATAATATTTAAAAAATATTTCTGTTTACATTTTTAAGAGAAAATTCTAAAGTAGAAATATAAAACAACAATTATTCCTTCACTGAAGTCTTACCTTTCCACAATCTTACACAGCCATCATCCCCTGAAGACGCTAGTACTGTCCCCGTTATATTCCAACTCACTCGCCAGACTTGAGAATTGTGATTATCAAATTGAGCCACTATATGGATTTCAAATTTTGTTGGTCCACCAGAGGAAGTAAGCTCTTTTCTGTTATTAAAGTTAAATAGGTTATTTACAAGAATGTCTCAATGCTAATTTAGTTTTCTCTAAGTTGGCTGCTACTTCTCATTTTTTTCAAACATTTTAGAGAGTACCAATTATATTCACAGGCTCCAAATCAATTAATATTAACCTAAATAAAACACAATTAAGAGAATATATATCTCCTCTTTACTTAATTTCCCACCCCAAAAGTCATTTCTAAAACTCACCTCACAGGTTTCAATGTAAAAATCCTTACATCTTTGGTTGCTACAGCTAGAATGTGGAACGACCTTCCCAAATTTGGAGCAAATGCAATATCATGTACAGGATCGGTGACTGTCATAAGAGTTTCTGCTTTTGCATATTTTCTAATGGAAAAACAAACAATTTACATTAAAAATTTCAGAGATTAAAAAAAAAGTCCACACTGTGGGGTACCTCATTTTTTTTTCACACTGCTCACACTCAATGTTTATTTGACTAGATGCCCCCACAAAGAAATGTCCAAATCCTAACCCCCAGGATCTGTGAATCTGACCTTATTTGGAAAAAGGGTCTTTGCAGATCAATTAAGGATCTCAAGAGGAGATCATCCTGGATTTATGGTAGACTCTAAACTCAGTGACCAGTGTCCTTATGAGACACAGAAGAGGAGAAACAGACACAAAGAGAAAAGCCTTGTGAAGACAGAAGCAGAGACTGGAGTGATGCAGCCACAAACCAAGGAACGCCTGGAGTCACTAGAAGCTAGAAGTCCCAAGGAAGGAATCTCACTAGAGCCTCTGGGGGAGGGTAGCTGCCAACACCTTGATTTTAGGCTCTGGCCTCCAGGACTGTGAGAGGACTTTTGTTGTGAAGTGACCTAATTTGTGGTGCTTTGCTACAGCAGCCCTAGGAGAGGAATATAGCCTCTTATATCTCTCTTTTGATATTTTAAGTTTAGTTTAAAATGGTTTAATAAAAACTTAACTAAAGTAAGGTCTTGATTTATTAGCCATTAGTATCTTTTTTAAGAAAAAGAATGAATTTCCTATTTGATTGTAACAAAAAAGTAAAGCTGATAACAGCAGAAATTGATTTTTTTAGGTGACTACAAAAGGCAGCTATGCCAAAGTATATTTAATCCTTACAATTCTACTTCTGTATCTATAAGCAGAGTGACAGAAAAACAATAAAGGAATGACAGGTCAGAGTTTTCTACATCTTGGATCAAATATCATGGACAGAACTAAAGCTTGTAACCCTGTGTGCTAGAGAGGGGTTTAGAGAAACGTCCCCGCCCCACCTTTCCACCACCCTCCTCTAAAATATTAGAATTCCCAGCATTCTACACTTGGGCTTCCTTCAACCCCGATATTCTTTTTGAAATCTCTACAAAGCTGGTGTGCCTAAGTGTCTTCCCCTTGATCTCGTCTCACTGTATACAGTCACCCTGAGCAGGCTTCTCATGTACGGCCTACAGGCCACAGCACAGGCATCCGCTGGAAACTGTGGGAAATGGAGAATCACCCCCTACCCAGACCCACTGAATGGGAAGCTGCATTTTAACATGATTCCCAGATGATGTGCGTGGACATTAAAGTTTCTACACCCATGGTTTCACTAACTATAAATCAATAATCTCTAAATCTATTATGTCCAGTCCAGTCTCTTCTACCAAAGGCCAGAGATAGGATCAAACCAGAAACTCACTGCTGTTGAGTTGATTCCGACTCACCGCAACCCTGTAGGACAAAGAACTGCCCTATAAGGTTTCCAAGGCTGTAAATCTTTACGGAAGCAGACTGTCACATCTTTCTCCCGTGGACAGGTTTGGGGGTTCCAACCACCAACGTTTTGGTTAGTAGCCAAGCACTTTAACCACCGCACCACCAGGACTCCTTAGAGATAGGGCAGGGATAGTAATTAAGAGCACAAGCTCTACAGTGAGAATGCCTATGACTGGATCCTGGACAAATCGGTTACTGGCTGTATGACCTTCCGCACTGTGTTCTCTGTCGCACTGTGACGGACAGACTCTAAGCAGCCCGTGACCCCTACCTCCTGGTGGTCACACCCTTTTGCAGTCCCCTCCCCTGAGAGTGGGTGGGACCTGTGACTTGCTTTTAACCAACAGACTATGGCAGAGGTGAGGGGATGACACTTCTGTGATGACAATACATTAGACTGAATGCCTGTCTTGAAAGGGCATTCTCCCTTGCTGGCTCTGAAGAAGCCAGCTGCCACGTGGTGAGCTGCCTTCAGATGGGTGTGTGATGAGAACGGGGGGCGGCCCCAGCTGACAGCCAGTAAGCACTAAGGCCTCAGTCTAGCAGCCTGCAAGGAACTCAATGCTGTCAACAACCACCTGAGCTCGGAAGCAGATCCTTTCCCAGTCGGGCCCAGATTCCTGAGACTGTGATGATAAATGTGTTGCTTTAAACCACTAATTTGTGATCGTGTTGTTACACAGCAATAGATAATTAGTCTTAACTATTATACCCATCTGCCCTTTAGATATTCCCACCTGGACTTCCCAAAGACGACACAACCTAAGTAGTCCAAAAGTAAGCTTACCTCTTTCTCCACCTTCACTCCTCTTCGGGTAGTCTCATGTCAACAAACAGCAATACCATCAGAAAAATAAGAAACCAAGCAGTCACACTAGACTCCCTCCCTACCCATCACATCCAACTGGAGAGCAAGTCTTGTCAATTCTACCTCCTCTTTGTCCCCACCGCCCTAGTGCAGGTCCTCATGCTCTTATCACTTTGGGGCTACTGCAATTATCCCTTTATTTCCTACTCCCAGTCTCATTCCCACCTAGTCCATCTTCCACACAACTGCCCACGTCTTCTTCCTAAAAGGTAAATACAACCATGTGACTACCCAATGGATCCTTCAGAAGTCTCCAAAGGCTGACAGGATCAAGACCAAAGTCTGCCTTGCCTTCTGGCATGCCTCCCTCCAACCCTCCACTCCCACCAGCATGCAGCCCCCTGCAGTGTCATGTGCCAGCCCTCTGCTCCTGCTTCTCACTCTGCCTGCAGAACACCTGCACCTTTCAAGACTAAGGCTCAGAGTTCACTCCTACCAACACTTCCTGACCCTATCTCCTACCAACCCTCTTTCCTGCCATACTGGACCTAGAACATGCTCCTATCACACAGTGTCTGTAAAAGTTCATCATACTGATCTGTTTCCTAACAACCGTGAGCTCCTATAATGAGCCCTGGTGGCACAATGGTTAAGCGCTCAGCTGCTAATCGAGAGGTCAGTGGTTTGTACCCACCAGCCAGTCCGCAGGAGAAAAGATGTGAGTCTGCTTCAGTAAAGATTTACAGCCTTGGAAACCCTATGCGGTCGTTCTACTCTGTCCTATAGAGTTTCTGGGAGTCGAAATCAACTCGACAACAATAGGTTTACAGGGTGAGCTCCTATGTTACAAGATTGTATCATATTCATGTTTTTATCTCCAGCTTTCAGTACAATTCCTAGAGCTTATAAAATGTCTGCTGAAAGAATTAAGGGATGTGATTTTTTACCTGAGACAAACTATATACTTTAATAAAGGTTATCCAAAGCTTCTCCTACCTGAAGAATCTGACAGTCTCATTGAGAGAGTAAACGATGACAATGAACAAAAAGACACCTAGCTTTTCGTCCTGACTCCACTATACTTGACCTTAGACAATTCACTTTATTTTGCTTGTCTCAGTCTCTTTGGCTATAAAATGGTGGTAAAATGAAAGCTGTCCAACCTACTCAAGCATGTTGTTAGGACACAAATTTTATAATCTAAGTGCCTATAAAAAATGCTGTAAAAATGCATGCATTTGTATTATTATAAAGGCCAGGTCTGTCTTAATATTTTCATTCACCAACAGAAATAAATATATCCAGTATTCATTAATTTGACAATATAGCCAATATCAGTTAATTTGACAAATTGACAGTGTGCTATATGATGGTGGTGTTCTTGTTGTTAGTTGCCATCTAGTCAATTACAACTCATGGCAGCCCCATGTTTGCAGAGTAGAACTGTTCCATAGGGGTTTCAAAGCTGTATAACCTTTGAGAAGCAGATCACCAGGGCTGTCTTCCAAGGCACCTCTTGGTGGGTTTGAACTGCCAATCTTTAGGCTAGTAGTCAGTGCTTAACCATTTGCATCACCCATGGACTCCCTAAATGGTGTTACTACCTGCTAACGATGTAACATAGTCCACTATCAGATATCCTCCTTGTAAACCTGTTCAATCTAACCAGGAACCTTCAAACAACTCTTATCTCAAAGAGCCAGAACCAAGAAATCCAAAAAGAAATGAACTCAAAAGGTCCAATAACTTCTTAAGTCACACTCACACATAAATGATAAAGGGCTAAAGGTGGAGCAGACATTGTTTCCTACCCAATATCACTCTGTCCTCATTTTGGTTGCTGAAAATACCAGACACTTGCTACCTGACTCATATGCAGCTAAACCATGGCGGGGTGACTCAATTCTGGCCTATAGGACCTAACGAGAAGCCTTCTGAGACACCTCTAGAAAAGTTTCTCCCCACTAATATAAAAAGAAACATGAAACGAAATGCCCGTCTTTGTATCTGCATGTGAAACCTGAAACTGTTGCAGCTATCCTGTGATCATGACAGAGAGATCATCAACACGATATATGACAGAGCAAAAAATGAAAAACACTTGGGTCCTGGGTGTCATCATCGAGCAACAAGCCATTTAGCTATCCCCAGAACTGCTCCACCCCGACTCCTCTGCAGCCCCTAGTTAGATGTATTCTACTAGCTAAGAGATTCATATGCAACTTCAGATTATTTTTTATCACAGGATTATTTTAAGCATTTAGGTTCTTTCTATGTGCCCTGTACTTTATTTCAGAACTAAGTCTAAGTTCTTTATTCTTTTAATCAAATCTTATGAAATATTTTTCTTTTTCCTAAGTTTTACAAATGTTCTACCTGGTAAGTTTCAGATTTATGCCTCCATATCCATTTTGCTCAGCTCAAGCTGAAGGTAATTACTTTAACAACATTACGTCTTTAAGATGTGCTATTAATGTGGTTCATAAATTTAATAGCTTAAAATGCTATGAAAACCTAAAAGAGTTCTAGAAGAAGTTACCTATATTCTAGAGCTGTGCTGTCCAATACAGTAGCCACTAGCTACATGTACCTTTATAAATAAAAATTAATGAATTTAGCTCCTCAGTTGCACTAGACACATTTCAAGTTTCAACAGTCACATGTGGCTAGTGTCCACTGTATTAGTGCAAATATAGAATATTCCCATCATTGCAGAAAGTTCTATTTAACAGTGCTATTGTAGATAGAGCCTCTAACAGGAAACCAAGAATCTAGGAATGCAGAAGATAGGTGTAAGAACCCTTTGGAAATCTATGTAGTAACATTCTAAATTGCAGAGCCCAAAGGAATTATACTAGTTACTCTCTTCTGCTTCATGCCCTATCCAGTATCTGACTACTAGACCTGAAACTCTGTCTAGCATCTGGAAAGCCCACCTGATCACTTCAGAGGAGTGCTTTTCTCCCATAAGACACCAAGTGTACCTGTGACACAGTGCTTATGGCTCTGAGGTGTTCTGCAGATACCTGTATCTCAACATAGACTTGTCTTCACATGCTGCCACACTCTATCCAAATCCGCCCTTCTCCAGAGTTCTTTATCTCAAGAAATGAACTATTTAAGCCAAAACCTTAGAAATCATCTCTGGCTCCTCCCTCTTCTCCCTCACCTCCCACATCGAATGAATCACCAGATCCTATTGAGACCACTTCTTAAATCAGTCTCGTATTTCTCCTCTTCTCTCCACCCCCACTACTCTAGCCCAGAGCCACTATATCTCCCACCTGGACTGCTATAACAGCATCCTAACCCTGAATCCACTCATGTTCCCCTTCAATATACATTCCTCACTATGGAAGAGGTGAAGAGCCATCTGATCTTGTTATTTCCAATGGCATCACATTGTCCTAGAATAACCTAAACACTGAACACTAGGTCCCACAGATATGTGGCTTGCATATTTCTCATTGCATTTCCTTCTGGCTACTATGTTTCAAACACAGTAAACATATATTGGCTCTCTTTTGTCCATGGGCCTTACCACATGGAATTTTCTCCACCTGGGATGCTTTTGTCCTTCTTCATCTGGCTAACTCATCCTACAGATCTTCTGGGTGAACCTCCCTGGCCTCCTAAACTAGATTAGCTCCCCCCAGGAGTAAACTCACAACATTCTGATTCTCCCGATTTGTAATATTCACCCCTCTTTATTACAATTATTTTTTCTTTTCCCCACAAGATGGTACATATGTGAGATCAAGTACTTTATATTATTCAACTCTATACTATCAGAGGCTGGCACAAAACCTGGCATATCACAGGAAATCAATAAATATATAAGCAACAATGCAGTATTCAGTTAATGAATAAAGAAACAACTCTTAAAATAAATGTAATTCTGAAAAAAAAAGAAAATCAAACCAATACTGACCTGGTGTTTTCATTATATTCAAAGATCTGAACCTTGGCCATTGCATTTGGACTACTATCATCACTTCCTACAGCTATCATGGGGGAATGAGCACGAGAGCTAGAAATGAAGAGTAAAAAATGTTGTACATAATGATAAAATTAATACACATTAAATTCAGAGAATTAAAAAAACTAGTCAAGCAGATACATAACCTACACATCCATATGTTGCGGCTGTGACAACAACCAGACCCCTGTCACCCACCAGACACACCACACCACACCAAATTACAGTGTGGGCCTGAGGAGGTTTCACAGAGAAACTCAGATGCTGTCTTTCTGGATGGTTTTCACTACATTTTCTTATGTCTTAGGTAGAAAGTAGCTCTTTCCCAAAAACGAAGAGATTTCAAGCATCCAACAGATTTTAAAAAATGTCATGGAGGTTTTAGCACTTTTTCCTCTTGAAAGATTTGGTCATTACTATGAAATGAAAAGTAACTCCATGATACCTTGTGATACTGATATTGTGATATTGACACTGATATTGTGATCTGCCAACCTCTTAAAACTAAAAACAAAACATTGGAAATGAAAAAAAAGTTTTAATTCTTTATTACTAAAGATTCAAGCAATCAAATCATTTAATATATGAAAAACACCAAGTAAACTGTAAAGCGCTACTGTAATAAAATAAGTTATTTATAACAAATACTTGGCCATTCAAATAGTTGTAAATTCCACAGTAGTTTCCATATCTTTTCTCAATGTTCTACAGATATAAGCTTTGATTTCACAATATTAAATATCTGAATAAGAACAAAAAGTATATTTACAATAACATTCTAAAGTTACTTAGAATATATGTTATTAGACGTTATTAAGGTTAAAAAAATTTTTTTAACCAAATTATAAAACCTTCAGATAACCTGAATTGAGGATTATTTCATCTGTACATCCACAAATAAGATGTTCATATTTAAAACGTTTCCTAAATATAACTCACAACTGAACAGTGAGAAAAATCATACAGCCTCCAACTGAATACAGTAGACTGATCAGCTGCATCTACTTCCCTCCCTAAACCTTCCACTGAAATGATGAAAGAATAAAGTCATAACAGCACCAGAAATCAAGAAAGTGTGCCAGTAGAAATCAAGACATTTAGAAGAATTCCTGAAAGGCAAGAAGAGGAGAGTAGACTGACAGAGAAAATGCAAAGGGAGAAGAAGTCCCACATGGCCAGGGGTAAGCAGGAAATTCCACAAGCGCCAACCTTCAATCAACAAATGTAAAGAACAAGATAATGTGTCATGGGATAATATTACCAACAGATTATTCATTTAAAAACTTGCATTCAGAAAACCTGGTACTTTGGGGAGATGACTCTGCCCTAAGGCTAAGGCAAGTCTGAGGTAGGAACCCAGTGAAAAGACTGCAACTTGAAGAGGAGAGGTAAGAACTTATACTAGTACTCCACAACAGTGAGGCAGGATAAACCCATTGAGGTAGAGGTGATAGTGAGGTAGTAGAGGTAGTAGTGAACGTACAGGACAGAGTAGAACTGCCCCATAGGGTTTCCAAGGAGCTGGCGGATTTGAACTGCTGACCTTTTGGTTAGTAGCCTTAACGCTTAACCAGTGTGTCACCAGAGCTCCAGAGTAGGATAAGGAAAAAGAAAATACACTAAAATGCTCCATTCTCAAAGTTAAGCACTCCTCATTTTGGCAACCTGTGGGTATCCCAGCCTGCCAACCAGCTCACTGTTGATCCACACACCCTACAAGGAAGCCTACCTGCCAACCCACACAGCATACTTAGATAAAACTCCAAGTCGGCCCTCCTGTTTAAGAATGAAAACCAGAGCACGCAACAGGAGAAAAAGACCAAATCCAGTTTTCTCTACTAACCATAATAATTTCTTGTTCACAAATATATAATCAAAGATTAACACTTAAGGAAAACAAGGAGCATGGAAGATAAAGATCAAAGTATACAAACAGAACAACTGATCTTTGAAAAAATAGATAATTCAGGGAACAAACTTAAAAAAAATTCTAATTAGGATATAAAAAATTGGCTCATATAAAAGAGTAATCAGAGAAAAACAAAGGCTTCTTGAAAATTAAAAATGATTGCCCCCTCCACAGGAAAAAAAAAAAAAAAAATTCAATGGATGGGATAAAATGTACACCTGGTAAACACACTGGAGATGTGGAAGACAGACCAGCCAATTTCCAAATGATTTTTAAGAAATGGAGAGTAAATCCAGGCACTATGAGCTCCAGAAAGACAGAACAGAGACAATAGAAGAGAACAAACTATCAAAGAAAAATATGGTATCTCCAATTTGAAGACAAGCACCCTCACTGTGAGAAGGACCACCAAGTCCCAAAAAGGATTAATAAAAAAGATCAGTATTTGGTGGCACAGTGATTAAGAGCTATGGCTGCTAACCAAAAGGTCGGCTGTTCAAATCCACCAGCCGCTCCTTGGAAACTCTATGGGGCAGTTCTACTCTGTCCTATAGGGTTGCTATGAGTCAGAATCAATTCAACAGCAATGGGTTTTATATTATATGTCTAGATCTGATTCAAAATAATCCAGTTTTTGTGGGGAGAGGGAGGGGAGTAGGGCATATATAGATGAAACAAGACTAGCTTTGAGTTAATAATAATTATAGCTGGATGAGGGACTTCTGTCCATCACATCCATTGTACTTTTGTTACTCATTACTTTTAGAATTTCTGACAATTTTCCTAATAAAAAACACTTCTGAAAAGAAAAAATGACCTAGAAACATCTTGGGTTAACTTTTAGAATTAAACTACCTAAAACCAAACAAAGTAATTCCAGGAGGTTTAATGTCCGAAATGTGAAAGGCAAAACCAAAAATCTTTCACAATACACTTACAACCTCAGGGTAGAGAAGAATGTTTCAAATAAAACACAAAAAGCATTATAACAATAAACAAAAGACTGATAAATGTGATTACATTAAAATTAAAAACTTTCTGTTGACTATCAAGTGTCATCATGAAAAGTGTCAAATGATGTCATGGATTGAACTGTGTCCCCCAAAAATACGTGTATCAATTTGGCTAAGTCATGATTCCCAGTATTGTGTAACTGTCCACCATTTCATCATCTGATGTGATTTTCCTATATGGTGTAAATCCTATCCCTATGATGTTGATGAGATGGGATTAGCTGCAGTCATGCTAACGACTACAAAACTGGATTGTGTCTTGAGCCAATCTCTTTTGAGATACAAAAGAGAAGACAGCAGAAAGACATGGGGACTTCGTACCACTAGGAAAACAATGCTGGAAAGAGAGTGCTTCCTTTGGACCCAAGGTTCCTGTGCTGAGAAGTTCCCAGACCAGGGGAAGACTGATGAGAAGGACCTTCCTCCAGAGCTGACAGAAAGCATTCCCCCGGAGCTGACAACCTTAACTTAGACTTCTAGCCTACTAGGCTGTGAGAGAATCAATTTTTGTTTGTTAGAGCCATTCATTTGTGGTATTTCGGTTATAGCAACATTAGATGACTAAGACAAATCGCAAACTATAAACTAGGAAAATATACTTGCAACAGAGCTCAAAGTAGTAAGACAAAACCCTAAAAACTTTCAGAAGGAAAAAGCTACCTACCAAAGAACCAACATCTGACTGACCTCAGATTTCTCACTAACAACACCTGAAGTAAAAAGAAGACTGGACAGTATCCTCAAAGGTCTTACATTTTGAGCCTAGAACTCTAAAACAAGCCAACCTATCAATTAAACATTGGGCAAGATGAAGGCATTTTTAAGTATGTTAAAATTCAAAGAGTTTGCTATCCATCCCACATGGAGAAAAAAAGTTACAAGAAGCAGCATACCACCAAAATGAAAAAGAATTTGAAGACAAAATGTGGTATGAAAAATGTGATGGCTAGATATCATCTAGACTAAAGGAATAAATAATAATAAAAAAAAAAAAAAAACCCAAGAGTATGGCCCCCGCCCCCGGCCACCCTTTTAACTCAGTACTGAAGTCACTCCTGAGCGTCACCCTTCAGCCAAAGATTAGACAGGCTCATAAAACAAAACAAGACTAAATGGGCACACCAGCCCAAGGGCAAGGACGAGAACGCAGGAGGGCACAGGAAAGCTCGTAATGGAGAAACCAAGGTCAAGAAGCAGAGAGTGTTGACATGTCACGGGGCTGCCAACCAATATCACAAAATGATGTGTGTATTAATTATTTAATGAGAAACTACTTTGCTCTGCAAACCTTCATCTAAAGTACAATTTAAAAAATAAAAATAAAAAAGCATCCATGAAGGGTAACACCTGGAGATTATTCTGGGTGAATCAAACCAAACCAAACATATTGCCCTCCAGTCAATTCCGACTCATACCAACTCTACAGGATAGAGTATAACTGCCCCACAGGGTTTCTGAGGCCGAAATCTTTAATGAAGCTGACTCATATCTTTCTCCTGCAGAGCAGCTGGTGGGTTCCAACCACTGAACCTTCTGGTTAGCAGCTGAGCATTTTAACCACTGTGCCACCAGGGCTCCTTCTGGGTAAGCAACAAAGTTTTAACAAAATAAATTACATTTGCATATAGAGAGAATATTTACATAATCTAATACTATAAATTTGATTGCTACTTAATTTTTAGAATCAACTTATAATAAAGGACAAAATAACCTACATGTGTATCAAATATTTACAGACTGTTGACATCATAATTATTATAAATCTTGTAAACATAAGCAATATAAAAAGCATTAGGAAATGGAAAAGTGAATGTGAGGTAAAAGCAAAATAAGCTAATCTCTTTTTTAAGAGAGGAGAGTCAATATACAAATCAATAAATAACACAATCAATACTAATAATAGAAATAAAACCTATCTCTTAAAATTACAACTACCAACATAACTAAAACAATTATCAACATAAAAATATATCTAATACCAAAATATATCTATGTAGTCGTACCTCAGGAAACCTCAAGTTGTGTAAACGTGCTAAATTCATCTTTCATATCAGTGAGTATACTTTGTCGTTGTTGTGTACTGTCGAGTCGATTTCAACTCATAGTGACCCTATACCACAGAGTAGAACTGCCCCATAGAGTTTCCTAGGCTGTAATCTTTACAGGAGATAGCGAGGTCTTTTCTCCCATGGACTAGCTGGTGCGTTAGAACTGCGGACCTTTTGGTTAGCAACCGAAAGCTTTAACTATTGTGTCGCCAGGGCTCCTTATCGTAAGTACAGATGCTGTTTAAAGATAATACTAGAGTCCTTGGGTGGCGCTAACAGTTAAGGGCTCAACTATTAGCTGAAAGGTTGGCAGTTCAAACAGCAGCCCAGAAGGCAGTCCTGCCTTGAAAACCTTATGGAGCAGTTCTACTATGCACACATAGGGTCACCATGAGTTGGAATCGTCTCAAAGGCAATTAACAATAACAACAAAGATAATATAGCAAGAACCAGGAGTATAAGTAATCATCAAAAAACTACCAGAATTACAGTCTAAAAATAGTATTACATTTTAGAGCCAAGATGGTGGCTTAGATACAAGCACCATAACGTCCCCTGCATCAAAGACCCAAAAAACCAAGAGAAACAGAAGATAATCTGGAACACTGAATATCAAGGAAAAAAAAGTCTCAGAACTGAACCAGACACAACTGGAAGGAAAAAGTGAAATAAAGCAGCGAAACACGAGTAACACTGAAAGGAGGAGCTCAGCAACCATCCCAACTCAATAGGCCATCCTAGGACAAAGCCAGCAGTGACCCCAGGTGAAGAAAATAGCAACACAACTTCACAATCTTCCCAAAAGGGACAGAGAACCTCTGTAGAGACACACAGAAAGAAGCAGAGACAGGGAGGGAGCCAGGATCCAGAACCGGAGAGGCAGCCCCTGACCTCAGGGATGAGTGGCACACATGAGGCAGTGGACCTACTGGTCCCTGGGCAGGCCCCACTCCTTACACCTGACAGGGGACAGGTCCAGCTTGCTGGCTGCAGTGTGGACACGAGGTGTCCCAGCATATGTGTATCCTAGCCAGAGGGACACACATCCCCTCACCCCATCCTCCTGATTGGAGGCGACAGAGGGTCCCATACTCCGACTGCCCCACCTAAGGGACTACAACACGAGCCTATCCTCTTCCCCCCTACCCTGCCCAACCCCATCCACTACCCTGCCTTGCCTACAAGACAAATTCTAACAGAACTGAAAAGAAATAAATACTTCCACAGTAATACTAGGAGACTTTAACACATCACTCTCGGTGAAACACAAGAACTAGAAAGAAACTGAACAAAGACAGAGCAGATCTAAATATCACAATCAACCAACCACACCTCATATACATGTACAGAACACTTCATCCAACTGCAGCAAAGTACACACTGTTCTCCAATGCTCGTGGATCATTCTCCAGAAAAGATCACGTTAGGCCACAAAGCAAGCCTCAACAAATTGAAAAACATCGAAATAACACAAAGTATATTCTCTGATCACAACACTATAAAAGTAGAAATCAATAAGAGGAAGAGCCAGGGAAAAAAATCTGATACAAGGAAACTAAATAACACCCTGCTTAAAAACTACTGGATAATAGAAAAAACTCAAAGACAGAATTAAAAAATTCCTAGAATCAAACAAGAATGAAAATATAACATACAAAAATCTTGCAGGCACAGCAAAAGCAGTGCTCAGAAGTCAACTTACAGAAATAAACACACACATCAAAAAGAAAGGGCAGAAATCAAAACATTAACTACACAACTCAAACAATTAGAAAGACAGCAGCAAAACAAGTCCACAGTCACCAGAAGAAAAGAAATAATAACAATTAGAGCAGAAATAAATGAATTAGAGAGTAGAAAAACAATAGAAAGAATCGATAAAACCAAAACTCGGTTCTTCAAAAGAATCGACAAACCACTGGCCAAACTGACAAAAGAAAAACAGGAGAGGAAGCAAATAATCCAAATAAGAAATAAAATGGGGACATTACAACAGACCCAACTGAAATAAAAAGGA
>NW_004444198.1:1394560-1396818 GCF_000243295.1 Trichechus manatus latirostris
GAAATAGCCTTGTATTGGAAGAAGATGCCATCTAAGACTTCCATAGCTAGAGAAGAGAAGTCAATGCCTGGCTTCAAAGCTCCAAAGGACGGGCTGACTCTCTCGTTGAGCTGATGCAGCTGGTGACTTTAAGCTGAAGCCAATGCTCACTTACCACACTGAAAATCCTAGGGCCCTTAAGAATTATGCTAAATCCAGTCTGTCTATGCTCAATGAATGGAACAACAAAGCCTGAACGACTGCACATCTGTTTATAACATGGTTCACTGAATGTTTTAAGCCCATTGTTGAAACCTACTGCTCAGAAAAAAAGATTCCTTTCAAAATATTACTGCTCATTGACAATGCACCTGGTCACCCAAGAGCTCTGATGGAGATGTACAAGGAGATTAATGTTGTTTTCATGCCTGCTAACACAACATCCATTCTGCAGCTCATGGATCAAGTAGTAATTTCAACTTTCAGGTCTTATTAAGAAATACGTTTCATATGGCTATAGCTGCCATAGACAGTGATTTCGCTAATGGATCCAGGCAAAGTAAACTGAAAACTTTCTGGAAAGGATTCACTATTCTAGATGCCATTAAGCACATTTGTGATTCACGGGAGGAGGTCACGATATCAACATTAACAGGAGTTTAGAAAAAATTGATTCTAACCCTCATGGGTGACTTTGAGTGGTTCAAGACTTCAGTAGAGGAAGTTAACTGCAGATGTGGCAGAAATAGCAAGAGAACTAGAATTAGAAGTCGAGACTGAAGATGTTACTGACCTGCTGAAATCTCATGATAAAACTTTAACAGACAAGGAGTTGCTTCTTATGGAAGAAATCTACTTCTAGTGAAGATGTTGTGAACATTGTTGAAATAACAAACGATTTAGAATGTTACATATTCTTAACTGATAAAGCAGCAGCAGGGTTTGTCAGGACTGACTCCAATTCTGAATGTAGTTCTACTGTGGGTAAAACACTATCAAACAGCATTTGCATGCTACAGAGAAATCATTCATGAAAGGAAGAGTCAATCAATGCAGCAAAGGTTCATTGCTGTCATATTTTAAGAAATTGCCACAGCCACTTCAATCTGCAGCAACCACCACCCTGATCAGTCAGCAGCCATCAACATCAAGGCAAGGCCCTCCACCAGCAAAAAGATTATGACTTGCCGAAGGCTCAGATGATTGTTAGCAATAAAGTATTTTTTAATTAAGGCATGTACATTGTTTTTTTAAACATAATGCTACTGCACACTTAATACAATACAGTATAGCATAAACATAACTTTTATATGCACTGGGAAACCAAAAAAATTGTGTGACTCACTTTATTGCAATATTCGCTTTACTGCGGTAGTCGGGAACCAAACCCGTAATATCTCCAAGGTATGCCTGTACATCACGACCAAGTGGCATTAATACCAGGTATGCAAGGATGGTTCAACATTAGAAAATCAATCAACATAATCCACCACATAAACAAAACAAAGGAAAAGAATCACATGGTCATTGCAAGATCGACACAGAAAAGGCTTCTGGCAAAGTCTAACACCCTTCCCTAACAAAAAAACCTCAGCAAAATAGGAATAGAGGGGAAATTCCTCAACATAATAAAGCAAATTTATACAAAACCAAGAGTCAACATTATCCTCAATGGAGAGAATTTGCAAGCATTCCCCTCGAGAACAGGAACCAGACAAGGAAGTCCTTTATCACCGGTCTTACTCAACATTGTGTTGGGAGACCTAGGAGAGTGTCTTAGGCTTGGTTCTCTAGAGAAGCAAAACCAGTAAAGCATATAAATATATATAGAGAGAGATTTATATCAAGGAAACAGCTCACGCAATTGTAGAGGCTAGAATGTCCCAAGTCTGTGGATCAGGGTAGAGGCCTCTCCCAAGTCACGCAGCAGCAGAAGCTGGCAAGCCCAAGATCGGCAGGTCGGACAGCAGGGCTCCCGCTCACAGGATGTGAAGGTTCACGAATTCCAAGACTGGAAGGCAAGACCAAGGTTTCTCCTGATTTACGCAGCTGCAGGGGCTGGCGAACCCAAGATTGGCAGGTCAGAGAGCAGGGCTCCACTCACAGGTTGTGAAGATCGACAAATCCCAAGTTCAGCAGATAAGCTGACAGCTCAAGTCCCAAGAACCGGAGATGAGATGACAGGAGGCAGCAACAGGATCCAAAGTGAGCAAAAAGCCAGAACATCTGCTTATATTCAGATGCAGGCCACACCCCCAAGGAGATTCCCTTTCATCTGA
>NW_004444198.1:1397139-1413806 GCF_000243295.1 Trichechus manatus latirostris
AAGTTCCCAAACTGGTTAAGAAAGAAGTAAAATTATCCTTATTCACAGATGATATGATCCTATACATAAAAGATCCTAAAGATTTCACAAGAAAGCTACTGGGACTAATAGAAGGATTCAACAAAGTGGCAGGATATAAGATCAACATATGAAAATCAGTTAGATTCCTCTACATCAACAAAGAGAACTTTGAAAAGGAAATCAGGAAAACAAGACTATTTACAATAGTGCCTGTCACAGATTCAGTTGTCCCCCAAGAATATCTGTCAACTTGAAGAGGCCATGATTCCCACTATTGTGTGACTGTTCACCACTTTGTCACCTGATGTGATTTTCCTATGTGTTGTAAATCCTATCTCTATGATGTTAATGAGGTGGGATTAGCGGTAGTTATGTTAATGAGGCAGGACTCAATCTACAAGATAAGGTTGTATCTTAAGCCAATCTCTTTTGAGATGTAAAAGAGAGAAGCAAGCAGAGAGACAAGGGGACCTCAAACCACCGAGAAACAAGAGACAGGAGAATAGTGCATCCTTTGGACCCCGGGTCCCTCTGCTGAGAAGCTCTTCAACTGGGGAAGACTGATGCCAAGGACCTTCCCCCAGAGCCAACAGAGACAGAAAGCCTTCCCCTGGAGCTGGTACCCTGAATTCAGACTTCTAGCCTCCCAGACTGTAAGATAATAAATTTCTCTTTGTTAAAGGCATCCACTTGTGGTATTTCTGTTATAGCAGCACTAGATAACTAAGACAGCCCCCTAAAATATAAAATACTTAGGAATAAATCTAACCAGGGATGGAAAAGACCTATACAAAGAAAATTACAAAATACGACTGCAAGAAACCAAAAGACACCACGTAAGTGGAAAAACATACCATGCTCTTAGATAGGAAGACTTGACATTGTGAAAATGTCAATACTACCCAAAGCAATATATAGATAAAATGCAATCCCAATCCAAATCCCAACGGCATTCTTCAATGAAGTAGAAAAACTAATCACTAGCTTTATACAGAAGAGAAAGAGTCCTCGGTTAAGTAAAGCTTTATTAAAGAACAAATTAGCAGGCCTCACACTACGTGATCTCAGAATCTACTATACAGCCATAGTAGTAAGACAGCCTAGCACAGATACAATTATAGACACACAGACCAATGGAACAAAATCGAGAACCTAGAAGTAAATCCAGCCACCTATGGACAGTTGATCTTCAACAAAGGACCAAAGTCTATTAAGTGGGGAAGAGGCAAGTCTCTTCAACAAACAGTGCTGGCAAAACTGGTTATCTATCTGTAGAAAAATGAAACAGGAGCCATACCTGACACTATACAAAAAAACTAACTCAAAATGGGTCGAAGACCTAATAATAAAATCTAAAAATATAAAAATCATGGAGGAAAAAAAACAGGGACAACACTAGGGCATAAATAGAATACCAAACATAAATAAAAGTGTACACACAGAAAAAGATGAACTAAATAAATGAGACCTCCTAAAAATTAAACACTTATGCTCAACAAACAACTTCTCCAAAAGACTAAAAAGAGAACCTACAGATTGGGGAAAAAATTTTGACTATGATATATCTGACAACATCTACTCTCTAAAATTTATAGAAAACTTCAACACCTCAACCAAAAAGAAGACAAACCTGTTAAAAAAAGGGGCAAAGGATATGAACAGACATTTCACCAAAGACGACATTCAGGCTGCTCACAAACATATGAAGAAATGCTCACGATCATTAGCAATTAGAGAGACGCAAATCAAATCTACAGTGAGATACCATCTTACCCTGACATTACTAGCACTAATCAAAAAATAAAAAAAAATAAAAAATGTTCGTGAGGCTGTGGGGAGACTGGAAGTCTTACACACTGCTGGTGGGGATGTAAAATGGTATAACCACTATGGAAAACAGTATGGCACTCCCTCGATAAACAAGAAATAGAAATACTATATGATCCAGCAATCCTACTCCTAAGTATATACCCTAAAGAAATAAGAGCCATGACACAAATATGCACACCTATGTTCACTGGAGCATTATTTACAATAGCAAAAAGATGAAAACAACCCAAGTGACCATCAACAGATGACTGGATTAACAAACTGTGTGATACACGCACACAATGGAATACTACACAACGATAAAGGAAAATATCAAATCCTTGAAACATCTCACAACATGGATGGATCTGGAAAACATTATGCCAAGTGAAAGCAATCAATCACAAAAGGATAAATATTGTATGAGACTGCTATTATAAAGTAATAACAAAAGGATCTCAAACAAAAATAAACATTCTTTGATGGTTACCAGGGATGGAAGAGGGAGGGAGGGAGGGAAAATTACCAAATAGATTGTTGTTATCAAGTGCCATCGAGTAGGTTCCGACTCACGGGACCCTATATACGACAGAAAGAAAGAGTGCCTGGTCCAGTGACATCCTCACATACGTTGTTATACTTCAGCTAAATGTTGCAGCTGCTGTGTCAATCGAACTCATTAAGGGTCTTCCTCTTTTTCACTGACCCTCTACTTTACCAAGCATTATGTACTTCTCCAGGGACTGGTCCCTCCTGGTAAGTATGTGAGACAAAGTCTCACCATCCTTGCTTCTAATGGGCATTCTGGCTGAACTTCTCCCAAGACAGATTTGTCCACTCTTCTGGCAGTCCATGGTAGATTCAATATTCTTTGCCAACACCATAGTTCAAAGGCATCAATTCTTCTTCAGTCTTCCTTATTCATTGTCCAGCTTTCAAATGCATATGAGGTGACTGAAAACACCACGGCTTTGGTCAGGCACACCTTAGTCCTTAAAGTGACATCTTTGCTTTTGAACACTTTAAAGAGGTCTTCCACAGCAGATTTGCCTAATGCAAGGCACCCTTTGATTTCTCAACTGCTGCTTCCATAGGTACTGATTGTAGATTGAAGTAAAATGAAATCCTTGACAACTTCAATCTTTTCTCCATTTATCATGATGTTGCTTACTGGTTCAGTTGTGAGGATTTCTGTCTTCTTTAGGTTGAGGTACAACCCATACTGAAGGCTGTGGTCTTTGATTTTCATCATTAAGTACTTCAAGTCCTCCTCACTTTCAGCAAGCAAAGTTGTGTCATCTGCATATCACAGGATGTTAATAAGTCTTCTTCCAACCTGATGACACATTCTTCTTCATTAGTCCAGCTTCTCAGACTATCTACTCAGCATACAGACTGAATAAGTATGATGAAAGTATACAACCCTGACGCACATCTTTCTTAACTTTAAACCACGCAGTATCCCCCTGTCCTGTTCAAATGACTGCTTCTTGGTCTAAGTACGGGTTCCTCACGAGCACAATCAAGTGTTCTGGAATTCTCATTCTTGGCAATGTTATACATAATTTGTTATGATCCATAGAGTCGAACGCCTTTCCACAGTCAGTAAAACACAGGTATGTATCCTTCTGGTATTCTCTGCTTTCAGCCACGATTTATCTGACATCAGCAATAATATTCCTTGTTCCAGTCCTCTTCTGAACAGGCTTGAACTTCTGGCAGTTCCCTGTCGATGTACTGCTGCAACCGTTTTTGAATGATCTTCAGCAAAATTTTACTTGCGTGTGATATTAATGATACTGTTCAATAATTTCTGCATTATTTGGGATCATCTTTCTTTGGAATGTGTACAAATATGGATCTCTTCCAATCGGTTGGCAGATAGCCGTCTTTGAAATTTCCAAAAAGATAGTAGACAAATGTTAATATTTATGAAGGGAAGGACAATACACAATATTGAGAAGTCAGCATAAGAACAAGGCAAGAGAGGACACTGTGACGAATGCGGGAATAAAGGGCAACTACGGTAACAAGAATCGACTCAACGACAACGGGTTTGGTTTCTTTATGGTAAGTACCGGAGCCCTGATGGCAGAGTAGTTAAGAGCTACAGCTGCTAACCAAAAGATCAGGAGTTTGAATACACCAGCTGCTCCTTGGAAACCCTACGGGACAGCTCTACTCTGTTCTATAGGGTTGCTATGAGTTGGAACTGACTGTACAGCAAAGGGTTTTTTTGGTTTTCTTTATGGTAACTACTATAGCATAGACAATCTTGCAACAATAGTATTAAAAAACAATAATTTATGAATGGATGCATAAATAGATATACCAAGAGGTGTGGGAGGGTGTCAGAGAGCACACCCACCAGGAGATACAGGTTCGGTGGTGGATACTTCTAAATACATAATTGTAGGTGCTCTTCATACGTTAATATAGATGATAAGCACACAAGGGGCACAGTCAGGGAAACCTCTTAGACATAACCAAACACCTCGCAGGATGAAGTTCCTAGGCTTGAAGGCAAAGGACCATAGACTTGGGACATCTACATCAACTGGACATAGTTCATAAAGACAGTGTTCTATATCCTACTTTGGTGAGTAGTGTCTGGGATCTTAAAAGCTTGGGAGCGGCCATCTAAGATACAACTGGTCTCTTCCAGTCCAGAGCAAAGGAGAGTGAAAAAAACCAAAGACTCAAGGGAGCAATTAATCCAAAGTACTAATGGATGACAGGAACCAGAGCCTACATGACCCCAAGACCGCAAGAACTAGATGGTGCCCAGATACCACCACCGACTGCTCTGACTGGGATCACAACAGAGGGTCCCTGACAGAGCAGGAGGAAAATGTAAAACAAAAAAAATCAAATTCTCGAAAAAGACCAGACTTATTGATCAGATAGAGGCTGGAGGAAGCCCCAAGACTATGGTCCTAACACACTCTTCTGACCTGGAAGTGAAGCCATTCCTGGAGACCACCTTCCAGCCAAACAATACACAAGTCCAGAAAACAATCAACTGCTTCTTAGAACAATCAATTATACTAAATCAAAAGGGCAGTATTTGCCCAAAAGCAAAGATGAGAAAGCAGGAAGGGGTAGAAAATTAGGACGAAAGGAAAGGAGAACCCAAGGCGGAAATGGTGAGAGTGCCAACACATTGTGGGGAATGAAGCCAAGGTCATGAAATACTTTAGGCATAAACTATAGAACGTGAAGCTAATTTAGTCTGTAAACTTTTACCTAATGCACACAAACACACACACAAAAAAAAAAACCCAGTATTAACAGCATTTGTTTTTAGAGGGTAATGAAACTTTCAACTTTCATTTAGTACCCTTACACAGATTATTTTAATTTCTTTACCAAGTGATTCATTATTTGTATAATTTTTTAAAAATAGTTCAATAAAAATCAACCATGGTACACTCATACAGTCACAATCTATACAGCAGTTAAACGAATGAGGCAGTTATATGTACTATTATATAGAAAAATGCTCACAAAGTATTTATAAATGGAAAAAAAAATTGCAGGGAGGGAAAATATGTATTTTGTATATGTGTTTGTTTTGTGTCTACCTTTATGTGTTACTACGTAGCTGGTTATATTTTCCTATGTCTGCACTTACAAATCCATTAAATACTTATTAGCATATGCATTAAAAATGCCCATAAGTTTCACACAAAAATATTTGCTATGGTTGGTTTCCTCTATGGCACGGAAATCGGAGGACAAGACACATGACAGTGTGGAGAAGGGAGAGATTTTACTCTCCATGATATATATTTATTTAAACAATAAACAAGAGTACTTGTTTAAAAAGAACATGTTTAAGAAACTAAACCATCAAATTCTTAGCTTAAAAATCACCCATTTGCTTTACTACAATTATATTATCAGAGGTTTGACATTTAGCTTACCTTGAAGGGTTCCAAGAAATACAACTACAGCTTAGCTTACATGAGATCTCATGCTGCAGAGACCACTGACTAAGATTCATAACATCTGGTGCCTCGTATATTCTTACTATACCATCGGCTGAACAGGTTGCTAACATAAGACCCATATGCTTGGGAGCAAATTTCACATCAGTAACTGATGTTCTGCTATCCACTAGAGTTGTCCTCTTAACCTGAAAAAATTAATTAACAATTTAAATGATATAAAAAAACACAAAATTATATTTAAAAAGTAGGATAAAAACATGGAAGAAAAAAATGGAAATGGCAAATAGAGTGGGGAGTGATCACATTTTACCAAGTACCTGAGGTGCACACCACCCCTGCCCCCACCCCAACCCCACAGAATATTAACAAATGTCTCACCCAGTGACTCTGTCCTCGAAGTTTATCATTTGATTCTCCTACGATTTCTTCCCATACAGCAGCTGTTCGGTCAAAAGAACAAGAAGCCAAAACCTGTCCAAATTCAGGATGGGCCCATGTCACACGCCACACAGATCCACTATGTGTCTGGGAATTTTTAAAAAAAGGACAGATACTCAATATCTAAATTTTTTAACATCTAGAAAATATTCTGTATTTAGAATTGCGGCCCCTCTGGAGTAAAATTCTTTTAACCTTTTACTAATAAAGAAAAATCAGCTGGATAAAGTTGACTTTAGGAGACTTTCTTCAGAATTTAGCCTGACCAAGCTTTTACACAGAGATTCTACCAGTGTACCATTTATTCACTATCAAATTTCTCTCTACAGGAAACATCCACCTAAAAAAATAAATGGAATTAATCAAAATTATTTGCTTCAAAAGCCTAAAAGTAAATACAGACTATAACAACAAACTGCGTACGTGACTGTACCAGATGTCTGACTAGAAGTGGACTATCCTAGGAAAAGAGACAATGAGGGAGCAAATGAAGAGAAGCCCAAATCCTTGTATTCTACTAAGAAAATAATTCAAGGTTCAGTTATCAATATCTTTACATATGAAAATTACCATATTACTATTCTTGAATTCTTCAAGTTGACAAAAAAGGAGAGAAAGGTCTTAAAGCATTTTTACGTCAAAAGAATTAGCTGCTAGGTGCTTTCTAGTAAAAATACTATATGATAACAAAGATCAACAATTATGTTCAGAAAACGTATTTCACACTTACGTATATTTAACTTTTTACAATCAACAAATGAGAACACTTTCTTAACCCAGTAACTTCTACATGGTAACAATGTCATCATCCGAAGATAAAGTTTGCACTCTTTACTTTTTATCCTCTGTTTTGCCCAGTCATTTTTGTTTCACCTTTTATTTATACAGGGCTATTAAGGAAAAAAGGAGCTCTGGCAGCACAATGGGTAAGCACTCAGCTGCTAACCAAAAGGTCAGTAGTCCAAACCCACCAGCAGCTCCACAGGAGAAAAGACCTGGAGCTGTCCTCCTGTAAAGATTACAGCCTGAGAAAACCTATGGTGCAGCTGTACTCTGTCATATAGGGTCACCATGACTCAATTAATTAAGTAAAAAATGCATTAAGACAGAGAGGTTTTAGAAAATGCTAGATTCTCAGTAAAGCGCAGTCTAAAGAATAAGGTTTACACTAAGATATTCGTCACAATAAAAAGGAAACCACTTAAATATTAATCAGTTAAATAACAGTATATTTATTCGATGTTTATAAAGAGACTTTACAAACATAGAGAGTACTTATGAATTATGTTGTTTTGCTGAAAAGCAAGAAATAGGGGTTTCCTTTTGGAGTGATAAAAATATTCTGGAACTAGATCAAGGAGGTAGTTGCACAACACTGTGAATGTACTAAGTGCCAGTGAACTGTTCACTTTAAAATGGCTAATTTTATGTTATCTGAATTTACCACAACAACAAAAAAATGGGTAAGTTTTGGTTAGATACCTCACCAATGAAGTTAACAGACTGGCAAATAAGCACATGGAAAGATAATAACACCATTAGTCATTAACAAAATGCAAATCAAAACCACACTGGAACACCAATTTACACCCACTGGGGGAAAAAAAAAAAACAAACCCCATTGCCGTCGAGTCGACTCCAACTCACAGCAACCCTACAGGACAGAGAACTGCCCCAAAGGGTTTCCAAGGAGTGGCTGGTGGATTCAAACTACCGACCTTTTGGTTAGCAGGTGAGTTCTTAACCACCGTGCCTCCAGGGCTCCACTAGAATGGCTATAATCAAAAAGACAGATAATACCAGGTATATGTGAAGATGAAGAGAAACTGGAATCCTCATATATTGCTGGGGGTGGGGAGGATGGATATAAAATGGTACAGCCACTTTGGAAAAGAGTTTGACAGTTCCTTAAAAAGTTAAACATACACAACTTAGCAATTCCACTCTTAGGTACCTACCCAAGAAAAATGAAAACAAATGTCCACACAAAGTTACTTGTATGGAATGTTCACAGTAGCATTATTCATAATAGTCAAAAACTAGGAACAATTCAAATGTCCATCAACTGATAAATGGATAAACAAAATGTGGCTTATCTATACAACACACTACTACCCTAGCATTTACAGAGAAAGAAGCTACTTAGACTTGCAACAACACAGATAAACCTCAAAAACAAGCCAAGCAGACACAGACGACTAAACACGATAGGATTCCATTTACATGAAATTTCTAGAAAAGACAAAACCATAGAAACAGAAGGCATATTAGTTGTTGCCTGGGACTTGGGGTGGGAATGGGGACTGATTGCAAATCAGCAATCTAATCTAATCTAATCTAAAAAATTAGGTTGATGGAAGTGTTCCAAAACTGGACTGTGGTGATGGTTTGCACAACTGTATAAATGTACTAAAACTCACTGAGCCATACACTTGAAATTCATCACTTGTAAGGTATGCAAAATTCTACCAGAATAAAGCTGTTAAAAAGAAAGCGGGGGGTGGGGGGCAGGATATACAATGCTTAGGGAACGCTGAGCTTCTGTTAAGGGTGATGGAAAAATTCGGGAATGGTTAATGGTAAATGGTCAAACAACAAGATGAACATAACTGATGTTACTGAACTGCACACGGGAAGAATGCCGAAATGGCAAATGTTTTGCTACCTACGTACCTACCACAATAAAAATAAAACTATGTATGAAAGATCACAGGAGACCCCGGGTAGTGCAAATGGTTAATTAATAGCATTCAGCTGCTAACCAAAAGGTTGGAAGTTCAAGCCCACCCAGAGGTGCCTCAGAAGAAAGTCCTGGTGATCTTCCAAAAAATTAGCCATTGACGCTATTGAGCACAGTTCTACTCTGACATACATGGGGTCACTATGAGTCAGAATTAACTGCAACTAGAAAAAAATGAAAGATCACAACTTAAAAATACATAAAGGAAAGAAATATGCTGAAATGCTAAGAACAGAATGTTGTGGGACTACAGATTTTCTTACTCTCAAATTTTTTGAAATGCATTTATGCTCCTTTAATAGTGAAAATGTGTAATACTGTTTTAGGAAAAAATCATAAATTTTATAATTCAGAGTTGAACGGCAAGTCATTGATAACCACCAAATAAACGGTAAACATTTCAATTTTTTTTAAATCACTGTAAAAATAAATACTAACCTTCCAGCTAGCAGTACAATGCCAATCCCCATTTTCACTTTTATCCCAGACCTATAAGAAAATAAAAGGCAGATGTTTACATGAAGAATTCCTACAAATTAATACAAAAAACCATAAGACTAAAAATAGGCAAAGGATATTAAATGTATTTTCCTTATCTTGATCGACTGGAGGCATCTCTGCTGCAAATGGTCCCAGGTGGGGCTTCCCATCATTAAATTCCTCCCAACTGGGACCAACAGGACAAACTTGTTTAGGCCTCTTTAATGTTAGGGGACCAGCAAGGGTTTTGGTCCACCCAACCTCCTGTAGTGCTACATTAGAACCTCCATCTTAACTCCATCAATGTCCATTTCTTAGTAACCATCTAAAAACTTCATTCCAGTCATGGGGGGAACAGGGGGAGGAATAAGGGAACTAAGTCTCTTTTTCTCCCTTTCTTTTTCATTTTCCTGGTACGGTGTGATGGACTGCTTTGATATGGTCTTTCTTGCCATGGTCTTGTATCTCCCACCCAAGTGATGGGTAGGACTACACAAGTAAGGTTAACTGTGGTCCACCAAGGGGACTGGATAGCTTGCAAATAATACAACTAAAGCTCATGGCACCCTGTGGGGATGGGACCGTGCAAATAAGGTCTATGGAACCTTAACAAAGGTCAGTTTTTGCCATCCCATTAGGCTTAAAATGAGCCATCCCAGAGGCGGGAAGGGAGACTCACACCACCACCAAGAAAGAAGAGCCAGGAGTGAAGCACATCTTTTGGACCCAAGATCCCTGTGCTGAGAAGCTCCTGGAACCAGGAGACCAAGACAGAGAGCTGTAACACTGAAGACTGCGAGAAGCAGTGGAGGAGCAGTGGCAGAGAAACAGCAGCAGCAGAACTGGGAGGACAGCTGGAGATGGGAGCAGCAGGCTGGAAGCCTAAAGTACAATAAAGCTGAGTGCCTGCGGGCAGGAGACTTGCTGGTGGAGTAGGGTGCCTCCGGGCACTTGGTGGAGCTAGGTTTGCCAACCCAAGGAGGGCCTTCAGGCAGAGGCTTACTGGTGGAGTGGCTTCCTTCGGACAGTTACTGGCAGACCTAAAAGAGCTTTGTAACACTTGCCCAAGCAGGGCAGAGGCCGAGGGCCCGAGAGAGGCGTGCCTGCAGGAACAGCTGAGAAGAGGTTGTCCTGATGGAAAAACCGTATCCTGAGTGTTCCTGAACCTGAATTGTAACCTGTTACACTTCCCTAATAAAAACTCCATAATTGTGAGTATTGTTTGTGAGTTCTGTGTAGCCACTGCAATGAATTATCGAACTCAGCAGTGCCACGGGAGGTATGGTTGGTGTCAGAAGTGGTAAAGATGTCAGAAAAAGGAGGTATGTCTGACCTCCGCCTCATAGAAATCAGCCTTGGGCTATCGATCTTGATTCCTTCCTTCTTGTGAAGTTAGAGAAACTCAGACACCTCCGCCACGCCATTTTTACACCTGGTAGTAGCCCTTATTGACTCTGCATTGTAAGATCCATGAGGGGAAGCTGTGCCAACAGATCCAACAAAGCTTCTCAGACTGTTGCTCAGTTTTGCAATAGTAAATTTATGTGGGTTGCCCATACAGAAGAGGCCCCTTTGATCACTGTATTTACCACGACTTGTGTAACGGGCCCTGTCTAGGGAGCCCTGGTGGCACAGTGATTAAAGCGCTCCGCTGCGAACCGAAACTTCGGCAATTCAAACTCACCAGCTGCTCCACTTGAGAAAGATGTGGCAGTCTGCTTCCATAAAGATTACAGGCTTGGAAACCCTATAGGGCAGTTCTATTTTGTCCATGGAATCACTATGAGTCGGCATCAACTCAAAAGCAATGGACTTTTTTTGTTGTTTTTTTTTTTTTGCTGTATGGGGCATACTCAACAGATAGATATTCTGACTCCCATAAAGCCAACCTGGCATGGCTTGCATAAGCAGTACATCAGCTGATTCTTCTGGAGTGTTCTGTTTGGTATTTACAGGGGGAAAGGAGCAGTCTCCCTTCAGAGCAAACAAATTTCACTTTGGATTTTATCCAGTCCACCAGGCTGGCTGTCTCCTCCAAGAAAACCTGCCATGTAACTTGATCTTGTATCGCCAATCGTGACTGTTTCACAGTGAGCTGTGGATCTTGCACGAACCCAAACATACTCTTCCATTCTGCACCATTCAAAACTAAAAATTTTCCCTAAATTAGTCACTCTCACAATCCATTTTAGTAATGGTTCCTCAGGAAGCTGAAGGTATTGATCTACAAATTAAAACAACTCCTTTACACTATACCCCTGGTTTCAATAGTTTCTTGGTTTTGTCCATCCCCCTCCCAAACTACCTTCTTGGTGACCAACGGTCGCATGGGTACTGTCATGGATTGAATTGTGTCCCCCAAAAATATTTGCAAGTTGCCTAGGCCATGATTCCCAGTACTGTGTGGCTGTCCACCATTTTTTTCATCTGATATGATCTTCCTGTGTGTTATAAATCCTATCTCTATAACGTTAATGAAGTGGGATTAGCGGCAGTCACGTTAACGAGGTAGGACTCAATCTACAAGATTAGGTTGTGCCTTATGCCAATCTCTTTTGAGATAGAAAAGAGAGAAGCAAGTAGAGAGACAGGGGAACCTCATACCACCAAGAAACAAAGGCCAGGAGAATAGCGCGTCCTTTGGACTCAGGATCCCTGTACTGAGAAGCACCTAGAGCAGGGGAAGACTGACGACAAGGACCTTCCCCCAGAACCGACAGAGAAAGCCTTACCCTGGAGCTGGCAGCCTTAACTCAGAATTCTAGCCTCCTAGACTGTGAAAGAATAAAGTCTTTGTTAAAGGCATCCACTCGTGATATTTCTGTTACAGCAGCACTAGATGACTAAGACAGGTACCTCTTGTCATTTCAACACGATTTTCCCTTTCCGGACTGGCCCTAGACTAGCAATCGTAACTCTGACCAGATTGGATCTGGATTTGGTTTGGTGTCACAATTTGCCCCTACATTTTCTTTCCCTGCATTGTAACTATTACCAATACCAGCAACGAAGGAATTGTGTATCTTGCTCTTTCCTTATTACTGTTCATTTCTTTATTCCCCCAACAAGCCAGTTCCTCAGAAACTGGATCCACCACTTATTTATCATGAATAGCTTTTGCCTTTGGCAACTGATTGCAACATAACAGCTGTTTCACACCATGGATGTTCTTTCTCCCATTCAGAAGCCAAAGATTTCTCATCCTCCTCCTGTTTATCCCTTTTCCAAAACCATATATTTCAATAAGGCTAGACTGGTGCAGCAAACCCCACCATTCTAAACACTAACTAAACGTATTATTTCATTAATAAAAAACAGCACAAAGCTGGTTCCTATGAGGCAGAGGTTAAACATGACCCATATTTCCAACTTCTCCAAGCTGCTGTACCACTCCCTCATCTGACATGAACTCCCCACCCCCACCCCACACCAGCTCTCCTCTCTCTGTTGGGCTAGATAATTTACTGCAACGTCTCACAGAACTCACAAACTGTACTTACAGTTATATGGTTTATTAGGGAAGTTAACAGGCTACAACTTGGGATCAGGATCAACCTGGAAGTAGTAACAGGAACAGCATCATTTCAGAAGCAATAGGCTACAACTCAGGATCAGTGTCAGGAAGCACAGCAAGTATTACAACGAAATGTGAAAATACAAGAGTTACAAAACCAAAAGGGAAGACTCCCCCAAAGTGAAGAGCACATTCTTTCCCTCAGTGTAGGGCAGCTCTCTCAGCTCTCTCCACTGTGCACGCCCCTCAGAACAGGCCTCCTCATGGTCACGTGAGCCCCTCTCAGCTGTGTCTGCCACTGGGCTCTCTCTCTGGCCTCTGGCAGTCTTTAGTGTTACAACTCTTCACCTATATTACAGTACTTTAAAAGCGCTACACTAGCAAGCCTTCTGCTTGAAGGTGCTCAGCTCTCTCTCTCTGCATCTCTCTTCTATTTTCTCCTTGCCTCTGATCATTTCTAAAGGGTTGACTCTTTATACAAACGGATATATCGTATTGGGTGAAATTTCAAGCCACTATTTGCATAAAATAGTTACCATTTCTGCAACTAAAAAACAGTATTTATAATGAATAAATTATATATGACAACTACACATGTGGACCCCACCAGATGTAATACACAGGAATCAAATCGAGCACACCTGAGAAAAGAAACAACGAAGGAGCGTAATATCATCAGTTAGAATAAGGCCAGGGGGAGGCGGCGCCAAGATGGCAGAGTACTCTCAGAAGCTTCCAGTGGACCCTCTTACAACAAAGACCCTAAAAAACAAGTGAATTGATTATCTGTGGCAATCTGAGAGCCCTGAACATCAAAGGCAGAGATGAAGAACCGGAATGAGTGGCCGGCGGAGGGAGAGACAGTTCGGAAGCAGCGAGGAGTTACCAGACCTGACCTGGGGAGAGCCTGACACCTTCAGGCCTCAGAAGCTCTGGAGTGAGTGGTGAGGCAGGCAAGCAGCAGTGCTCGGAGGCGTGTTATCAGCACTGGGAGAGACCCAGCGCCAGAGTCTAGACGGCCACCCAAAACCAGTGAGAAGCAGCCCTCAATCCGGCAAAAGATAAATAATTGCGTACAGCCTACCATACGGATCAAAAACAACCCTCTTAGGGAAAAGCCTCTCTCCCATTTACTACCCACTCCCTGCTCTGCACTAGGTCTCAGACTGGGCTTAAGCAATTGCTGAGTCCCCTAGGCCAGAAGCAGGATCCATCACATGCCCAGAACAATTCTCCCCGCCTTGGAGAATGAACAAATTAACAGAGTTAAAAACAAACTGCCAGCTCCCCTAAGCCAGGAACCCAGGGTAGGCACAGCTCCTTTGCCTAGCACAGGCATAAGGGATTCACAGACTTTGAGTACCTTTCTCCCTGCGTAGACTTCCCTGGGCCCATCTCAACAGCGTAGGCCCTCATTACCACAGTACAACGGGGTATATACTAGAACCCCAACTTCAACTGCTTCAGCTGTGAAGGGGCAGGTTCTTGACATGTGATACTGCTCTGCCCATTAAACAGGGTCTTCACCTACCCACGTCAGCGGCCTGAGAACTGGTGGCTCCACTCACGCCACCTAGCCACCTGCGATAGGGGCCCATGAATAAGAGGTGCCCCCAAGTCCTTATAGCCAACACCATTAGGTGCTCATAGTCCGACTACAAAACCCACCCATCTACGTACTCTAGGGAACAGGGACATGCCTTCCTCCTGGACACTCGGGGGCAGCCGTAAGCTGCCTGCCTTGCTCAGGGTGTCTCCCCCTACTGCAGCCAGATGCCTGTGCCTACGCCAATCACCCATGCCTGTCTAGGACTGTGAGAGCCTACACTACACAGTTGGTGGCCATCTACCTGGGCACCTGAGCTGAATCCATACAGAAGGAATGGAGATGTAACCACCTGGTGACAGGACATTAGAGCTTCAAAGGTGCCAAAAATAAAACTAGCTTATACGAGCAGCCTATTTGGGCATATCAAAACAAAACAAGAAACTAGGACACACTAAGCAAACATAAAATAAATAAATATAATAACTTACTGATGACTCGGAGACATCAATAACAAATCACATAAAGAGGCAATCCATCATGGCTTCAACAAGCTCCCAAAAGAAAGAATCTAGAAATTTTCTGGAAGAGGAAAATTTCTTGGAAATACCAGAGGCAGAATACAAAAGATTAATATACAGAAGTCTTCAACAAATTAGGAAGAAAATTGAGTAAAATCCAGAACACGCAGCAGATGAAATTAAAAACACTAGAGAAGAGCATAATGACAAATTTAACAGGCTGCAAGAATCCATAGAAAGACAGCAATCAGAAATCCAGAAGATTAACAATAAAATTTCACAATTAGACAACTCAATAGAAAGTCACAGGAGCAGAATTGAGGCAACGAAAATCGGAATTAGTGAAACTGAAGATAAAGCACTTGACGCCAACTTATTTGAGGAAAAATCTGATAAAAGGATTAAAAAAAAAACTCTAAGAATTTTGTAGAACTCTATTACGAGAAATAATCTACAAGTGATTGGAGTGCCAGAGGGCGGATAACAGAAAACACAGAGAGAATTGTTGAAGATTTGTTGGTAGAAAACATTCCTGATACCGTGAAAGATGACAAGATATCCATCCAAGATGCTAACTGAACACCACATACGGAAAAACCCAAAAAAAAAGACATGAAGATATAATCAAACTTGCTAAAACCAAAAATAAAAAAAGAATTTTCAGAGCGACAAGAAATAAATAAAAAGTCATCTACAAGGAAGAGTCAATAAGAATAAGCTCGGACTACTCAGCAGAAACCATGCAGGCAAGGCAACGGGATGACATATATAAAACCCTGAAAAAAAAAAAACGGCCAGCCAAGAATTAACATATCCAATAAAACTTTCTCTTAAATATGATGGCGAAATTACAGCATTTCCAGATAAACGGAAATTTAGGAAATTTGCAAAAACGAAGCCAAAATTAGAAGAAATACTAAAGGGAGTCCTCAACTTAGAAAATCAATAACATCAGGTAACAACGCAAGAGTAGAACACGGGACAGAGCAACCAGATATCAACCAAGATAGGGAACTCACAAAAATAAATCAAATCTAAAAGATTGAAAATAGGAAAACAGATGTCAGTACGTAAAGGATGACAACATTAAAACAAAAAAGAGAAACTTAAAAAATGTAGACATAGATTTTCCATACAGAGAGGAAGTCAAGTCAATATAAAGAAAACACTGGTATAAACTTAGAAAAATAGGAGTAAACATTAAGGTAACCACAAAAGAAGCTAACAAGCCTACAAGTCAAAATAAAAAAACTAGAAAAACATAAAGACTCAGCAAACACAAAATCAACAATAAAAATGTTGAAAACAAAATACATAACGAAAAACGACTCAGCACAGAAAATTAAGTGGAAGAAACAGTGAACAGACAAAAAGACATCAAAATGACAGCACTAAACTCATACCTATCAATAATTACGCTGAACGTAAATGGAATAAATGAACCAATAAAGAGACGGAGAGTGGCAGATTGGATTAAAAAAACACAATCCGTCTATATGCTGCCTACAAGAGACACACCTTAAAGACACAAACTAAAATTTAAAGGATGGAAAAAAATATATCAAGCAACAACACTCAAAAAAGAGCACGAGTGCCAATATTAATCTCTGACAAAACAGACTTTAAAGTAAAACCACCACAAAGG
>NW_004444198.1:1414048-1422823 GCF_000243295.1 Trichechus manatus latirostris
AGCAGCCAAACATACTTTCTTTTCCAATGCATATGAAACATTCTCCAGAACAGACTACATATTAGGCCATAAAGCAAACCTTTACAGAATCCAAAGCATCAAAATATTACAAAGCATCATTTCTGACCATAAAGCCATAAAAGTAGAAATCAGTAAGAGAAAAGGCAAGGAAAAAAAATCAAACACATGGAAACCGAATGACACCTTGCTCAAAAACTACCGGGTTATAGAAGAAACTAAGAATAAAAAAATCCATAGAATCTAACAAGAATGAAAACATATCCTACCAGAATCTTCAGGACACAGCAAAAGCAGTTGTCAGAGGTCAGTTTAGAGCAATAAATGTTCACATCCAAAAAAGAAAAAAGGACCATAATCAAAACATCAACCCTATAACTGGAACAAGTAGAAAGAGAGCAGCAAAAGAAGCCCTCGGGTACCAAAACAAAGGAAATAATAAGAATTAGAAAAAAATTAAATGAAATAGAAAATAAAAAAAAAATTGGAAGAGTTAACAAGACCAAAAGCTGGTTCTTTGAAACGATCAACAAAACTGATAAACCATCGGCCAAACTGACAAAAGAAAAACATGGGAGGAAGAAAATAACCCGTATAAGAAACGAGACGGGTGATATCACAACAGACCCAACTAAAAGAATTATAACAGAATACTATGAAAATTGTATTCTAACAAATTTGAAAATCTACAGGAAATGGACAAATTTCTAGAAACTACCTACCTACCTAAACTAACACAGAACAAGGCCAGGGGACAACTGCAGAACAAACTATCAAATGCTCAGATACAAGTTCAAGCTAAAGCTGAAGAAAATTAAAACAAGTCCACGAGATTCAAAGTACGACCTTGCGTATATCCCAAGTGAATTTACAATCTCCAGAATAGATCTGATGTATTGAACACTGATGACCAAAGACCAGAAGCCTTCTGGGATGACATCAAGGACATCATAACGTGAACAAAGAGAAGGTCATTAAAAAGACAGGAAAGAAAGAAAACACAAAAATGGATATAAGAAGAAGTCTGAAACTTATTCTTGAATATAGAGCAGCAAAAACAAAAAGAAGAAATAATAAAGTAAAAGAGCTGAACACAAGATTTCAAAAGGCAACTCAAGAAAACAAAGTAAGGTATTATAATGAAATGTGAAAAGACCTAAAGCTAGCAAACCAAAAGGGAAGAACACGCTTGTCATTTCTCAAGCTGAAAGAACTAAAGAAAAAACTCAAGCCTCAAGTTGCACCACTGAAGGATTCTACGGGCAAAAAACTGAACAATGCACGAAACATCAAAAGAAGATGGAAGGTATGCACAGACTCACTATACCAAAAACAACTAGCAATTGTTCAACCATTTCAGGAGGTAACATATGATCAGTAACCACTGGTACTGGAAAAAGAAAAACAAGCTACACTAAAGGCACTGTAAAAACAAGGCTCCAAGAATTGACAGAATATAAATTTAGATGCTTCAACAAAGAGATGCAATGCTGAAAGTGCTCAGTCACCTATGCCAAAAAATTTGAAGACAGCTACCTGGCCAACCAACTGGAAGAGATCCATCACCCATTCCAAAGACAGGTGATCCAAAAGAATGTGGAAATTATCAAACAATATCATTACTATAACATGCAAGTAAAATCTTGTGGAAAATAATTCAAAAACGTTGCAACAGTACGTCGATAGGGAACTGCCAGATACTCAAGCCAGATTCAAAACAGGAGATGGAACGAAGGATATCACTGCTGATGTCAGACAGATCTTGGCTGAAAGCAGAGAATACCAGAAAGATGTTTACCTGTGTTTTACTAACTAAACAAGGGCATTCAACTGTGTGGTTCATAACAAATTCTGGATAACATTGTGAAGAATGGAAATTCCAAAACACTTAATTGTGCTCATAAGGAACCTGTACTTATACCAAGAGGCAGTTGTCTGAAAAGAACAAGAGAATACTGCGTGGTTTAAAGTCAAGAAAGGTGTGTGTCAGGGTTGTATCGTTTCACCACATTTATTCAATCTGTATGCTGAGCAAATAATGCAAGAAGCTGGACTATATGAAGAAAAAAGGAGCATCAGGATTGGAAGAAAACTCATTAACAACCTGTGATATGCAGATAACACAGTCTTACTTGCCGAAAATGAAGACGACTTAAAGCACCTACTGATAAAGATTAGTATGGATTACACCTCAACATAAAGAAAACAAAAATCCTCACAACTGTACCAATAAACAATATCATGATAAACACAGAAATTATTGGAATAATCAAGGATTTCACTTTACTTGGATCCACAATCAATACCCACAGAAGCAGCAGTCAGGAAATCCAAAGATGTGTTGCACTGGGCAAATCTGCTGCAAAAGATCTCTTTAAAGTGTTAAAAAGCAAAGATGTCATCTTGAAGACTAAGGTGCACCTGACCCAAGCCATGATATATTCAATTGCCTCACACACATGCAGAAATTAGACAATGAATAAGGAAGAGTAAAGAACAATTGATGCATTTGAATTACGGTGTTGGCAAAGAATATTGAAGAAGGAACAAATTTATCTTGGAAAAAGTACAGCCAGAATGCTCCTTAGAAGTTCAGACTTCATCTCACTTCAGACATGTTATCAGCAGGGACCAATCCCTGGAGAAAGACATCACACTTGGTAAAGTAGAGGGTCAGTGAAAAAGAAGAACACCCTCAACACAGTGGCAGCCACGATGGGCTCAAACATAGCAACAATTGTGAGGATGGCGGAAGACCAGGCAATGTTTCATTCTGTTGCACAGGGGATCACTACCAGTTGGCACCTAATAACAACATTTGCATAATAACTGACCCATCCCTTCAATGGACTAAACTGCCAAACCCCCTTGCTGGACAGTGGCTTCATCTATTTGCATGATAACTGACATTTCCTGCAGGCAGGGACTGGCTTTTTTCCCAGGCAAAAGTAACAAACTTCTTCAAAGAACTAGGGCAAGGGTAATAACTCCTCAGAGGTTAGGGAAAAAAATCTCCAAAGCTGAGTTTTGTTTTCTCCACAGAACCAAGGCAAAAGGCCACATAAAGGAACTCATTTCAGCACAGATGTAAACATAAAATTCACAAAAGAATACAACTAACAAGTACACAATCATTCAATCAAGTATTTACTGAAAAGTTTGAATGTATCAGACATTGGGCTAAACACTGAGGTATCGAGGAACCCACATTCTAGCAGGTAATAAAAACAATTAAAATTATACATAAGAATGAATAGCATAAAATACCAAACAATACTATCAGCAAAAAATACAGATTATAATAACAGGGTGCTAGTTTAACCTATTAAAATATGTCTAAATGAAAGATATGTTGCCGCCAAAATCCAAAGAGGCCCACCAGGTGATGTGTCTCCTTTTTAGATGAGAAATAAGATGCAATAACTTACCGTTCAATTTAGAAGGAATACCTCAAAAGGCACCACCTCCTAGCATGCAAATAGAGCGCTTGTGGCGAAGTGGTTAAGAGCTTGATTGCTAACCAAAAGGTTGGCAGTTTGAATTCATCAGCTGTTCCTTGGAAACCCTATGGGGCAGTTCTACTATGTCTTACAGGGTTGCTATGAGTCGGAATCAACTCGACAGCAACAGTTCTAGCACGTAAATGTTTCTAGAAGTAAGTCCAGAATCACCGCCACATCTTCCTTACTAGGTCCCCTCAGCATATCAACAATGTAATGGACTACTGTGATATCTTACGGAAGGAAAAGGTGATCAAGATTTCTATAGACTAAATTATGACATAGAGCTGGAGAGTTGATGTAGCCCTGAGGTAAGACACCAAATGTGTACTGCTGACCTTGCCAGCTGAAGGCAAACTTTTTCTGCTGGTCCTTCAAATACAGGTATGGAAGAAAAGGCATTAGCCAGACCAACAGCTGCATACCACATACCGAGAGATGTATTAATTTGCTCAAGCAATGAAACTACATCTACAACAGCAGATGAAATTGCAGTCGCCGCTTAGTTAAGTGTTCAATAATCCACTTACATTCTCCAAGATCCATCTTTTTTCTGCACATGCCCAATAGGCAAGATCAATGGGGATGTGGTGGGAATCACCACCCTTGCATCTGTCAAATCCTTGATGGTGGCAGTAATCTCTGCAATCCCTCCAGGAATGCAGTATGACTTTTGGTTTACTATTTTCCTAGTGAAGGGGCAGTTCTAATGGCTTCCACTTGGCTTTTCCTACCACAACACCCCTTACTACACTTGTCAGAGATCCAATGCGGGGGTTCTGCCAGTTGTTGAATATGTCTATTCCAATTACGTAGTCTGGAACTGGGGAAATCACACAGCATAGGTTCTGGGACAAACTGGACCCACTATGAGATGAACATGAACTACCACTCCATTAATAATCTAATCTCCATATGCCCCCACTCCGAATGATGGGCCACAATGACGTGTAAGGTCTCCTGGAACTAGTGTCAGCTCACACCCAGTATCTAGTAATCCCCAAGAAGTCTGATTATTTCGTTTTCCCCAATGAACAGTCACTCTCCTAAAAAACCGTAGATTCCTTTGGTGAAGGCCGGGACAAAAATTAACAGTATACGTTTTTGACAGTGCAGTGGGGTCCTTCCTCAAGGGGACCCGGCCTCTTCTTCATTCAAGGGGTTCTGGGTCTGTAAACTGGGTCAAATCTGAGAACTGATGGGCTGGATACTTTATTTTGGTGATTAAACTTAGGCTGCCCTTCACTTGACCTAGAATTCTTCCACTTGTACAAATCAAGTAAATATTTATAAATTTACTACCTATTTCACTCCTAGAGACACCGTGATTAAGTAGCCAATACTATAAGACCATATGAGTCAGATTACTCTGATTACTTCTTTGACTCTGCTATCTATTATGGTAATCACGTCCACCTTGCCTTTGTTGATGGAGTTCAGCCACTTGGCCCTTACCGCCAGAGAGTCCGATCAGCCCCACTGCAATTAGGTGTCTTAATTCAGTTAGGACGGTTCCCACGGCCAAACCTGATTTACATAAAATAGCAATACAGCAGTCTTCAAAGATGCTGGGAGTACCTTCACAAACTTGTTCTTCACCGTTGTGGTAAAAGATGTGTCCTCTGGACACTCCATGTGTGGGTCTGAGGAGCTAACCTGATAAATCCACTCTAACATGCCAATTTCCCCAAGCTTTTGGATTCTTTCTTCCGCAGTTTACCAATACAGGTGCGGTACTTCAAAACGATTTAGTGTACGCCACTAGGTAATCCACACTTTCGTGAACCAACCAAATAAACTATTAGATCCATTCCTAACCCCTCTAGCTGAAATACTGAATAAAAAATCTATACTTGGTGGACCCATATCACTAAACTTAGACTAATTCAGTTTTATGTTGTTTGCACCATTATCCCACACCCTTCACAGCCATTTCCATACATATTTCTCAGGTTTCTGTTTGTATATATTAGATAACTCAAATAGGCGGAGCCAAGGCCGAGTAGTCAGACGCTTCCTGTGGTCCCTTTTACAACAAAGACGCGAAAAAAAAAAATGAATCAATTAAATATGACAATCCAAGAGCCCTGAACATCAAAGGCAATGTTGAGATACCAAACTAAGTGGAAGGGGGAGGGAAACACGGTGCGGAAGCAGCGAGAAGTTGCCAGACCTGACCCAGCGGAGGCTGGAACCCTCCAGGCCAGATCACCTGGCATGCTGAGTGAGGCAAGCAGTGGCACTCGGGAGGCATCTTCCACATTGGCAGACATCGAGCAGCCTACAGTTTACTCGGACTGTAAAAACAGTGTTCAATCGGCAAACAATAAGTGCCTGCATCTAACCTACAGTGTGGATCAAAAAACACCCCCTTTGAGAGTTCCAGGCAACAGGGTGCTATACTCAGAAGCACCACGTCGTCCCTCCACAGCAAAGAGTAGAAAAACTAAGTCAAACAGAGTCACACATCAATTCTGAAACCGTAAGCATCAAATGAAGAGATAAAGAACTCAGCCAAACACCAAATGGAATAAGAAACTGACTGACAACAGACAGCGAGGAGACATACGTGCAGAGGTCCCTTACCAGCTACTGCAACACGGATCCTCCATCTTGGACTCCTATCGGACATCGGCAAACAGGGAGTACAAGAAAGCAGCTTCACAGACATTCCAGCAGAAGACAGAATAACCAATAACCAGCGATATAGGCTTTCCCACCCCCCACCTTTATTCACCCCACTTAGCCTCCTCTACTTCTTGCAGCCACAGTCTTTTGGCCAGGGAACACCAGATTCACCCTGGTGTCGCTTGAATTCGACCCGCCCACACTGACTGGCTCCCTGAGTGCCTTTTGTTGGCTGCTAGCGTTGCTTTCTTCTGCTTCTTTAGAGTTCTTCCTTACCACTCACCACCTCCCCCTCCTTTCTCTCAAATACCTACCTTTGTGCGTCATCTTTGCTTCTTCCTGAAAGGCTGTGAAACACGGCTTGAATGTGAAACTACTTCCCAGCTGGTGCCGCCATGCTGGTGGGACCCCCGGGCTTTTTTGTTTGCGTGCTTCCTCTGATTTATTCTGTTTTGATCTGTTTGTTTGTTTGTTTGTTTTTTCTCAGCTTGAAAACCTTGTCTAGCCAGGCAGTACTGCAGGGCTTGGAAGCGACTTCTTTATTCTGCGCAACACACAGGGACATCCCTGGGGGTATTTCTTCTGCTTTTTTTCTTTTTGTTTTTGGTGGTTTTTTCTTTTGTTTGTTTTCTTCTCTCTCTCTCTTATTCCCTTTTTTGCCTTCATTTCCAGTTTCTCGATTTATTCATTTTTTTTTTACCCTTTTTTTTGTTTTTTTTTTCATTCTTCTTTTTCCTCATTTCTCAATCTCTTATCTCTCCACTCCAACAACAAGCTCCCTTAGCACTTTTTCTTTGTATGTATATTTTTGGCTCTTGTTCCTCTCACCTCTTTCTCGTCTTTCCCATACCCTTCTTAGCTCCACACATCACAATCTACCTCCTCCATCCTGCTTACCTGCACCGTGCGCTAAACATCACACTTCAAAGCACCATAGGCATGGCCTACTGGAACCTGCCCTGCACTGATTCCTGGTCCATACTGTCAGCCATGATACATGCCACAAACAACCCATCCAGCACCTCCCCTTCAGCTGGACCTGCCCTGCTGTACCATACCTGAGGGACTGACCATGCCCATTGGAGAAGTGAAAAGTATCACACCCACAGACAAGCAAACAACAAACACACAGCCCGCCTGTTCAAACATAGCCAAATAAAAAAAAAGCACGACAAAACAAATCTACAATTAATAAGCAATAAAAATAGCCACTGAACATCCTGAAAACAGCAAACAATATCACAACATTTACAAAAACAGGAAAAGATGGTTCCAGTATGCGTCCAAAACAAAACACCAGATGACCTTCCAGTAGAAGAAAAAGCATTAGATGTAACTGATAGGGAATTCAAATCTCTAATATTCAAAATTATCCAAGAATTCAAGCAAAAAACAGACAAAAATGAGAAAAAAATAGACAAACTCATGGAAAATACAAACAAAAAACAGAAGAATTCAAAAATAATACAGAAACAAAATGCTAAAATAAATTGACTACTAGAAATCATACAAAAACAACAATCAGAAATCCAAAAGCTGAACAAGATTTCAGAAATTAACATCGTCATAGAAGGGCTGAGGAGCAGATTTGAAACGATGGAAGACAGGATCAGTGAAACTGAAGACACTTAGATACGACTCTGAGGAAAAATCAGGAAAAAAAAACAAAGAAAAATAAAGAAACCCTGAGAATTATGTGAGATACAATCAAAACCAAAACTCTACGAGTGACTGGAGTTCCAGAACGGGGGAGAAAACAGAAAACACAGACAGGATCAATGAGGAACAGGTGACAGAAAACTTACCCAGTATCATGAAAAATGAGAAGCTGAACATCCAACAAGCTCAACGAACCCCATATAGGATAAACTCCAAACGAAAATCACCAAAGCATATAATAATCACACTCACTAAAACCAAAGACAATCCTGAGAGCAGCTCGAGAAAAAAAGTCACATACAGAGAAGAAACAGTAAGACTAAGCTCAGATTTTCGGCAGAAACCATGCAGGCAAGAAGGCAATAGGACGACATATATAAAACCTTGAAAGTAAAAAACTGCCAGCCAAGAATAACATATTCTGCAAAACTCTCATTCAAATATGATGGTGAAATTAGGTCATTTCCACATAAACAGAAACTAAAGAACTATGGAAAAACCAAACCAAATTTACAAGACTTATTAAAAGGAGCCCTTTAATCTGAGAACAAACAACATCAGACCACAGGCTGAAAACAGGACACAGGATTGTACTAGCCAAATACCAACCTAGGAAATAAACTCTTAAGGACTATGCAAAACCAAAAGAATTACAACAGAGAACCAGAGAGATTAATCTGTAAATGGCAACAGCATCAGAACAGTAAAAGCGAGAATAAACAGTGTAGGTATAGAACCTTCTAATGCAGAAAAAGGTAAAATGACACTAAGTAATAACAAACTAACTCAAATTTAGGAAGATAAGAGTAAATGTCAAGATAACCACAAAGAAAATTAAACCTATTCATCAAAATAAAGAAGAAAAACATAAAATCTCAGTAAAAACAAAACCAATAAAAACAAAAGAAATGAAAAAAAATCCACAAACAAAAAAAACTCCGCACAGCAGAGTAAGAGGAACAAAGAAAAC
>NW_004444198.1:1427215-1429149 GCF_000243295.1 Trichechus manatus latirostris
ACCTGAAGATGAAGCACTTGCTACCTACTTATTTGAGAAAAGATCAAAGAATTTTAAAAAATAGAGAAACCCTAAGAATTACGTGGGACTCTATCAAGAGGAATAATCTACGAGTGATTGGAGTACCAGAACAGGGGGGATAACAGAAAATACAGAGAGAATTGTTGAAGATTTGTTGGCAGAAAACTTCCACAATATCACGAAAGGTGAGTAGATATCTATCCAAGAAGCTCATCAAACCCCACACAAAATAGATCCTAAAAGAAAGTCACCAACACATATCATAATTAAACTTGCCAAAATCTAAAAGAAAGAGAAAATTTTAAGAGTGACTAGGGATGAACGAAAAGTCATCTATAAATGAGAGTCAATAAAACTAAGCTCAGACTACTCAGCAGAAACCATGCAGGCAAGAAGGCAATGGGATGACATATATAAAGCCTTGAAAGAAAAAAATTGCCAGCCAAGAATTATATATCCAACAAGACTGTCTCTCAAATATGATAGCAAAATTACGGCATTTCTAAATAAACAGAACTTTAAAGAATTTGCAAAAGCCAAACCAAAATTACAAGAACTACTAAAGGGAGTTCTCCGCTTAGAAAATCAGTAACATCAGATTAACAACCCAAGACTAGAACACAGGACAGAACAACCAGGTATCAACCCAGATAGGGAAATCATAAAAATGAATATAAATTAAAACACTGAAAATAAGGAAATAGAAACATCAATACGTAATAGATATAAAAAAAATACGTAAGAGATAACATAAAAACAATAAGGAGCAAGAAATGTAGTCATACATCATTCACATGCAAAGACAAAATCATACAAAGAAATAAAAGATCAGTTTAAACACAGGAAAATAGGGACAAATATCAAGGTAACTACAAAAGAAACTAACAATCCTACACTTCAACATAAAATACAAGGAAAATATACCGACTTACTAAATATAAAATCAACAAGAAAAAAGATGAAAATACATAAAGAAAAACGACTCAGCCCAGAGAATTAAGTGGCGCAAAGAAACTGTCAACAACACACAAAAAAAGACATCAAAATGACAGCACTAAACTCATACCTATCAATAATTACACTGAATGTAAATGGACTAAATACACCAATTAAAAACAGAGTGGCAAAATGATCTAAAAAAAAAAGATCCATCCGTATGCTGACTACAAGAGAAACACCTTAAACACAAACAAAAGAGAAACACCTTAAACACAAACAAAAATTCAAAGGATGGAAAAAATATATCAAGCAAACAACACTCAAAAAACAGGAGTGACAATAGGAATCTCTGACAAAGTAAGACTTTAAAGTAAAATCCACCACAAAGGATAACAACGAACACTATAAAACGATTGAACGATCAATATACCATGAGGATATAACCACAATATTTACACACCCAACAACAGGGCTCCAAAATACAAAAAAAAAAACAAAAAAACTCTTAAATGCACTGAAAAGAGAGAGAGCTCCAGAATAACAGTAGAAGACTTCAACACATCACTTTCGGTGAAGGAAAGAAAATCCATAAAGGAGCTCAAACGAGACACAGAAAATCTAAATGAACACAATCAATCAACTTGATCTCATGGACATATACAGAACACTCCACTCAACAGCAACCAAGTATACTTTCTTTTCCAACACACATGGAACATTCTCCAGAACAGACTACATATTAGGCCATAGAGCAAGCCTTAGCAAAATCCAAAGCATTGAAATATTGCAAACCATCGTTTCTGACCATAAAGCCGTAAAAGAAATCAATAACAGAAAAAACAAGGAAAAATAATCAAACACATTGAAACCGAACAATACCTTGCTCAAAAACTACTTGGTTACACAAGAAATTAAGAACAGAATAAAGAAATTCATAGAATCAAATGAGAATGAAAACACATCCTACCAGAACC
>NW_004444198.1:1429547-1443257 GCF_000243295.1 Trichechus manatus latirostris
GAGGAAATGGACACATTTCTAGAAACTCACTACCTACCGAAACACAGAGTTAGAACAACTAAAAAAACCTATAACAAAAGAAGAAATTGAAAAGAAATTCCCAACAAAAAAAAAGCCCTGGCCTGGACCATTTCACTGGAGAATAACGCAATGTTTTAGAGATGAGTTAACACCACTACTACTAAAGGTATTTCAGAGCATAGAAAAACATGGAATACTCCCAAACTCATTGTATGAAGCCAGCATAACCTTGATACCAAAACCAGCTAAAGACATCACAAAAAAAAGAAAATTACAGACAAATACGTCTCATGAACATTGATGTGAAAATCCTCAACAAAATTCAAGCAATAGAATTCAACAACATACCAAAAAATAATTCCGCATAATCAAGTGGGATTCATACTAGGTATGCAGGGATGGTTTAGCAACAAAAAAACAATGTAATCCATCACAAAATAAAAATACGAACCACATGATCTTATCAATTGATGCAGAAAAGGCATTTAACAAAGTCCCACACCCATTCACGATAAACGCTCTCAGTAAAATACCAATAGAACAGAAATTCCTCAACATAATTCAAGGCATTTATACAAAGCCAACAGCCAACAACATCCTAAATGGAGAGAGTTTGAAAGCACTCCCCTTGAGAACCAGACAAGGATGCATTTTGTCACCACTCTTGTTCCACATTCTGCTGGAATAACTAGCCAGAGCAATTAGGCTAGAAGAACAAATAAAGGGGCATACAAATTGGTAGAGAAGAAGTCAAAATATCTCTATTTGCAAATGATATGATCTTATACTCAGAAAACCCCCAAAGAATCCACAAGAAAACTACCAGAACAGAAGATTTCAGCAAAGGATCAGGATATAACATAAACATTCAAAAATCAGTTGGATTCCTACATACCAACAAAGAGAACTTTGAAGAGAAAATCACCAAATCAATACCATTTATAATAGCCCCAAAGAAGATGAAATACTCAGGAATAAACCTAACCAGAGCCATAAAAGACCTATACAAAGAAATTATAAGACACTACTGCAAGAAACCAAAAGAGACCTGCATAAGTGGAAAAACATACCTTGCTCATGGATAGGAAGACTTCACATAGTGAAAACGACAATTCTACCCAAAGCCATCTACAGATACAATGCAATCCCAATCCAAATTCCAACAACATTTTTTAAGGAGATGGAAAAACAAATCACCAACTTCATATGGAAACAGAAGAGACCCCAGCTAACTAAAGCATTACTCAAGAAGAACAACAAAGTGGGAGACCTCACATTACCTGATTTTAAAACCTATTATACTGCCGAGGTAGTCAAACTAGCCTGGTACTGGTACCACAACAGATACATAGACCAATGGAACAGAATTGAAAATCCAGATGTAAATTCATCCACCTATGAGCAGCTGATATTTGACAAAGGCCCAAAGTCCGTGAACTGGGGACAAGACAGTCTCTTTAACAAATGGTGCTGGCATAACTGATATCCATCTGCAAAAAAACTGAAACAAGACCCATATTGCAAACCATGTAGAAAAACTAACTCAAAATGGATCAAAGACTTAAATATAAAACCAAACTAGCATTAATCCAAAAAACACAATAAATGCTGGAGAGGTTGTGGAGAGACTGGAACACTGTTGGTGGGAATGTAAAATGGTACAATCACTTTGGAAATCGATTTGGCACTTCCTTGAAAAGCTAGAAACAGAAGTACCATACAATCCAGCCATCTCACTCCTTGCAATATATCCTAGAAAAATAAAAGCCATCACACGAATAGATACATGCACACCCATGTTCACTAAAGCACTGTTCAGGATAGGAAAAGGATGGAAACAACCTAGGTGCCCATTAACAGACAAACGGATAAACAAATTATAGTACAGTCACACAATGGAATACTATGCAACGATAAAGAACAATGAATCCGTGAAACATAACATGGAGGAATCTGGAAGGAATTATGCTGAGTGAATTTACTCAACTGCAAGAGGACAAACATTGTGTAAGATCCCTATTTTAAGAACTCAAGAAAACGTTTAAACACAGAAAAAAAATTCTTTGATAGTTACGAGGGTTAGGAGGGAGAGAGAGTGGTATTCACTACGCATCAGACAAGAATTATCTTAGGTGAAGGGAAGGATGGCACACACCACGGGGGAGGTCAGCACAACTGCACTAAACCAAAGCTAAAAAGTTTCCTAAACATAATCAAACACCTTGAGGGATACAGTAGCAGGGGCGGCAGTCTGGGAACCACTGTTTCAGGGGACATCTAGATCAACTGGCATAACAAAGTTTATTAAGAAAATGTTCTGCATCCCACTTTGGTGAGTGGTATCTGGGGTCTTAAAAGCTAATGTCCATCTAAGATGTATGAATTGCTCCCCACCCACCTAGAGCAAAAGAATATGAAAAACACCAAAGACACAAAGAAAATATTAGCCCAAGAGACAGAAAGAGCCACATAAACCAAAGATTTCATCAGCCTAAGACCAGAAGAACTAGACGGTGCCCGGCTTCCACCAATGTCTGCCCTGACAGGGAACACAACAGAGAGTCTCTGTCTGAGGAAGAGAAAAGTGGGGTACAGAACTCAAATTCTACTAAAAAGACCAGACTTAATGGTTTGAGACTGGAAGAACCCCAGAAGACCTTGCCGCCGGACTTTCTGTTAGCCCAAAACTAAAACCATTCCCAAGGCTGACTCCTGAGACAAAGATTAGACTGGACTATGGCGTAGAAAATGATACTTGTGAAAAGTGTGCTTCTTAGCTCAAGTAGGTACGTGAGACTAAATGGGCAGCTCCTGTCCGGAGGCAAGATGAGAAGGTCAGGAGCTGGCTGAATGGACACAGGAAATTCGGGGTGGAAAACAGGAGTGTGCTGTCACAGTATAGGAAGAACAACTAGGGTCACATAACAATGTGTATATAAATTTTTGTACGAGAAACTAACCTCAATTATAAACGTTCATTTAAGGCACAATAAAAAAAGAAAACTCAAGCAGTTCTCTTGGAGTGTAGCATATCTCCTCCTGGGTCATGCTTTTTACTTCACCTTTAGGGTTCGCTGTGACTTAAATATAGTTATAACTCTAAAAGCAAATATGGGTAGTCGGGATGTGTTTTGAGAACATTCAGCAACTTTTTGTAAGGCATCTTCCTCAGTCGATGCCCCAGGCAATGACTCAGATGCCTCCCCCAGGGATGACTCAGACAAAGGCTTTTCAGACATAGCTAGATTAATCTCATCAGATGGGCGGGTGAAGGATCTAATGCTTTTACTGGGGAAGGTGGCTTAACAGACAAAGATAGAGTCATCTCTTCAGATGGGAGAGGGCTGGTTCTGTTGGTAGAAGTGATTCAGCGGAATTTAAGGCCTCAGTGACCCCAGCTTCCTGATTATGTGCCCAGATGTCCCCATCCCAAGTTTCAAGATCCATTTCTTCCCAATCAATGCCCTCACTTTAACTTCACACACCATTTGAGGTTGGGAATTCAAACAGCATTGTAATTCAGCCACTCTTACAATAAGACTCTGGGTTTGGTTTTCAGCAATATCACCTCTGTTACTACAAGAAAAAAGCCGTCTTTTCAAGGCAAAAGTGGAAACTTTGAGGTCATTTATGCAGCACTTCAGCTGTGACTCTGAAACCCTGAGCTATCTTTTTCAGCATTTTCAGAAGCAGGACCAAGAAACCAGCTTCCTTATACTTCTCATTCTGACATTGCTGTAGAAAGTTATCAAACACGTAATCACCCAGAACCTCATCTCTCACCAATACCTGATCTATTGGTGGTAATATTTTGTGTATTTATATTGCCACCTCATACCACGAGATTAGCAGTACACTCTCTTCTAGTGGAAGCAGAGTCATCTACATCTTTTAAGACTTAACCACACTTGAAAACCAATTTAGAAATTTCATTCTTACAATTTTGCTTCTCTAGAACCACTCTCGGAACCAAATGTCTTAGTGTCTTAGGCTGGGTTCTCCAGAGAAGCAAAACCAGTGAAGCGTGTACATATATACACGTATATATGTATGTACGTACGTGTATATATGTGTATTCACATGTATATAATACATAAACACGTGAATACATATACACATAAACACACATATATAGAAAGACGGAGAGGAAGAGAGATATTTTTATCAAGAAAATGGCTTAGGCGGTTGTAGAGGCTGGAAAGTTCAGTGCATGGGTCAGGATTGAGGCTTCTCCTAACTCACGTAACTGCAGGGGCTGAGGAATCCAAGATCACCAGGTTAAGACAGCAGGCCTTTGGCTCACTGGCTGCAGAGGTTGACAAATACCAAAATCAGCAGGTAAGCTGGTAGCTCAAGTCCCAAGAACCAGAGACCAGATGCAAGATCCAGAGTGAGCAAAAGCCTGCTAGACTTGCCAAAAAGTCCACATACCTTGGATGCAGGCCACACCAAGGAAGTTCTCTTTCAACTGATTGGCTGCTCACAGCAGAGCTCATCATGGAAATGGTAACATCATTATACAAACGCCAAACTACATCATAACTGTCAAACCACTGAGAATCATGCCCCAGCCAAGTTCACACACAACATTAACCATCACAGGAGCCAATGAAGCTATAACTTATTTCTTTCCTCTTCCTAAAAAGAAAGAAAAACATATTACTTGTGCAATTAAAAATATGTGTACTATGACTTACACTATACAAAAAAACAAATTCAAAATGGATTAAGGACCTAAATGTCAAAACTAAAACCCTAAAATTCTTACAAGAAAAAAGAGGGGCAACGCTGTCAGGCCTAGCTTTTAAACAATGGATTATCTAATAACAAAAGCACTAACAGCAGAAGATGAAATAAATAAATGGGACCTCATAAAAGTTAAAAACTTTTGTTTATCAAAAGACTTTACCAAAAAAACGGAAAAGACAACTTACCAACTAGGAGAATATTTTCAGACACCATATATCCAACAATAACCTAATAACCAAAATATATACATAAAACTTTGACAACTTAACAAGAAGACCAATAATCCAATTATAAAACGGGCAAAGGCCTTGCATAGACACTTCACCAAAGAGGATACTCAAATGGCTACCAAACACATGAAAAGATGCTCAGCATATCAGCCATCAGATGCAAATCAAAATCACAATGAGACACTATTTCACTCCCACTAGGATGGTTAAAAAAAAACAGAAAATAACTGTTGGCGAGGATGTGGGGAAATTGAAACCCTCATCCATTGCTGGTGGGAATGCAAAATGGTACAGTTCTTGTGGAAAACAGTGCGGCAGTTCCTCAAAAAACCAAAAATAGAACTACCATAAACCAAAAAACCAAACCCACTGCCGCTGAGTCAATTCTGACTCATAGCGACCCCACAGGACAGAGTAGAACTGTACCATAGTTTCCAAGGAGTGCCTGGTGTTTTCAAACTGCCAACCTTTTGGTTAGCAGCTGTAGTTCTTTACCACTACGCCACCAGGGTTTCCAGAACTACCATATGAACCAGCAATATGACTCCTAGGTATACCAAAACACTTGAAAACAGAGACTCAAAAAGAGACTTGTACACCAATGTTCATTGCAGCACTATTCACAATAGCCAAAAGGTGCAAACAACCTAAATGCCCATCAATAGGTAAATGAATAAAAATGTGGTACATACATATGATAAAATACCATTCAGCCAGTAGGGGAAATGAAGTCTTGATACATGCTACAATATGGATTGAGCTGGAAGACATGCTGAATCAAACAAGTCAATCACAAAAGGACAAATATTGTATGACCGCATTTATCTACAAAGACAAGAAAAGGCAAATGTATAGAGAACAAACTTTATTAGTGATTACCAGGGGCAGGAGGGAGGAGGAAAAGGGGGGTTAACGGTGATGGAAAAATTACATTGATAAGGATAGGGTTGCACAATTATTGTAATTGTTGCCAGTAAGTGGTATACCTGTAAAAGGTTGAACTAGCAAAACTTGTGCAACAGATATATTTACAACAATGAAAAAAAAATTAGGTGCTGAGGCTGCTTATGTACCGGGATTTGGTTCCTTGGGTTGGAGGTTTAGGGTCATGGTATCATGGGACATCCCAGTTAATTGGCCTAATAATATGTTTAGTGCTTCTGTTCTACCTCCTAGCACGTTGTGTAGTGCCTGGGGTCTTAAAAGTTTGCAAGTGGCCATCCAAGACACAACAACTGATCCCTAACCACCTGGAGCAATAGAGGAAGAAGAGTCAGGAACAGGAGGATATAGAATGTGTGGCTAATTGCCTCCATTAATTGCCTCCTTTGCCATGAGACCAGAAGAACTGGATGATGCCTGGCTACCATTACTGAACATTTTAATCAAAAGAGTCTACAGAAGAATTCTTATCAAAAGGGAGGAAATGCAGAAAAGAATTTCAAATTCTCATGGGCTCCAGACGTCCTGGAGCCATGAAGGTTGGTTCAACCCCTGAAACTACTGCCCTGTGATAATCTCTAAACCTTACACCAAAAATATTCCCTGAAGTCATCTTAAAATCAAACAATAGTTTAGCTTAACTAGTAAAAAATATCTGCCTTGAGCATTATGCTCTTTTGGGAAATGTCTGTACAGGATCAAATTGATAACAGCAACTCAAAAGATTAGATAAGAATTGATGTTAATGAGAGTGAAACAACTCAAAAAATGTAATCAATGTCAGTAAATTGTAAACGAAGAAACTGCTGAATTGGTGTACATTCTCAACAACAAAAGAAATGGTATTCTTAAAAAATATGTGTGTGTGCACACACTTGTGTGTATAAATACCAAATGAAACCCCTTGCCGTGGAGTCGATTCCGACTCAGCAACCCTGTAGGACAGAGCAGAACTGCCCCCATAGGGTTTCCAAGGAGGGCCTTGTGGATTTGAACTGCCGACCTTTCCATTAGCAGCGGTAGCTCTTAACCACTACACCACCAGGGTTTCCGTGTGTGTATATATATAAATAAACACACCACCCTTTGCTAAGAAAGTATACTCTGGAATAAAGGGACATACGGCCACAAAATAATAAAATATAAATGAAATATGAAGACCTATAATTCAATATTATTCTAAGCAAGCAACTGTCTAGAAATATGCCGTTCTCATACAACCTCTTAATAAATTAATAAAACTGATCTCAAATTGTCACAGGGTATAAATTCGACATATATTTAATCAATGTACCTAGACTATTCATGTAGGTTAGTTTATGACAATTATACATGAAAATTGGTTTCCAAAAAGGTCTATTATATAGTTAATTTACTATCAATCAATCCACACTCCAACTTTCTTCTTCACGTTTATTATCATTTAACCTATAAATCATATGGCTAAGGTTCCTAAATCCCAAATATCATACTCATAGAAATTTTGCTTGTCAAATAGTCTAGAGATTTTTTAAGAACTTTAAAAAACACATACTCCATATTCTACACAGGAAGTACAAAACGTTACTGGATATAACAAATGGACGTATATTTTTCTATCACTGCGATGCAAACTGCGTTTCCTCTCCCCAGGCAACGATTAGGCACAAAAAAACTATGTAATACCTCTCTCAACTCCGGTCGCAAAGTCCCCGGACGAGCGAACCCCTAAACATGCACCACCCACTACCGACCCCGGCTCCCATCTAGCAGCGGGCCACGGGAGCGCGCACGCGTGGGGACGCCCCGCCCCGCCCCGCCCCGCCCCGCCGAACACTCGTACGCAGACGCCCCGGAAGTGCAGCCCCGCGGAGGGGGCCTGACTCCCACAACACGCCGTGGGAAGGGCCTGAGCCGAAGCCCCGAACTCGCCGGCCTCCCTAGGACACAGAGCGTGCAAGAAGCACCTCGCACGCATCCCCGTCCGCCTTCCCCTCTCCCCCGCTCTGGCTAAGGCTCTCACCCCTCCCGCGCGGCCCCTCCTTCCAGGCTCGGCTCGGTCCTGCCCAGACCGCTGTGCGCACCTTGACGCTCTGGTCACTGGAGCAGGTCGCCATCCGCCGCCCGTGGAAGTCGAAGGAGACATCATGGATGAGATCCTTATGATCCGCTGCAATGCTGCGCGCCACAAACATGGCTCCGCCAGGCACGCGCCTACACCGTTCACCCTTTGCGCTTCCAGATAAGGAGGCTGCGTCGGGGGCACGTGCGCACTACCATCCGCCGGGGCCGCGCGCCGCCGCGTTGCCTGGCGTGCACACGAGTGCACGTGCGCGCGCCCCGGCCCGTCATGCTCTGCGAGGCCGTCGGGAACTTCTGCCTCATTCCCAGAAGTCAGCTGACCCTCTAAGTTTGTTTTGGTGTGGCAAGAGCTGGTCATTGAAAGTTTGGGAATTAAGAAAAATGAAAAAAATTAAAATGCTATCCACAATCCTCGACCTTGAGTCAGTTTCCGTCACCATTTTTGACGTGTTTCCTCCCTGATCCGTGCGAGATGTATGGAGGGAGTAGAGAAGGTGGACCGCGGATTTGGTCAGTAAAGGAGCTTTCTTGGAACACCTAGGAAACAAGGAAGGATCGGCTGGAAGAGAAACGGACTGAGAAGTCCAGGCTTAACAGGCGGAAGTGGAGACGCGAGGAATGGAGTTGACAGGAAGAAAGCGAGGAGTTATAGAGGCTGAAGAGCAGGTGTAGTGACGGGGAGGGAGAAACGAAAGGATCAGAAGTTAACAGTCAAAAGTTTCTGAATTACAGATTTTGTGGTAGAGCAAGTTTGGGGGTAATAGCACTTAAGATGAGGGAAAGGAGATACGAGGAATTAAAGGTTCTTCATGCGGAAACTTAAGTCACCTAGTTGGATGGCAGGATCCGAACTGAATTGGAAGACTTACTAGTCTAGAACCAGAGTCCCCAACTGGGAAATCAGTGAAATAAGCAAAACTGTCTCTGGGGAGGTGGGGGAGGACTGTGAAGAAGAGTGTTTAGATCAAGGATTCAGTCAAAACCAGGGAGTGGAAGAAGGGGATTTTTTTTTTTAATCAGGGAGAGGTATTCCAGAGGGCATTGCAGTAAAGTAGGTAAGACAGGAAACTGGAAGATTGGGTCAAGGATGTGGCAGGACAGAAAAAATTCGCAAATGAGACTGAAGAAGGAGCTTGTATTTTGGATTTTGTGCAGGGAGGACAAGAATGGTGAGATTAGCAGGCTAAAAAGTTTTCCAGTTAGTCCCGCTGTCCCCTAATGGATTGCACAGAAACATGCAAAGAGAGGTGGGGAAATGACCTAGCCTTTCTGGAATTCTCTTAACTTGCCATTTTTAAAAGTTACATAATTATTATAAGGTTAAATGTTTCTTGTAAGAAGCTTTTAAAAACACAGGTGTATATAGGATAAATTCCCTTTCACTTCACGATCTAACCTCCATGCCCAAAGATTACCACTGTTACTGAGTACCCTTCCACAGCTTTTTCTATGGATGTGCATATATACATGTTTTCTCCACCTCCTCTCTACCCTGTTGGTGAGGGAGGGAGTCCCATCCTAGGGTTCTAAGGATGGCTGAAAACATGACACCAGACACTGGGCAAATGAGGCTGGCAGGAGTTTATTAGTCACAGCCAGGGGAAGGAGGTCACCACAGACCATGCGGGGCCACTCAGGGATTGCACTGGGAGCAGAATAAAGCAGAAGGGGCTGTGAGAGGCAGGGTAAACCCTGAATCTTGTGGGGAGAAGTGATTGGCTTCTTGGAATAATTCCGCAGGCTGGCCGGGAAGTGAAACTTATTAGGTTGAGGACCATGTGGAGTGCAGCTGGGTCCAGCTGATAGGGGAACCAGCTAGTTGGGGAGGCTTTCCTGCTGGGTGGAGGCTTACCCAGTGACAGGAGGGGAACTCGCGGTTAGGCCTTTGGGGGCTTGTGAGGCCAAGCAGCACATGAAATTTTAGGCCTTACAATACAATGTAAATAATAATAGTATATATATAAAGAAATGTTTGGATTTAGTAAATATATAAATACTATACCTATTTTTGCTTTTCAAAAAGTATTCAATACGTCTTGGATACTTTCCATGTGGGTCTAATTAATTGTTTCATTTTTTTTTAACTTATGCATTCCAAAATACAGATGTATTGTGGTTTATTTAACCATTCTTCTGCTAACGTACTAACAAGATATGATTTACTTTTTCATTCATATAGGTTTTATTATATGCATTTCATTATTGTTTTAAAGCTTTTTCTTCATATAGTTTTGCATGTTTCTCATTAGGTTTATTTAAACTATAATTTTTTGTGCTATCCTGAGTGGGCTTTTTTCTGTATTTATAAGAAAATTACTAATTTTTTAATGTTTATTTTGTATGTGTTTCCTTATTGGACTCTTAGTTCTTTCAGCTTCTGCATTGATTCTTTTGGGTGTTTTGCTGACAATAATTTAATAATGACTGCAGCCATGAATCAACAGGGAACTGCCAAAAGTTCAAGCTAGATTCAGAAGAGGACATGGAATGAGGGATATCATTGCTGATGTCAGATGGAGCCTGGTGGAAAGCAGAGAATATCAGAAGGATGTTTACCTGTATTTTATCAACTCTGCCAAGGCATTTGACTGTGTGGATTATAACAAATTATGGATAACAAAGAATAGAATTCCAGAACAATTGTGCTCATGTGGAACCTGTACATGGACCAAGAAGCAGTCATTCAAACAGAACAAGGGGTTACTGCATGGTTCAGAATTGGAAAAGGTCTTTGCCAACACCACAATTCAAAGGTATCGCTTCAGTCTTCCATATTCATTGTCCAGCGTTCACATGCATATGAGGCTATTGAAAACATCATGGCTTAAGTCAGGCACGCTTTAGTCCTCACAGTGACATCTTTGCTTTTTCACGCTTTAAAGAGATCTTTTGCAGCAGATTTGCCCATTGCAATGTGTCGTTTGATTTCTTGACTGCTGCTTCCGTGGGCATTGATTGTGGATCCAAGTAAAATGAAATCCTTTACAATCTTTTCTCCTTCATCATGGTGTTGCTTATTGATCCAGTTGTGAGGATTTTTGTTTTCTTTATGTTGAGAAGTAATCCATGCTGAAGGCTTTGGTCTTTGATCTTCATCAGTAAGTGCTTTAAGTCCTCTTCATTTTCAGCAAGCAAGGTTGTGTCATCTGCATGTTGCAGGTTGTTAAGGAGCCTTCCTCCAATCCTGGTGCTGTGTTCTTTTTCATATAGTCTAGCTTCTTGGATTATTTGCTCAGCATACAGATTGAATAAGTATGGTGACCTTTTGTTTCTATATATTTTCTTATTTCATGTAAGTGAACTCATACACTATTTGTCCTTTTGCCACTGACTTACTTTGCTCAACACGTTTTCAACATTCATCCACATTGTGGCATTCATCAGAACTTTATTTCTCTTTTTGGCTATGTAATAGTCCATTGTATTATATACCACATTTTGTTTATCCATGCATCTGTTGATGAAAATTGAGGTTGTTTCCACATTTTGGCTATTATGAATAGTGGTGCAATGAACATTGGTGTACGGGTTTCTGTTTATGTTCCTGCCTTCACTTCTTCTGGGTATCTACCTGGAACTCGGATTGCTGGGTTATATGGTACTTTGATGTATAACTTTTTCAGGAACTGCCAAACTTTTCCAGAGCAGCTGCACCATTTTACATTCCCACCAGCAATGAATGAGTGTTCCAGCTTCTCCACAATCTCACCAACATTTCTTATTTTCCTTTTTTTAAATTTTTTATATTGTACTTTAGATGAAGGTTTACAAAACAAATAGTTTCTCATTAAATAGTCAGTACACGTATCGTTTTATGATATTGGTTAACAACCACACGACATGTCAACACTCTCCCTTCTCGACCTTGGAGGACTTTTTTTTTGGTGAAAACATACATAGACAAAGTTATACCATTTCAAAACTTCCTACGTGTACAATTTAGTGACATCAATTACATTGTTCCAGTTGTGCTGCTATTCTCACTATCCTTTTCCAAATTATTCCATCACCATTATCTTCAACTCACTGCCCCCTAGGCTTCCCATCAAAACTTTTGAGTTGCTCTTGTCAGTTTGATCTCACATAGATAATTCTTTTTTTTTTTTTTTTACTTTAGATGAAGGTAGAACAAATAGTTTCTCATTAAATAGTTAGTACACATAATGCCGTATGACAATGGTTAACATCCCCATGACATGTCAACACTGCCCTTTCTCAATCTTGGGTTCCCTATCACCAGCTTTCCTGTCCCCTCCTGCCTTCTAGTCCTTGTCCCTGGACGGCTGTGCCTCATTAGTCCAGTTTTGTTTTATGAGGCTGTCCAGTCCCTGGCTGAACAGTGAACTTCAGGAGTGACTTCACGACTGAGCTAAAAGGGTATCCGGGGTCCATACTCCTGGGGTTTCTGCAGTCTGTCAGGCCCGTGAATCTGATCTTTTTTTTGTGAGTTGGAATTTTGTTCTACATCATTTTCCAGTTCTGTCCAGGACCCTCTATTGTGATCCCAGTCAGAGCAGTCAGTGGTGATAGCTGGGCACCATCTAGCTGTACTGGACTCGGTCTGGTGAAGGCCGTGGTAGCTGTGGTCTTTTAGTCCTTTGGACAAATCTTTTTCTTGTATCTTGTTCTCTTCATTCTCCCTTGCTCCCGAAGGCTGAGACCAGTGGAGTATCTTAGATGGCTGCTCACAGGCTTTTAAGACCCCAGACGCTACTCAACAAGGTAGAATGTAGAACACTGTCTTCATAAACTGTGTTATGCCAATTGAGCTAGATGTTCTTCAAAACCATGGTCCCCACAGCCCTCTGCCCAGCAATTCCGTCCCTCAGGGAGTTTGGAAGTGTCTATGGAGCTTCCATGACCTTTCCTTGTACAAGTTGTGTTGGCTTCCCCAGTATTGTGTACTGTCATAACTTTCACCAAAGTTACCACTTAACTATTGTCTATTTAGGTCCCACCCTCCCATCCCTTGTAACCAACAAAGATTGTTTCTTTTTGTGTGTAAACTTTTACATGAGTTTTTACAGTAGAGTTCTCATTCAATATTTGTCCCTTTGTGATTGACTTATTTCATTTAGCATAATGTCGTCCAGTTTCATCCATGTTATGAGATGCTTCACAGATTCATTGTTGTTCTTTATCTTTGCATAATACTCCATTGTGTGTATGTACCATAGTTTGTCTACCCATTCATCTGTTGATGGGGATCTAGGTTGTTTCCATCTTTTTGCTATTGTGAACAGTGCTGCAGTGAATATGGGTGTGCCTGTGTCTATTTGTGCAACGGCTCCAATTTCTCTAGGATATATTCCTAGGAGTGGGATTGCATTTTGTAGTGCTTTTTTTTGGGGGGGTGCTGACGTTTTCTTTGTTCTTCTTACTCTCCTCTGCTGAATTACTTTTGTTTGTGGATTTTTTTCATTTCTTTTGTTTTTGTATGTTTTGTTTTTACTGAGACTTTTTTTTTCTTTATTTTGATGAATAGGTTTGTTAACTTTATTTGTGGTTGCCTTGATATTTACCCTTATCTTCCTAGATTTGAACCAGTCTATTATTACTTGTATCGCCTTGCCTTCCTCTCCATTAGAAGGTTTTGTACCTACACCATTTATTCCCTCTTTTATTGTTCTGATGCTGTTGTCATTTACAGATTAACCTCTCTTGTTCCCTGTTGTAATTCTTTTGGTTTTGCATAGTCCTTAAGAGT
>NW_004444198.1:1443659-1465509 GCF_000243295.1 Trichechus manatus latirostris
TCCTACATAGGGTTCGTTGAATTTCTTGGATGGTCAACTTTTCATCTGTCATGATATTGGGGAAGTTTTCTGTCAGCAATTCTTCATTGATCCTCTCTGTGTTTTCTGTTTTCTCCCCCTGTTCTGGAACTCTGATCACTCGTAGATTTTTGCTTTTGTTTGTATCCCACATAATTCTCAGTGTTTCTTCATTTTTCTTCGTTCTTTTTTCTGATTTTTCCTCAGAGTTGTGTCCAAGTGTTTGTCTTCAATTTCACTGATCGTATCTTCCATCATTTTAAACCTGCTCCTCAGCCCTTCTATGACACTGTCGACTTCTGAAATCTTGTTGTTTATCTTTTGGATTTCTAATTGTTGTTTTTGTATGATTTCTAGTTGTGGATTTATTTTAGCATTTTTTCCTGTATTATTTTCTTGAATTCTTCCAATTTTTTGTGTGTATTTTTCATGAATTTGTCTGCGTTTTCCATGAATTTGTCTATTTTTTCCTCATTTTTGTCAGCTTTTTGCTTCAACTCCCAGATAATTCTGAATATTAGAGATTTGAATTCCCTATTAGTTAGGTCTAGTGCCTTTTCTTCTGCTGGAAGGTCATCTGGTGTTTTGTTTTGGATGCCTACTGGAACCATCCTGTCCTGTTTTTGTAAATGTTTTGATATTGTCTGCCGTCTTCAGGGAATTCAGTGGTTATTTTCCTCGTTTATTGATTGTAGATTTGTTTGTTTCATCTGCTTTTTTGTTTGGTTATGTCTGAGCAGGTGGGCTGTGCATTCTTTTGTTGTTTGCTCGTCTATGGGCACGATACTTTTCACCTCCTTCTTCAGTGGGCACGATCAGTCACTCAGGTATGTTACAGCAGGGTAGGTCCAGCTGAAGGGGAGTTGCTGGGATGGATTGTTTGTGGCATGTACCAGGGCTGACAGTGTGCACCGGGAATCAGTACAGGGAAGGTTCTAGTAGGCCATGCCTGTGTTGCTTGGGAGTGTGATGTTCAGCGCACAGTACAGGTAGGCAGGAAGAAAGGGGTAAATTGTGATGTATGGAGCTAAGAAGGGTATGGGAAAGATGAGAGAGAGGACAGAGGAACAGGAGCCAAGAACATACACACAAACAAAAAAGAGTGGTAAGGGAGCTTGCTATTGGAGTGGAGAGATGAGACACTGAGAAATGAGGAAAAACAAAAATGAAAAAAAAAGGGTAAAAGAATAAAATGAATAAATCGAGAAACTGGAAATTAAGAAAGACAAAAAGGCAATAAGAGAGAGAAGAAAACAAAACAAAGAAACAAAAACAAAAAACAAAAACAAGAAAAAAGAAATGCTCCCAGGGATGTCCCTGTACGTCTGTGCAGAGTAAGGGAGTAGCTTCCAAGCCACGTGGTACTGTCTGGCTAGAAGAGGCTTCCAAGCCGAGAAAAGAAAAAGAAAACAAATCAGAACAAACAAACAAAAAAGCCCCAGGGGTACTACCAGTGTGGCGGCATGGGCCAGGAGGCAGTTTCACAGTCGAGCGGTGTTTTGCAGCCTTTCAGGAAGAAGCAAAGATGGCACACAGAGCCAGGTATTTGAGAGAAAGGAGGGGGAGGTGGTGAGAGGTAAGGAAGAAATCTAAAGAAGCGGAAAAAAGCAACACCAGCAGCCAACAAAAGGCACTCAGGGAGCTGGCCGGTGCGTGCAGGTGGAATCCAAGCAACACTGGGGTGCTTCCCAACCAAGAGACTGTGGCTGCGGGAAGCAGAGCAGGCTAAGGGTGGGGGTGAAAAAGGGTGGGGGGTGGGAAAGCCTATGTCGCTGGTTACTGGTGGTTCTGTCTCCTACTAGAAGCTCTGTGAAGCTGCTTTCTCGTACCCCCTGTTCGCTGATCTCTGATAGGAGTCCAAGATGGCGGATCTGTGCTGCGGTAGCTGATAGGGGACGTCTGCGTGTATGTCTTCTCACTGTCTGTTCTTGGTCAGTTTCTTATTCCATTCGGTGCTTGGCTGAGTTCTTTATCTCTTCATTTGATGCGTAGGATTTCAGAATTGATGTATGACTCTGTTTGACTTAGTTTTTCTGCTCTTTGCTCTGGAGGGACGATGTGGTGGTTCTGATTATAGCGCTATGTTTCCCGAAGTCCTTATTTTCCTTTTTTAAAAAATCATTGCTATGCTAATGGGGCTAAGGTAATACCGTATTGTGATTTTGATTTTCATCTCCCTAAAGGAGCCTTGGTGGCACAATGGTTATGCTGAAAAGTTAACAGTTAAAAGCCACGTAGCATCTCTACAAGAGAAAAGACCTGGCGATCTGCTTGCATAAACACTACAGCCTAGAAAACCCTATGAGGCAGTTCTACTCTGTTATATATCTCATATACATATATAATCCATTGCCATGGAGTCAATTCCAACTCTTAGCGACCCTGTAGAATAGAATAGAACTACCCGATAGGATTTCCAAGGAGCAGCTGGTGGATTTGAACTGCTGACCTTTTGGTTAGCAGCTGAGCTCTTAACAACTGTGCCACCAGGGCTACATGTGTGTGAGTTGATTAACATCCCCGATACGTTCTGTAAAATAGGGATGTTACGTCATTTGGACGTTGTGCAAATACCATATTATGGATGAAGGTCTTTTCAGACATTCACTTCCAAATTAAGGAGGTTTCATCCATATTAAAAATCTGTTGGAGCAAATAACCTTAGTTTATCTGAGATTTCAGCAAGTTCTGCTGCTGCATCCGCAGACTCACCACTCAATTTCGCATTATGCAGCGAAAAACGTTGTTTGTAGCACTTGAATCACCCAGATCTAGCACTAAACTCGATATCGTAGTCTGGTCCTGCTTTTTCCTTAAGTATCTTGGACAAGCTTCGTGCCTTAGCAGTGATACTCAGCGTGCTGAGAGGGATTTGCTTTTTGCGTTTGGTCTTCAATTCGAATAACTAACAATTTCTCACATAGGCCCCTCTCTCATTTTCATTAGCCTTGCAGCTTTCAATAGAGCCGATCCTTTAACAACTTGGAGAATTGTTTCTTTGTTTTTGAGAATCATGTTGATTGTCAAGTATGCTACTTTCTCCAGTCAGGATTTCTGAACTTTGTTGCACCCTTAGGGAACCATGGACGTTCTCCAAATGGACGTTATGCGATGCATGACTGTATATAGTTTTTATTTTCATTTTTAAAATACTTTTGTTATTGTAAGGGTCATACCAGTTGTATTTGCCAAACAAAAATAACTTAAATGTGATCTTCATACTTGTCAAGACATTTCTTTTACTGAAATTTTTTTCCTCTGTAGTACAACTTCAAGTTACTGTCTAGTGTCCCTACTTTTACTTCTGGTGGATTCTCTTTAGCATTTCTTGTAATGCCAGCCTGGTAGTAACAAATTCCCACAGTTTTTGTTTATTTGGGAACGTCTTAAAATCACCCTAATTTTTTAATGGAAGTTTTACCAGATATAGTATTCTTTGCTGACAGTTCTTTTCTTTCAACATATTAAATATGTCATCCCACTACTTTCTTGACTACATAATTACTGAAGAGACATTGGCACTCAATCTTATTAAGAACCTATTTTATGTGATATTTCAATTTTCTCATACTACTCTCAAAATTTCCTTTGTCCATGGTTTTTGAGGGTTTTATTATAATATGCCTCGGTGTGACTCTTTTTGGATTTATTCTGCTTGAGGTTCATCGAGCTTCGTGGATGTGTAAGTTCCTGTCTTTTGTTATATTTGAGTATTTTTTGGCCAGTATTTCTTAAAACATTCTGTCCCTTTCTCTCTTCTCCTTCTGGATGCCCATCAATGTGTATATTATTCTACTTGATGATTTCCCATACATCCCTTAGGCTTTGTTCATTTTTTTTCACTCTTTTTTTTTTGCTCCCTAGACTGAACAGTCTCAATTGTCCTATCTTGGAGTTCACTGATTCTTTGTTCTGCCAATTCAGATCTACTGCTGAGCCCTTCCAGAGAATTGTTCATTTCTGTTATTGTACTTTTCAATTCCAGTATTTCTTTTTTTTTTAATTTTTGTATCTTCATTGGAATTTTTTTCTTGTATTGTTTCCAACTGTTATTATAGAGCTGTCTATTTCTCCTTTCAATTCTATTAGTATTTGCTTCATATATTTTGGGACTTTGATGTTAGGTACACATATATTTAGGAGCCTTGGTGGTGCAAATGTTTAAGCACTCAGCTGCTAACCAAAAAAAGTTTGGCAGTTTGAACCCACCCAGCAGCTCCCATAAAAATTACAGCCTAGGAAACCTTATGGGGCACTTCTATTCTGTCACATGGAGTTGCTGTGTGTTATGGATTGAATCCTGTCCCCCCAAAATATGTGTTGTAATTCCTAACCTCTATGCCTGTGATTATAATCCCATTTGGGAATGGGTTGTCTTTGTTATGTTAATGAGGCAAGATTAGTGTAGAGTGTGTCTTGAGTCAGTCACTTTTGAATTATAAAAGAGATTAAAACAAGCTAGCCACCAAGACGCATGGAGATCTCCAAGGAACCAGGAAGCAGAAGCTGAAGAGACAAAGATATTCCTCCAGAGCCAACAGAGAGAGAAAGCCTTTCCCTAGAGCCAGCACTCTGAATTTCAATTTCTAGCCTCCTCAACTGTGAGAAAATAAATTTCTGTTTGCTAAAGCCACCCACTTGTGGTATTTCTGTTCTAGCAGCACTAGATAACTAGGATAGAATTTGGTACTGGAAGAGCGGGGTGTTGCTCTAACAGATACCTACATGTGGAAGTGGTTTTAGAATTGAGTAATGGGTAGAGACTGGAAGAGTTTTAAGGTGCCTGATAGTAAAAGCATAGATTGCCTTGAAGAGACTGTTAATAGAATTATGAACGGCAAAGGAAATTCTGGTGAGGGCTCAGAAGGAAGTGAGGAGAGCTATTGAAGAAGTCTCTATCGTCTTAGAGAAAATATATGGCACCATCAATAGAATGTTGCTGGGAATGTGGACTTTAAATATGCTTCATGAGGCTTTAAAAGAAAATGATGAACATGTGATTGGACAATGGAGGAAGGGTGATACTTTTTATGCAGTGGTAAAGAACTTTTCTGAATTATGTTCAAATGTTTGCTGGAAGGTAGAACTTGTGATGAACTTGGAGAGCTGGCTGATGAGATTTCTAAGCAAGATCTTAAAGGGATCACATGGTTTCTCCTTGCTGCTTATAGTAAAACGCGAGAGGAAAGAGATGGACTTAAAAATAAACTGTGCAAAATGAAAACAAAAAGATTTAGAAAATTCTGTTGTACAAACTGAGGACATGTGTCCTAGAATTTTCAACAAGGACATGACTACACAATCTTTTGTTAAAGAAATTAAGCCTGTGACTAGTGGACCTATTCAACCCCTGAAGGAAAATCCAATCAGCTTAGACAAAAAGGGACTGAGACAGTGTGAAATGAAAGAAAACTGCCTACCTCCTGGAATTCTACAGTCAGAAAATGGGCCAATGGAACCACTTGGTTAAAAACCCCTGTGTCCTTCAAGAAAAGGAAGGCACCATCCCAGTAACACTGCAGAGATTAGCAGAACTATTGGAGGGACCATGGCAGGCAGGGCTACCTCCATTTCAAAGAGTGGTTTCAAAGAGTCAGATCTCCACCAACTTGGTTCCATAGTGTGGGGCTGCTGTTCATGTGGGCCAAGAGGATGAGGTCGCTCCCCAAAGCTGACGGGGGCAGGGCTGCCATGCCCAAGGGGCAGGAGAATGGAGCCTGCTGGGGCTGATGGGATGGGGTTGCCATTCAAATGGACTAGAATGGGGCTGCCCAAAGCCAAGGGAGCAGAGCTGCTATCCCAGTAACCTGGAAGGCAAGGTTGATGAGGGCCAAGGGGCTCCCACCAAGAATCTGGAGAGTGTGGCCAATACCCAGAGTCTGGAGGACAGGACCATTGCCCAGCTGGTCTCATCAAGCAGAGGATTGTTTTCAAGTCTTGAGGACTAATGTTATTTGTTTTGCTGGTTTGTGGACTTGCTTGGTACCCATGATTTCTTCCATTTGTAATGGGAATGTCTACCCTGTGTTTTTTCCACCATTGTGCTTTGGAAACAGATAATTTGTATTCCAGATTTCAAAGCTCTGGAAATGGAAAGAAATTTTGACCCAGGATGGAATATGCCCACAATCTCATCCATATTTTATTTAGATAATTTCAAAATGAGACTTTGGACTTAGAGTTGATATAAGACTTTTGGGATGATGTGATACGATGAATGTGTTTTGCATATGGGAAGGACATGAATTTTGGGGGGCCAAAGAGTGGAATGTTATGAATTAAATTGTTATAGCAGTACTAAGAAAGTAAAAGTCTCTTATAACATTTAACTTAGTCTGTTTCGTTCTATGTTAAGATTGCCACTCCAACTCTCTTTTGGTTATTGTTTGCATGGAATATTTTTTTCCATCCTTTTACTTTCAACCTATTTGTGTTCTCGGACCTAAGATATGTTTCTTGTAGACAGTATATATTTGGATCGTGTATTTTTTGTTTTGTTTTGTTTTTATCCATTCTGCTACTGTCTTTCTTTTAATTGGAGCATTTAATACATTTACATGCGCTGTACTTAACTGATAAGAAAGGACTTACTTCTGCCATCTTGTTACTCGTTTTCTGTGTGTCTGATAACTTTTTTGTCCCTTGTTGTTGTTGTTATGTGTCATCATGTCAGCTCTGACTCATAGGAGCGCTATGTACAACAGAATAAGACACTGCCTGATCCTACGCCATCCTCATAATCCTTGTTATGCTTGAGCCCATTGTTGCAGCCACTGTATCAGTCCATCTCGTTGAGGATCTTCCTCTTTTTCGGCAACCCTCTACTTTACTAAGCATGATGTCCTTCTCCAGGGACTGATCCCTCCTGATAACATGTCCAAAATACACAAGACAAATTCTCACCATCCTTGCTTCTAAGGAATATTCTGGCTGTACTTCCAAGAAGGATTTGTTCATTCTTTACCATAATTCAAAAGCATCAATTCTTCTTCAGTCTTCCTTATTCATTGTCTAGCTTTCGAATGCATATGAAGTGACTGAAAACACCATGGCTTGAGTCAGGCATGCCTCGGTCTTAAAAGTGACATCTTTGCTTTTTAACACTTGAAAGAGGCCTTTTGCAGCATATTTGCCCAGTACAATATGTCATTTGATTTCTTGACTGCTTCTTCCGTGGGCGTTGATTGTGGATCCGAGTAAAATGAAATCCTTGACAACTTAAATCTTTTCTCTGTTGATCATGATGTTGCTTATTGGTCCGGTTGTGAGGATTTTTGTTTTCTTTATGTTGAGTTACAATCCATACTGAAGGCTGTGGTCTTTGATCTTCATCAATAACTGCTTCAAGTCCTCTTTGCTTTCAGCAAGCAAGGTTGTATTATCTGCATAACCGAGGTTGTTAATGAGTCTTCCTTCAATCCTGATACCATATTCTTCTTCATATAGTCCAACTTCTCGGATTATTTGCTCAGCATTCAGATTGAATACGTGTGGTGAAAGGATACAACCGTGATGCACACCTTTCCTGAATTTAAACCACGCAGTATCCCTAGTTCTGTTCAAATGGCTGCCTCTTGGTGTAAGTACAGGTTCCTCATGAGCACAATTAAGTGTTCTGGAATTCCCATTCTTCTCAACGTTATCCATAATTTGTTATGATCCACATAGTCAAATGCCTTTGTACAGTCAATAAAACACAGGTAAGCATCTTTCTGGTATTCTCTGCTTTCAACCAAGATCCATCTGACATCAGCAGGATGTCCCTCATTCCACATCCTCTTCTGAATTCAACTCGAATTTCTGGCAGTTCCCTGTCAGTGTACTACTGCAACCACTTTTGAATGATCTTCAGCAAAATTTTACTTGTGTGTGATATTAATGATATTGTTAGATAATTTCTGCATTCCACTTATATAGTTGCCATTTATGTTTTTGGAAAAAGGTATTTGCAATGAAGAAGTCATTCATCTTGCAAAATTCTATCATGTGATCTGTGACATCATTTCAATCACCAAGGCCATATTTTTCCACCTACTGTTCCTTCTGCTTTATTTCCAACTTTCGCATTCCAATCGCCAGTAATTATCAATGCATCTTGATTGCATATTTAATCAATTTCAGACTACAGAAGTTCCTAAAAATCTTCAATTTCTTCATCTTTGGCCTTAGTGGTTGGTACATGAATTTGAGTAATAGTCATATTAACTGGTCTTCCTTGTAGGCATCTGGATATTATCATATCACTGACCTTGTTGTATTTCAGGATACTAATTTAACTTTAGTAACATTCAAAAACTCTATACTCATACTGTTCTTCTCCTTCCCATTTTTTGTTGTTGTTACCACCAATTATATCTTTATACATCATGTTCCCTGCAGCATACTTTTATACTTATTTTTTATGCATTTGTAAAACATGAAAGACTTAGCCACTATAATTATGAAGCAGAGATACTTAAAACATGCCCTTATACTTACTCCTGCAATTACCTTTAATTAAAGGAGATAATTTTTTTTTCCTGTGTACAGCTTTGAGTTACTGTCTAGTGTTCTTTCTATGCCATCTCAAGGACTTTCTTTAGCGTTTCCTGTAAGGCAGTTCTCGCAATTATGAACTCTGTGAGCTTTTGTTTATCTGGGAATGTCTTGATTTTGCTCTCATTCTGGAAGGACAGTTTTGTCGGATATAGCATTCTTGGTTCACAGTTCTTTTCTTTCAGCATATACAATATGTCATCCATTGCCTTCTGGCCTGTAAGGTTTCTGAGGAGAAATTGACACTTAATCTTATTGTGGATCCTTTGTATGTGAATATTAGCTTCTCTCTTGTTGCTTACAGGATTCTCTCTTTATCTTTAGTTTTTGAAAGCTTGATTATAATGTGACTCAGTGTAAATTTCTTTGAGTTTATCCTGCTCGAGCTTGTTGAGCTTCTCGCATTTGTAGGTTTATGTCCCTTGGCAGATTTGGAACGTTTTCCACCAATATTTCTTCAAATATTCTTTCAGTCCATTTCTCTCTCTTGTCTTCTTCTGGTATCCCCATGATTTCTAGAAGACTAGAATCTTCTAGTTTACTGATTCTTAGTTTGCTCAAATCTATTTTTCAGTCCTTCCATTTGTTTCCCATTTCAGTTATTGTCTTTTTCAGTTCTAGTATTTCTGTTTGGTTTCTTTTTATAATGTCTGTCTCTTTATTTAAATTTTTGTTTTGTTCAAGCATCATTTTCCTGATTTCCCTCAGTTCTTTGTGTTTTCCTTTAGTTCTTTGAGCTTGTTTAATATTATTGTATTATAGCCTTCCAATCTGCTCATTATTTGAGCTTCCACGGATACTATTTCTTTTCATCTTGTTTGCTTGAATATGCCATCATTCTATTTTCTTTGTGTGTCTTGTGGTTTTTTAGTTAAATCTGGGATATTAGAATTTTACTAGGTCTTACGTTTCTCTCTTCTCTCCAGTATTCAGTGTTTTCAACAGCTCTGGCTTGGCTGCTAACCAAAAGGCTGGTAGTTTGAATCCACCAACCACTACTTGGAAACCCTACGAGGCAGTTCTACTCTGTCGTGTAGGGTTGTTATGAGCTGGAATCAACTACAGGGCAACAGATTTGGTTTGCGTTCTGTTTTCTGCAAGAAACTCTTAGGTGGGTGGAGCCTTTGGCCTTTTCTTATCATTCCCTGTCCCTCTTTGTGATAGTTTCCTCTCCTTTTCTGCGATAATTTTTGCTTCCACTCTGTAATAACTCAGATTCTAAAAGTCTAGATTAAGGTTTCAGCCTTTCAACGTCTCCCAAACAGAACAGACAACACACAGTAATCAATCTGTTCACAAGAGGGTACAGCCTTTATTATTTGGCTATCACTCCCTTGCTCTGTGAGGGCTAGTCCAACCACTTATTAAGTCCTTTAGCAACTCCCAAACTGGTCAGAAAGTCCCCACCAAATGAACTGCTGCAAGGGTGGGTGCAGCCCTCTATCCTTTTTTGCAGCTCCCTCCCCCACTCTGTGAGGACCCGGTTTCTCATAGCCATAGGTCAGGTCCCTTTCCCATGGTCAGTGAGCTGTGGGTTGACTGGGACTGTGACTGCCATCTTTTATCCATGCTGGAACCCTGAACAGACCACCAGGGAGATGTCTCCTATTAAATTTAAAGCCAGCACTGTGTTGGCTGGAGGATCAGACTCCACTGCTGGTACCACTGCCATAGCCTGCCGCAGCTACCAGACTGCAGCACCTGGAGGAGGAGTGGCAGAGACACTGGATGAAGTGCTTTTCCTGCCATAAGTGACTCGTTGTTGACTTATGTCTGTCTACAAGTTCTTGCTGCTGTCCTGTGTGCAGTGACTCAGAGTCCCTCAGGTAAGCACAGATCTTTTGTTGTATTTCTTAGTGTATATTTGGGGAGGGTTGGGAACCTAGACCTGCTCACACTGCCATCTTCCCAGAATCCTCTCCTGGACTTATATTCTTTTGTTAAATAATCATTATTTTCTGCATTTCATTAAGTTATAAACTCGTACAAGCCCTATATTTTCTAAGTAATTCTAGCTAATGAAATCCTGCCTTAATCCAGAGCATGCCTCTTAATTAGCAGTAGTTAATGAGACGAAATTCTAGAGTGTTGAGTGTTGTGGGCACTGGTGCAAAATAGAGATGAAAATTTGAACTGAAAACACTTAAAAGAATTGATTAGATAAATATTAAGTATGCGAATCATCACAAGAATATGGACTCTTGTATGAGGATTTATATTTGTAACCAACTTGTTTTAAATCTTATAATTTAAAAAAATCCCCTTGGAGACATCTGGACTTCAAAAGTTTAATATTACCTCCAATGGAATGTAACCTTTAATCTCAAAACCTTTCATACCAGTTAGCTGACATAGGATACAGTATCTGATGCAGGGTATGTAGCTCCTTTATGCATATAAATAACCTGGATGCTTTGCTTTGGGAAAAGAAAGTCTCAAGCAGGGCTGGGACTAGGGCGAGGCAAGTTAGGCACTGCTGGTAAGAGTGTAAATTGGTACAACCACTATGGAAAACTGATGAACATGACCTAGAATAGTCAAAAATAAGCATGCCTTAAGATCCAGCAGTTCTGAAGAGACAACCTACAGAATGAGAAAAAATATTTGTGAACTATATATCTGACATGGGTTTAATATCTAGAATATATAAAAAAAACTCCTACAACTCAAAAAAAAAAAAAAAAAAAAAACTCCACAAATAACCCAATTAAAAAGTGGGCAAACATCTGGAATAGACATTTCTCCAGGAATATATACAAATAGCCAATACCCAAACTCAAAACCCATTGCCGTGGAGTTGATTCTGACTCAGCGACCCTATAGGACAGAGTAGAACTGCCCCATAGAGTTTCCAAGCCTGTAAATCTTTATGGAAGCAGACTGCCACATCTCTCTCCCATGGAGTGGCTGGTGGGTTTGAACCACTGACCTTCCAGTTAGCAGCCAAATGCTTTAACCACTGCGTCACCAGGACACCCCCAAATGGCCAATAAACACATGAAAATATGCTCAACATCATTAGTCATTAGATATATGCAAATCAAAACCATAATAAGATACCACTAAGATGGCTATTATCAGAAAAATGAAAAATAGCAAGTGTTGGCTAGGATGTGGAGAAATTGTTACCCCCATCCATTGCTGGTGGGAATGTAAAATGATATAGCCACTATGGAAAAGAGTTTAGTGGTTCTTCAAGAAGTTAAACATAGAATTACCACATGACCCAGCAATTCCACTCCTAAGTATATACCCAAAAGACTTGAAAGCCAGGGTGCAAACAGATACTTAATACATCAGTGTTTATTGCAGCACTATTCACAATAGCCAAAAGGTGGAAACAGCCCTAGTGTCCATCAACAAATGACTGAATATAAACAAAATCTGGTACATACATACAATGGAGTATTCTTGGCCATAAAGAGAAATGAAGTCCTGATACTTTCTACGTTATGGAGCACTCAGCTGCTGATAGAAAGGTTAGTGGTTGAGTCCACCTAGAGGCACCTCAGAAGGAAGTCCTGGTGATTTACTTCTGGAAAATCAGCCATTGCCTAATCTAGTAAGACTGACTGTCTTAGTCATCTAGGGCTGCTATAACAGAAATACCACAAGTGGATGACTTCAACAAAGAGAGAAGCTTATTCTCTCATAGTCTAGTAGGCTAGAGGTCCAAATTCAGAACATCACTTCCAGGGGAAGGCTTTCTCTGTCAGCTCTGGAGAAAGGTCCTTGTCATCAATCTTGCCCCTGGTTTAGGAGCTTTTCTGCGCAGGAACCCTGGGTCTAAAGGATGTGCTCTGCTCCCAACAATACTTTTTCGGTGGTATGAGGTCCCCATGTCTCCCCACTCGCTTCTCTCTTTTAAATCTCAAAAGAGATTGGCTTGAAACACAGCCTAATCTTGTAGATTGAGTCCTGCCTCATTCACATAACTGCTGCTAATCTCATTAACATCATAGAGGTAGGATTTACAACACATAGAAAAATCACATCAGATGACAAAATGGTGAACAGTCACACAATATTGGAATCATGGCCTAGCCAAGTTGGTACACATTTTGGGGGGACACAATTCAATCCATAATATCAACGAATTGAATTTTAAATTTTATTTAAATTTAAATCACTGTATTCCTCTTACCCTCAGACCAGGAAATACATCTTCTGATAATAATGATGATGATAATATTTTATATATATAAAACAGTAACAGTGAATATGTAATGAATAATTACCATGTGCCAGGTACAATTCTAAGTGCTTTATATTTAAAATAGGATGTCAAATTGGAAGTTTTTGACTGAGGTGTCACGTTGTGATATATATCACATAACGAGTGATTTATGACACAGATTGCCTTGCCTTGCAGAAATTTCAAAGTAGAGAATTGAGAGTCAGCTGTACCACTGACCTGCACTGAAGATATAGAAGGATCAAATTGTTAGAGACTAAGGCAAATTTCTTTGGGAAAAGCTATACTGTGATTGGATTGACACAGTGGCTGCCAACAATGGGCTCAAACATAGCAATGATTGTTGAGGATGATGCAGGACCGGGCAATGTTTTGTTCTGTTGTACATAGGGTTGATATGAGTCAGAATCGACTCAACAGCACCTGACAACAACATACTGTGATTCCCACCAGCTCCTTCAAGGGGGCGGGGTGGAAGCGTGCTGTTCCCAAAACCAAGCCTATTGAGAAGGTCTTCTCAGGGCTGTTGAAGAGCTCCATGTTTGTTCCCTGCAGGCAGAGAACACAGTGGGTTGTTGCCTCATTCATTCCTAAGAAAGTTAAAGTGGCCCATGCTAACAGAGAAGACAGCCAGGGTTAAGGAGTCACTGCCCTCCCTCGCAACAGTGGGACCAGAAATGACCTTGATAGAATGTTGGCACAGGGCCATTACAAAAGGGATCCTTCTCAAGAGCCTGGCCTGCCAAGGGCAGGACCCTAGAGGTCAGAGGTTGTGAAGTGTACTGTGGAGGGCAAAAGCTGAGGAGGAGAGGGCATGGCCAACTGAAGAAGAGCAGTTGTCATCAAAGTAGCCCAGCTATGTTAGTCTTTTAAGAACCTATAAACGTGCCTGTTAGAGAAAAATGTCAGCTTTAGGTAACCCCAGACCCAGACAGCATGACTCTGTCTTAGGATGGTACCAATTTAGGTAAGGCATTACCTGTCCCATGTTCCCATCTTTTCTCCTGGACAAGTTAGAAATCACAGTTAGCAAGCTGAGCGAGAAAAGAAAGATTTAAGTTTGGAGTTATTATCTGTGACTTTGCAATTTTAATTACTGAATTGAGACTGCTGTCAGTTTAAAATGGTGATACTACTTTATATTTCTTACAAGTAACAGGAAAATCAAAGGACCTGCCTGATTATTCTAGTGGCAGAAGAATTATTCCAACTAAGTAGCTTTAAAGAGATAGTGGGAGACAAAATAAATTTCCTTTTACAATTATACTTGTGTTAGTTTCCTGTTGCTGCTTTTTAACAAATTACCACAAATTTAGTGGCCTCAAACAACACAAATTTATTATTTTACAGTTCTAGAGGTAGAGGTCAGAAATCTAAAATGGGTTGGCAGGGCTGCATTCTTTCTGGAGGCTCTAGAGAAGAATCCATTTCCTGGCCATTTCCAGCTTCTAGAGGCTGTGGTTGGTCGTCCCTTCCCCCATCTTCAAAGCCAGCCATGTAGCATCTTCAAATCTCTCTCTCTGACCTCTGCTTCTGTCCTTACATCTCCTTCCATCTGACTCTGACCTGCCTCCCTCCCTCTTATAAGGACCCTTGTAATAACATTAGTCCCACCCAGATAATCCAGGATAGTCTCCCCATCTGAAGATTCTTAATCATATCTACAATGTCCCTTTGCCATGTAAGGTCACAGGTTCAGAGGTTCCAGGGATTAGGAATGGATGTCTTTGGGGACCATTTTTCAGTCTATCACATGCCCCATGAGTCCTGCCTACTAAATATACTAGTTTCCCATTAATTAATTCATTTAACCCTCACGACAACCTTATGAGTAGTATTAGTACTCTTCTCCATTTAACAGATGAGGCAACTGAGGTACCACGATGTTAAAGAACTTGCCCAGGCAGTCATGCTCTAAGCCCATGCTCTTAACCTTTCCAACATCAAGCATTTTTCTAAATCTGTTACTCAAAGCAAAATCAAAGGCATTGTCTCTGGTTCTCTGCTGTAACCATCCTTCCTTGAGGAATACTATCGACTAAGAAATGGAAGGTCAAAGGGCACAGGAAACTGTGGGAGGGCAAAGTAGAAGAAGCCTCTGTTAATACGTCAAAATATTAACCTCAGTCCACATGAAATCACTTGTTAACATACAAGAGATAAATATGATATAAGCTTTTCAGTAGCAGCAGGTGTGGGTTTGATTGGGTCACAAGAAAGAGCATGGCAGGAAAAGAGGGTGAGGCCCTAAGGAATTTGGTCTCTCTAATGTTCTACTGCAGCTAAAACTTACTGGGCACAGTGCTATTCTCTTTAAGTTTAGAAAAGGGTTTTTTTTTTTTTTTTTTTTTTTGTTTCTTATTTTGGTATAATTTACTAATTTTTTTCTTTTTTTCCTCACCCCTTCACTGCACACACACACACACACACACACACACACACACACACACACACACACACACATAACACCAGAGCTTGTGCTGCAGGAATAAGACTGACCATCTGCACAGTTTAGAGTTCCTTATCAGACAGCAGTAGGTGGCACTAAAATATCTAGAACTTTAAAATGCCTGGTAACTACAGATTCCTAGGTGTTAGCAACATCGGTGGCTTAGAACAGAGCAGACAGCCTATCATCAAGTTTGAAATGAAATCTTCTGTTCTTAATTCCTAAATTCAACCTTAATTTACTCCATAAACTTGAAGAGCTTGGGACACTAGAGACCTTTACAGAGTGGCCTTAGGGCATCTGATTGACCCTGAGTCTTACACTGGGGGATGTCAAGAGCTGTGGAGGATCTGAGATTTTGACTTGCGAGCTAACTAGTGAGCTGGCCACAGTTTCTTGGATGCTGGCAGAAGACACATTATCACAACAGTAGCAGCAAGCAGGGATTCCACGTTTTCTTGCCCCATTTCCCTGAGCCCCAACCTGAAGAGGGCAGGTGAGACCTGCACATACAGTAGGTGTTATCAGAGGAGAGGAGCCCTGAGCTTAGGGAACAGGAATATTCGACTGCAGGCAATAAGCGTGTTTGCACTTTTGGTCCAGAGGGAGATTCTATCGCTAACTTCCAAGGCTGTTTGCTCTATAGACATTCTTGAAAAGGTAGCCCAGGACAAAGGGAAGTCAGAGCCTTGCTTGCAAGACATGTAGAAATGTGAGAGACCATAGAGAACCATCCCCCATGGGGAGGAGTGTGGAGGGTGACAGGCATCCTTCCATACTGGAAGGTTTGGTGGGTGCTTCTCTAGAACTGAAAAGATGGCTTCAGAATAGGATCTGCAAGCCTTCTGAGGATTAGATTCTCCAGGAAGAAAGGTGCAAATCTGGGAAGAAAAGGACTAGCCTGGGCCTCTTTGGCTGTTTGAGAAGGTGGTGCGTGCCCTCTCAGCTCCCTGGACAGGTGATGGAAAAGGCTGTCAAAGACCTCGTTTGCGTCTGCACCTGAACTTGGAAGGAAGACCCCTGGACCAGCTTTCCTTTCTGGCTGGGCAGTAAGAAGAGTGGTCTCTGCACGAGGGAAGAGATGGTGCATGCATGGCTCCTGCAGAGGCAGCAGTCATGCTGGGAAGAGAGCAGAGGGAGCCACAGTCATCCTCATCACTGCACTCCAGAGTAGGTCCAGCAAGGAGAACTGGAGGGGTCTCTACTAGCCAAACTATGTTGTTGCTTGTACACAGTCTGTTTCCGGAACACTGACTAGTTTGCAGGGAAACCTTGCTATTCTAGCCCTGGCCTTAGTGTACAAGCAGTAGCATTGAGGGCAGGGGTAAAGGACTCAGTCTCTCCTGTGGAAGAGTCAGGGGGCATTTTGGGAATGAGCTGTCAAGAAGGGTCTGTATTTCAGGACTGTGATGCCTATGATTTCTGGGAATAAGGGAAGAGCAGCTCTTCCTTGGCTACTGCCCTGGGTTCTTAGTTTCCATTATAATTTGTGTTATATACTAAAGCAAACAATACTAGTAAAAATTACAGAATGGCAGTCTTGTATTGGCAGGAAGGACGTCAAAGACCGCCTGTCCAGTGGTTTCTTAACTGAGATCCTGGGGTTGCTCAGGCCTCCACACTGGGTTTCAGGTATCCAACCCACTCCAGAAGCTTCTCATTTGGGGAGAAAACTGTTCCCAGGAGACAGTTAAGTAATAGAACAAATCGGTGACAGGATTTTTGGGGGAGAAGAGGTCAGTGTGGTCTGGGGAATCTGAAGGGGCACTTGAGCTGGGGACACACTGAAGAAGGAGCAAGGGTGACTCGAGTCAATGATCAACTGTGTCACATAGTGGCCAAAGGCATGGCTTCAGAATCAGGCAGACATGGGATAAATTATTTAAACTATGCCTCAATGCCCTCAACTGTAAAATGTGGGAAAGGATACTTTATGATATTTTGTGTCAACAGTTTAGTACTTAAGTGACACAATCAAAAACACTTATGTATCTTTATTTGGATTGATTTGGCTGAAGTGTTGCTGAGTACTGAGCAAGAGCGCAGCATGGAGAAGCTAGGACCACATTCTGAAAGACCCTGAATGCTGTAGTCTGCCCTATTGACAGAAGAGAACAACTGGCAGTTCATGAACAGAAAAAGAACATAGAAAAGTGGTGTCTTAGAAATGTTCATCTGGAGGCGGGGCAAGATGGTGGAGTACTCAGATGCTTCCTGTGGTCCCTCTTACAACAAAGACCTGAAAAAATAAGTGGATTGATTATATATGACAGTCTAGGAACCCTGAACATCAAAGGCAAAGTTGAGAAATCGGACCAAGTGGCAGGGGGAGGGAGAGAGGGTTCGGAAGCAGCAAGGAATTGCCAGACCTGATTCAGCAGGAGCCGGCACCCTTCAGGCTGGATTGGCTTGTGTGCATGTAAGGCAAGAAGTGGAACTCAGGAGGTGATTCCATATCAGGAGAGACCCAGTGGCAGAGAGTCTACTGGGGCATCCAGAACCATGAAAAGCAGCACTCAATTGGCAAAAGATAAATACTTTCATCTGGCCTACTGCATGAATCACAAAACACCCCCTTTGGGAAAACCTCTCTCCCATTTACCTGTTCACTCCCCACTCTGCACAGATCCCCGGTCAGCTTCTGTGATTGCCAAGTCCCCTGGGCCAGAAGTAGGACCGTCACGTGCCCTGAGCCATTCTCCCAGCCTTGGAGAGGGAACAAATTAACAAAGAGGGAAAAAATAATCTGCTGGCTCCCCTAAGACAGGAACTCAGGGTAGGCACAGCTCCTCTGCCTAGGCAAAGGTATAAGGGGTCCACAGACTTTGAATGCCTCTGATCCCTGCATAGACCTGTCTGGGCCCATTTCAAGAGTGTAGGCCCTCATTACCACAGTACAACAGGGTATATACCTGAAGTCTAACTTTTTCAGCTGTATGGTGAAGTAGCAGGTGCGTGACATTTGACACTGGTCTGCCTGTTAAGCAGGGTCCTCACCTACGCACATCAGGGGCTTCAGGACTGGTGGCTCCACCCATGCCATCGAGCCGCCATGTACTGGGGACAAGACAGTCTCTTTAATAAATGGTGCTGGCATAACAGGATATCCATCAGCAAAAAACTGAAACAAGACCCATACCTCACACAATGCACAAAAACTAACTCAAAATGGATCAAAGACTTAAATATAAAATCAAAAATGATAAAGATCATGGAAGAAAAAATAGGGACAACACCAGGAGTCCTAATACATGACATAAACAGATTACAAACCATAACTAACAATGCACAAACACCAGAAGAGAGACTAGATAACTGGGAGCTCCTAATGATCAAACACTTATGCTCATCAGAAGACTTCACCAAAAGAGTAAAAAGACAACCTACAGACTGGGAAAAAATTTTTGGCTACAACAAATCCGATCAGCGTCTAATCTCTAAAATCTACAAGATACTGCAAAACCTCAACAAAAAAAAGACAAATAACCCAATTAAAAAATGGGCAAAGAACAGGCTCTTCACCAAAGAAGACATTCAGGTGGCTAACAGACACATGAGGAAATGCTCACCATCACTAGCCATTAGAGAAATGCAAATCAAAACTACAATGCGATACCATCTCACCCCAACAAGGCCAGCATTAATCCAAAAAACACAAAATAATGTTGGAGAGGTTGGGGAGAGGCTGGAACACTTATACACTGTTGGTGGGAATGTAAAATGGTACAACCACTTTGGAAATTGATTTGGCTCTTCCTTAAAAGCTAGAAATAGAAGTACCATACGATCCAGCAATCCCACTCCTTGGAATATATCCTAGAGAAATAAGAGCCATCACACGAATAGATATATGCACATCCATGTTCATTGCAGCACTGTTCACGATAGCAAAAAGGTGGAAACAAACTAGGTGCCCATCAATGGACGAATGGATAAACAAATTATCGTATATTCACACAATGGAATACTATGCAACAATAAAGAATAACGATGAATCTGTGAAACATCTTATAACATGGAGGAATCTGGAAGGGATTATGCTGAGTGAATTTAGTCAGTCGCAAAAGGACAAATATTGTATAAGACCATTATTATAAGAACTCAAGAAAAGGTTTAAACACAGAAGAAAACATTCTTTGATGATTACAAGGGTGGAGAGGGAGGGAGAGGGGTATTCACTAACTAGATAGTAGACAACAATTATCTTACGTAAAGGGAAGAACAGCACACACTACAGGGGAAGTCAGCGCAACTGGACTAAACCAAAGCTAAGAAGTTGGCTGAACACAACCAAACACTTTGAGGGACAGCGTAGCAGGGGTGGGGGTCTGGGGACCATGCTTTCAGGGGACATCTAGGTCAATTGGCATAACAAATTTTATTAAAATATTCTGCATCCTACTTTGGTGAGTGACATCTGGGGTCTTAAAAGCTTGCAAGCCACCATCTAAGAGGCATCAGTTGGTTCCAACCACCTGGAGTAAAGGAGAATGAAGAACACCAAACACGGAAGGAAAGTATTAGTCCAAGAGACAGAAAGGGCCACATAAACCAGAGACTTCATCAGCCTGAGACCAGAAGAACTAGATGGTGCCCAGCTACCACCAAAGACTGCTTTGACAGGGAACACAATAGACAGTTCCTGATGGAGCAGGAGAAAAGTGGGGTGCAGAACTCAAATTTTAGTAAAAAGACCAGACTTAATGGTTTGATTAAGACTGGGGGAACCCCAGAAGACCTGGCCCCCGGACTTTCTGTTAGCCCAAAACTGAAACCATTCCCAAGGCTGACTCTTCAGACAAAGATTAGACTGGCCGATGGGACATAAAATGATACTTGTGAAGAGTGTGCTTCTTAGCTCAAGTAGATACATGAGACTAAATGGGCAGCTACTGTCCGGAGGAGAGACGAGAAGGCGGAGAGGGTCAGGAGCTGGATGAATGGACATGGAAAATCAGGGGTGGAAGGGAAGAGTGTGCTGTCACAGTATAGGGAGAGCAACTAGGGTCACATAACAATGTATGTATATATTTTTGTATGAGAGACTAACTTGAATTGTGAAGTCTCATTTAAAACACACACAAACACAAAAGAACTATTCATCTGGAGGAAATTGGAAAAATGAGAGAGTGAGAAGAAAGAACAATTTCTTTCCTAGCAGTCTTTGCCTGGCACATGATAAGCTCTCAAAAACATTTGGAGGAAGAAAAGAGAATGACTCACGAGAGCGTGGATCCTATCAAACAAGAATTGTTCTAGGAATCCGCTGATCTCTACTTTCAGTTCTCACGGAAAGGGATAGCTGAGAATATATGTCTCTCCAGATATTCTTCTCTGCTATATTTACTAATGTCTGCACCTCTTCTTCCCCCTTAACACAAAGGACAGAGAGAATAGTTACTGTCCTCAAGTTCTCAAACTGTAATGGGGCTTATTGTACTGGGACTGGAGAAAGGAAATTGAATTTTAGGTTAATGTGATCACTCCTCCTGGGCCTGGTATTTGGGACAGATAATATGTAATGTAATAATCTAGGAAGATATGGAAAATTCTATGCAGATCACTTTTAAGAAAGTTTGAGGTGGCTGTGGAAACTTTCTGAGCCCTTTGAGTTCCAATATTCCAGGTGAGAAACTAGTCCTTTCTGTGACATCTGAATAACTTCATTTTGAATAGCACGGTGTGGTTGGCAGAATAATGGCCCCTCAAAGACTTTCATGTCCTAACCCCCAGAACTGTGAACCTGTCACCTTACATAGTAAAGAGGACTTTGCAGATGTGATTGAGTTAAGGATCTTGAGATAGGGAGATTATCCTGGATTATATGAGTGGGCCCAAATTAATCATAGCAGGTCTTATAAAGGGATTTGGGATGGTCAGAGGCAAGGGAGAAAGTGATGTGACAAATGACTAGAGTGATGTGGCCACAAGCCAAAGAGCAAAGGAATGTGGGCAGCCTTTAGAAGCTGGAGAAGGCAAGGAACAGATACTCCTCTAGAGCCTGCAGAAGGAACACAGCCCTGCCCACACCTTGATTTGAGCTCAGTGAGACCTGTGTCAGACTTCTAAACTCCTGAACTGTAAGAAAATAAACTTGTGTTGTTTTAAGCCACTAAATGTGTGGTAATTTGTTACAGCAGCAGTAGGAAATTGATACACACTGAGTTCTATCTAAGGATGTTATGTAGACGTTTCCTTCCACCCCAAAATCTGGGCTGACCTGGTATAACGGTCTCAGCCTTTGCTTTACATTGGAATCACATGGAGAACTTTGGAAAATCCTCTTGCCCCTAGATTATACCCCAGATTAATTAAATCAGAATCTCTGGGAGTATGACCCAGGCATCATTTTTTTCCCTAAAATAGAGAAATAATCCACATGACAATAAAATATACATATCTTTGATTCTCAATTCAAAGAGTTTTGAAGGCCCTGATATACGGCATTAACAGGATACAAACTATAACCATCAACACACAAACCCCGGAAGATAAGCTAGATAACTGGGATCTTCTAAAAATCAAACACCTATGCTCTTCAAAAGAGTTCAACAAAAGAGTAAAAAGAGAACCTACAGACTGGAATTTTTGGATAGTACAAATCAGACAAAGGTCTAATCTCCATAATCTACAAGAAAATCCAACACCTCTAC
>NW_004444198.1:1466974-1468487 GCF_000243295.1 Trichechus manatus latirostris
GGGCAACATGTGTACTGTTTAATGAGAAACTATTTTGTTCTGTAAACCTTCATCTAAAGTGAGAATAGCAGCACAATTGGAAGAGCGTAGTTGATGTCACTGAACTGTGCATGTAGAAACTTTTGAAATGGTGTATCTTTGGCTACGTATATTTTCAGAAAAAAAGGTCGAGAAGGGAGAGGGTCGACATGTTGTGGGGTTGTTAACCAATGTCATAAAACAATATGTGTACTGACTGTTTAATGAGAAATCTATTTGTTCTGTAAACATTCACCTGAAGTATAATAAAAAAAAAAAAGTTTTGACCATTGTATACACAGTGTAACTGTAACTGCCACCCCGTACAAGATACAGAACATTTCCATCACATCAAAAAGTTGTATCATGCCTCCTTTCAGTGAATTCCAACCCCCCAAGAGGCAAATACTTTCTGACTTTTATCACCATAGATGAGTTTTGCCTGTTCTTGTTCTTCATATAAATGGAATCATACAGAATATATTCTTTTGTGGGTCTCGTTTTTTGCTGAAAATAATGTTTCTGACATTCACCCACGTGGTTGTATATACAGCCGGCCCTCTGTGCTTTGGAGTCTGCATCTGCATATTGATAATATTGGAGGAAAAAAAAGAAGAAAGTTCGGAAAGGCAAAAGTTGAATCTGCTGCGCCAAGCACTGTGCTGAATCCACTGGAGTGGAGTACTGTGTAGGCATCCCCTGCTGTAGCCTCCCGAATTTCACAGAACCTCAGTCTCTTTCCAGCACTTTTTTGAGTGTTGTTTGCCTGATATCTTGTCATTAGTCTCTAAACAATACAGTATAACAACAATTTACATAGTATTTACTTTGTACTAGTTATTATAAGTAATCTAGACATGATTTAAAGTATTCAGGAGTTGCCTAGGCACTGACATAAGGGATCCATGGGCTTTGAATGCCTTTCCCCCTGCATAGACTTGTGTGGGCCCATCTCAACGGCGCAGTCCCTCATTACCGCTGTACAACAGGATATATACTGGAACCCTAACTTCAACAGTCTCAGCTGTGAAGTGACAGGTTCTTGACATTTGACGCTGCTCTGCCCATTAAGCAGGGTTTTCACCTACCTACCTCAGGGGCCTGAGGACTGGTGGCTTCGCCCACGCCACCTAGGAACTTGCAAAAGAGGCCCATGAATAAGAGGTGCTCCCCAGTCCTTACAGCCAACAGCATTAGGTGGTCATAGACCAGATGCAAAATCCACCCACCTACGAGCTCTAGGGAACAGGAACACGCCTTCCTCCTGGACACTCGGGAGTGGCCATCAGCCCCCTGTCTTGCTCAGTGTGTGTCCCCCTGCTGCAGCCAGATGCCTGTGCCTACACCACCCATGCAGTCTAGGACTGTAAGTGAGAGCCTACATCACACACTTGGTGGCTATCTACCTGGGCATCTGAGCTGAATCCATACAGGAGGAGTGGGTGGACTCCTGAGCTCACATACCTAGTAACAGATCTAACCACCTGGTGACAGG
>NW_004444198.1:1469636-1471000 GCF_000243295.1 Trichechus manatus latirostris
GTCAATATGTAAAAGATGACAACATTAAAACAAAAAAGAGGGACTTAAAAAATGTACACATAGATTTTTCATATGGAGAGGAAGTCAAGGCAATATAAAAAAATAAAAGACTTGTATAAACTTAGAAAAATAGAGGTAAATATTAAGATAACCAGAAAGGAAGCTAACAATCCTACAAGTCAAAATGAAAAACTAGAAAAATATAAAGACTTAGCAAATACAAAATCAACAACAATGAAAAAGATGAAAAGAAAATAGATAAAGAAAAATGCCTCAGCACAGAAAATTAAGTGGAACAAAGAAATTGTGAACAACACACACAAAAAGACATCAAAATGTCAGCACTAAACTCATACCTATCAATAACTACGCTGAAAGTAAATGGTCTAAATGCACCAATAAACAGACAGTGGCAGGTTGGATTAAAAAAACACAATGCATGTATATGCTGCCTACAAGAGACACCTTAGACTTAAAGACACAAACAAACTAAAACTCAAAGGATGGAAAAATATATCAGGCAAACAACACTCAAAAAAGAGCCAGAGTGGCAACATTAATCTCTGACAAAGTAGACTTTTAAGTAAAATCCACCACAAAGGGTAAGGAAGGACACTCTATAATGATTAAGGGGTCAATACACCAGGAGGACATAACTATAAAAAATATTTACACACCCAACGACGGCTCCAAAATACATAAAACAAACTCTAACAGCATTGAAAAGAGAGATAGATAGCTCCACAACAGTAGTAGAAGACTTCAACACACCACTTTCAGTGAAGGATAGAACATCCAGAAAGAAGCTCTGCAAAGACACGGAAGATGTAAATGCCACAATCAACCAACCTGATCTCATAGACATACACCGAACACTCCACCCAACAACAGTCAAGTATACTTTCTTTTCCAACGCACATGGAACATTCTCCAGAATAGACCATATATTAGGCCATAAAGCAAGCCTTAACAAAATGCAAAGCATTGAAATGTTACAAAGCATCTTTTCTGAACATAAAGCCGTAAAAGTAGGAATCAACAACAGAAAAAGCAAGGAAATAAATCAAACACATGGAAACTGAACAACACCTTACTTCTGAGTTATAGAAGAAGTTAAAGATGGAATAAAGAAATTCATAGAATCAAATGAGAATGAAAACACATCTTATCAGAACCTTTGGGACACAGCAAAAGCAGTGCTCAGAGGTCACTTTAGAGCAATAAATGCACACATCCAAAAAGAACAGGCCATAATCAAAACGTTAACCCTACAACTGGAACAAATAGAAAGAGAGCAGCAAAAGAAGCCTTCAGGTGCCAGAAGAAAGGAAATAATAAGAATTAGAGCAGAATTAAATGAAATA
>NW_004444198.1:1471960-1477179 GCF_000243295.1 Trichechus manatus latirostris
TAGGGAAGAAGTCAAAGTATCTCTATTTGCAGATGATATGATCTTATACACAGAAAACCCCAAAGAATCCACAAGAAAACTACTGGAACTAGTAGAAGATTTCAGCAAAGTTTCAGGATACAAGATAAACATACAAAAATCAGTTGGATTCCATTACAGTAACAAAGAGAACCTTGAAGAGGAAATCACCAAAACAATACCATTTACAATAGCCCCCAAGAAGATAAAATCCTTAGGAATAAATCTAACCAGACATGTAAAAGATCTATACAATGAAAACTACAAGACACTACTGCAAGAAACCAAAAGAGACCTGCATAAGTGGAAAAACAGACCTTGCTCATGGATAGGTAGACTCAAGATAGTGAAAATGTCAATTCTACCCAAAGCGATCTACAGATACAATGCAATCTTGATCCAAATTCCACTGGCATTTTTTAAAGAGATGGAGAAACACATGACCAACTTCATGTGGAAAGGGAAGAGGCCCCAGATAAGTAAAGCATTACTGAAGAATAAGAAAAATGTGGGAGGCCTCACACTACCTGATTTTAGAACCTATTATACTGCCATGGTAGTCAAAACAGCCTGGTACTGGTACAACAACAGATACATAGATCAATGGGACAGAATTGAGAATCCAGACATAAATTCCTCCACCTGATATTTGACAAAGACCTAAAGTCCATTAACTGGGGAAAAGACAGTCTCTTTAACAAATGGTGCTGGCATCACTGGATATTCATCTGCAAAAACTGAAACAAGACCCATACCTCATACCATGCACAAAAACTAACTCAAAATGGATCAAAGACTTAAATATAAGATCGAAAATGATAAAGATCATGGAAGAAAAAATAGGGACAAGGCTAGGAGCCCTAATACATGGCATAAACACAATATGAACCATAAGTAATAATGCACAAGCACCAGAAGAGAGACTAGATAAATAGGAGCTCCTAAAAATCAAACACGCTCATCAAAAGACTTCACCAAAAGAGTAAAAAGACAACCTACAGACTGGGAAATAATTTTTGGCTACATCAAATCCGATCAGCGTCTAATCTCCAAAATCTACAAGATACTGCAAAACCTCAACAACAAAAAGACAAATAACCCAATTAAAAAATGGGCAAAGGATATGAACAGGCACTTTGCCAAAGAAGATATTCAAGCAGTTAATAGACACATGAAGAAATGCTCATGATCATTAGCCATTAGAGAAATGCAGATCAAAACTACAATGAGATATCATCTCACCCCAACAAGGCTAGCATTAATCCAAAAAACACAAAATAATGAATGTTGGAGAGGTTGTAGAGAGACTGGAACACTTACACACTGTTGGTGGGAATGTAAAATGGTACAACCACTTTGGAAATCAATTTAGTGCTTCCTTAAAAGCTAGAAATAGAAGTACCATATGATCCAGCAATCCTGCTCCTTGGAATATATCCTACGAAATAAGAGCTATCACACGAATAGATATATGCTCACCCATGTTCACTGCAGTACTGTTCCCAATGGCAGAAAGATGAAAACTACGTAGGTGTCCATCAATGGATGAATGGATAAACAAATTATGGTATATCCACGCAATGGAATACTACCCAACAATAAAGAACAATGATGAATCTGTGAAACAAATCTGGAGGGCATTATGCTGAGTGAATTTAGTCAGTCACAGAAGGACAAATATTGTGTAAGACCACCATTATAAGAACTCAAGAAAGGTTTAAACACAGAAGAAAACATACTTTGATGGTTACGAGGGTGGGGAGGGAGGGTGAGGGTTATTCACTAATTAGATAGTAGATAAGAATTATCTTAGGAGAAGGGAAGGACAGCACACACTACAAGGGAAGTCAGCACAACTGGACTAAACCAAAGCTAAGAAGTTGGCTGAACACAACCAAACACTTTGAGGGACAGCGTAGCAGGGGTGGGGGTCTGGGGACCATGCTTTCAGGGGACATCTAGGTCAATTGGCATAACAAATTTTATTAAAATATTCTGCATCCTACTTTGGTGAGTGACATCTGGGGTCTTAAAAGCTTGCAAGCCACCATCTAAGAGGCATCAGTTGGTTCCAACCACCTGGAGTAAAGGAGAATGAAGAACACCAAACACGGAAGGAAAGTATTAGTCCAAGAGACAGAAAGGGCCACATAAACCGGAGACTTCATCAGCCTGAGACCAGAAGAACTAGATGGTGCCTGGCTACTACCAACGATTGCCCTGACAGGGAACACAACAAAGAGTCCCGGATGGAGTAGGAGAAAGGTGGGGTCCAGAATTCCAATTCTAGTAAGAAGTCCAGACCTAATGGTCTGATTGACACTGAAGGAACCCCAGAAAGCATGGCCACAGGATTCTCTATAAGCCCAGAACTAAAACAGTTTCTGAGGCCAACTCTTCAGACAGGGCTTGGACTGGATTGTGGGACATGAAGTGATACTTATGAGGAGTGTGCCTCTTGGCTCAAGTAGATACAAGAGCCTAAATGGGCCGCTTCTGTCCAGAGGTGAGATGGGAAGGCAGAGAAGGTTAGGAGCTGGTTGAATGGCCATGGGGAATCGGGTGGAAAGGAGGAGTGTGCTGCAACAGTATGGGAAGGGCAATTAGAGTCACATAGCAATGTACATATTTTTGTATGGGAAAAAATTTTAAAAAATACAGGAGGATGTGCGTAGGTTATATGCAAATATTACACCATTTTATATAAGGGACTTTAGCATCCTTGGAGGATTTTGGTATCCTTGGGTGTCCTGGAACCAATTCCCCTCTGATACTGAGGGATGACTCTACAGTAAAACCTGCAGAAGCCAGAACCTGTGTAAGGTGGAAACCTGTCAGATAAGGAAAACTAAAATATTTTCCACTAAAATGAGCAATAGAAAAGTGGTAAGACGGCACCCTGTCAAAGGCGGAAAAACAAGGCTATCTCGACGAGTGCTGGCTCTCACAGGTTTCACTGTATCAGTAGTACATTCCTTTTCATTGCTGAATAGTATTCAATTATATGTTTATATCACAACTATTTATCCATTCTCATTTTGATGGATTTTTGGATTGTTTACCATTTTCAAGTTTTAGTTGTAATGAATGAAGCTGTGTACTGATTTTTAAACATGGCCACAGTATTTGACACTCCTCATCAAAAATGGTCCGTATATCCCCTCCCCTTGGAGCTGGGCAGGCTGTAACTCCTTCAGCTGATGGAGAAGAGCAGAAGTGATCCTGTGTGACTTTTGAGGCTATATTATAAAAGGCCATGCCAAAAAAAAAAAAAAAGCCATGCAGCTTCCACTTCATTCTCTGAGTCCACTACGCTGAAAAAGCCACTTGTAGGTGCTCTGTTAACAGTCCCAGCTGAGCCGAGGTGCTAGACAGGTGAGTGAACAAGCTTCTGAGAATGGCCAGACCATCATGGAGCGCAGGAAAGCTGCTCCTTGTGTCCTTTCTGAATTCCTGACCCACAGGATCCGTGAGCATAAAAAAATGGTTGCTGTTTTATGCCAAAGACTTTGAGTTGATGTTTTTGGTCTCAATGGAAAAGTGAAACAATGTTTCTGTGAACATTTTTATAGAAATTTCTTTTTTTAAGAACCTAAGTTGGAATCGACTCCACAGCACTGGGTTTGGTTTGGTATGCACATATTTAAGAAGCCCTGGTGGCACAGTGGTTAATGGCTCAGCTGCTAACCAAAAGGTTGTTTACTTGGTTAGTATATAGGAGTAGAATTGCTAGGCTGAAGATTAGATGTAGGCTCAATTTTAGAAGAAATAGCCACAATGTGGTTATACTATCTTACACTCCTAACAGCTAGGTACGAGAGTTTCAGTAGCTCTACATCTGTGCCAACATTTGATATTCACCAGTTTTTTTGTTTTTTTTTTTAACCATTCTAGTGATGTGCAATGCTTTCTCATTGTCTTGGTCTGGGTTCTCTAGGGAATCAAAACCAACGAAGAGTATATACGTATATGTAGAGAGGAGAGAGGGAGATTTATTTCAAGGAAATGGCTCACACAGTTGTAGAGGCTGGCAAGTTCCAAGTCCGTGGGTCAGGCATCAGACTGACTCATATACCTGAAGGGGCAGATGAACCCAAGATCCACAGGTCAGATGGCAGGCTGCTGGCTCATGGGCTGCAGAGGCTGATAAATCCAAGATCAGCAGGTAACACAGCAGGCTGTTGGCCCAAGTCCCAAAAATTATAAGTCAGATGCTGACAAGCCGAATGCTGGATCCAGAGCAGAGCAAAAGCCAGCAAGCTTTGCCAGATAGTCCACATATACTGAATGCAGGCCAAGAAAACTCCATTTCAACTGACTGGCTACTCACAGCAGATCCCATCATGGAGGAGATTACATTATATCAGGTCTTATCATGGAAGTGATTACATCATTATAAGACTGCCAAACTACATCATAACTGCCAAACCAATAAGAATCATGGCCCAGCCAAGTTGACACACAATCTTAACAAACACACTCATTGTCCATTATTTATTTTCAGTTATTTGATTGTTAATGACGTTGAGCACGTTTTCATGCTTATTATAAGGCCATTTATGTCTCTTGTGAAGAATCTGTTAAAATTTTGCCCATTTTAAAAAACTTGCCTTTTTATTGTTCATTTGTGAGAATTCTTCATATATTCTGAATACAAAACTTTTGTCAGGTATATGAACTGTGAATATTTTTTCCCAGTCTATGGGGCATTAGTATTTTTTAAAGCTCCCCAGGTAATTCCAATCTGTGGCCAAGGTTAAGACCACCAACCTGGTGCTTACTTCCTTCTTCTCCTAGGAGGACACAACTGGGATTTCCTGGGCAGGGTTTGGAGTCAGATTTCCTGGCTTTGACTTTGGCTTCGGCTGCAATGCTTGCCCACCACATGACCTTAGGCAATTCACTTAGCAACTCTGTACCTCTATTTCCTCATCTCTAAAGTGGAGTTAATGATAATACTCTTAAATATGTGTTATATAAACAAACTATGGTACATACACACAGTGGAGTACTATGCAACGAGAAAGAACAACAATGAATCTGTGAACCATCTCATAACATGGATGAAACTGCAGGACCTTATGCTGAGTGAAATAAGTCAATAACAAATAGGACAAATATTGTATGAGACCTCTATTGTAAAAACCCATGAAAAAGTTCACACGCAAAATGTAACAATTTTTGTTGGTTACCAGGGATGG
>NW_004444198.1:1478909-1479736 GCF_000243295.1 Trichechus manatus latirostris
ATGCACCATCTTTGCTTCTTTCTGAAAGGTTGTGCAACACCACTTGACTGTGAAACTGCTTCCTGGCCTGGGCCACCAGGCTGGTGAGACCCCTAGGACTTTTTGTTTGTTTGTTTGTTTGCTCTGATTTGTTCTGTTTTGATTTGTTAGTTTTCTTTTTCTTTTCCCGTCTAGCCAGGCAGTACCACACGGCTTGAAAGCTACTCCCTTAGTCTGTGCAGCCACACAGGGACATCCCTGGGGGTATTCCTTTTTTCTTGTTTTCTTTTTCTTTGTTTCTGGGTTTTTTTGTTTATTTGTTTGTTTCTTTGTTTTTATTTTTTCCTTCTCTCTCTCATTCTCTTTTGGTCTTTCTTCATTTCCAGTCTCTCGATTTATTTGTTTTTTTCTTTTACCCTTTTTCTTTTTTTTTCTTTTTGTTTTTCCCCATTTCTCAGTCTCTCATCTCTCCATTCCAACGACAAGATCCCTTAGCACTCTTTTTTGTTTGTGCGTATGTTATTTGGCTCCTGTTCCTCTCTCCTCTCTCTCATCTTTCCCATACCCATCTTAGCTCAACACATCACAATCTACTCCCTCCTTCCTGCCTAACTGCACTCTGTGCTGAACATCACACTTCCAAGCAGCACAGGCATGGCCTACTGGAACCTGCCCTGCACTGATTCTCGGTCCACACTGCCAGCCCTGGTACATGCCACAAACAACCCATTCCAGCAACTCCCCTTCAGCTGGATTTACCATGCTGTACCATACCTGAGTGACTGACCATGCCCATTGGAGAAGGAGGTGAAAAGTATCGTGCCCACAGATGAGCAAACAACAAAGAA
>NW_004444198.1:1493849-1520028 GCF_000243295.1 Trichechus manatus latirostris
TTAACCAATGTCATAAAACAACATGTGTACTGCTGTTTCATGAGAAACTATTTGTTCTGTAAGCCTTCACCTGAAGTACAATAAAACGAAAAAAAAAAATAAAAATAAAAAAGAGAAAGCAGTGTGCCGGGAGCGGAGCACGTCCTTTGGACCGGGGTCCCTGTGCAGATAAGCTCCTAGTCTGGGGGAACACTGAAGATAAGAAAGCCTACAGAGAAAAAGCCTTCCCCTGGAGCTGACGCCCTGAATTTGGACTTTTAGCCTACTTAAACTGTGAGGAAATAAACTCTCTTCATCCACTTGTGGTATTTCTGTTATAGCAGCACTAGATGACTAAGACAGTGACCCTAGTTGTAATTCCTATAATGTGACGGCACACTCCCCCTTTCCACCACAGGTTTCCCGTGTCCATTCAACCAGCTCCGATCCCTTTCTGCCTTCTCATCTCACCTCTGGACAGGAGCTGCCCGTTTAGTCTCATGTATCTACTTGAACTAAGAAGCACATTCTTCACGAGTATTATTTTATGTCCCATAGTCCAGTCTAATTTTTGTCTGAAGGGTTGGGTTCGGGAATCGTTTTAGTTTTGGGCTAACAGAGAGTCCAAGGACCATGTCTTCTGGGGTTCCCCCAGTCTCAGTCAGACCATTAAGTCTGGTCTTCTTACATGAATTTGAATTCTGCACCACACTTTTCTCCTGCTCCATCAGGGACTCTCTGTTGTGTTGCCTGTCAAGGCAGTCATTGGTGGTAGCCGGGCAGCAACTAGTTCTTCTGGGCTTGGGTTGATGAAGTCTCTGGTTTATGTGGCCCTTTTGTCTCTTGGACTAGTATTTTCCTTGCGTCTCTGGTGTTCTTCATTCTCTTTACTCCAGGTGGGTTGAGACCAATTGATGCCTCTTAGATGGCCGCTCACTAGCTTTTAAGACCCCAGATGCCACTCATCAAAGTGGGATGCAAAACATTTTCTTAATAAACTGTTCTGCCAGTTGACCTAGATGTCCCCTGAAAGCATGGTCCCTAGACCCTTGCCCCTGCTTCTCTTCCCCTCGAAGTGTTTGGTTGTATTCAGGAAACGTCTTACCTTTTGGTTTAGTCCAGTTGTACTGGCTTCCCCTGTAATGTGTGTTGTCCTTCTCTTCACCTAAGATAATTCTTGTCTACTATCTCATTAGTGAATACCCCTCTCCCTCCCTCCTCACCCTCGTAACCATCAAAGAACGTTTTCTTCTGTGTTTAAACCTTTTCTTGAGTTCTTATAATAGTGGTCTCATACAGTATTTGTCCTTTTGCAGCTGACTAATTTCACTCAGCGTAATGCCTTCCAGATTCATCCATGTTGTAAGATGTTTCATGATTCCTCATTGTTCTTTATTGTTGCATAGTATTCCATTGTGTGTATATACCATAATTTGTTTATCCATTCGTCTGTTGATGGGCACCTAGGTTTTTTCAATCTTTTTGCTGTTGTGAACAGTGCTGGGCCAGAATTTTTACTGAAAGGTTTTAAAAAATTTTTTTAACAGTAGACTTTTTTTCCAAATTTTATTTATTTTGTTGTTGTTGTTGAGAATATACACCGCAAAACATACACCAATTCAACAGTTTCTACACGTACAATTCAGTGATGTTGGTTACATTCTTTGAGTTGTGTAACCATTCTCACCTTCCTTTTCTGAGTTGTTCCTCCCTCATTAACATAAACTCACTGCCCCATAAGGTTTGTATCTAATCTTTCAAGTTGCTGTTGTTAATCTGATCCCACATAGTTATTATCTATTTGTTTTTTAATACTTTGTGCATCTGGTAGTTTCCAGGTGAAAGGGAAAAGGAGGTGGAGGAAGGAGAGGTGGAGTTGGCAGTGTTGCTTGACGGTAACGCAGAGGGTGGCATTGCAGGTATTCTAAATGTAAATTGTCAAGGCTGGAATTGGCACTAGGTATGTCAAATATGGGGGACAGTGGTGACTCATGGTAGAATTCTTGCCTTCCAAGTGGGAGACCTGGGTTTGTTTCCTGGCCAATGCACCTCATGTGCAGCCACCACCACTCCTCATCTGTCATTGGAGGCGTGTCTGTTGCTATGAGCTGAACAGATTTCAGGCAGAGCTTCCAGACTAGGACAGACTAGGAAGAAAGGCCTGGCTATCTATTTCCAAAAATCAGTCAATGAAAACCCTATAGATCACAACAGGCCAATCCCATTGTTCATGAAGTCACCATGAGTCGGGAGCTGACTGACAGCAGCTAAAAACAACAACTTGTTGAATATTCAGTGGTGCTAAGTCAGTTCGCTCTCATACCTGGTGCCTTTCAGGATCAAAGCTCGTAGCTACAAGGCAGTTGTCTGAGCCCATGACCACAGGCAGAGCCAGGTAACTGATCAACATAGGAAGTGAATCCAAGTTAATGGCTATTGTTGCTGTTGTGTGCCATAGAGTCAATTCCGACTCCTTGTGATGCTATAGGACAGAGTAGAATTGCCCCATAGGATTTCCTAGGCTGCACTCTGTATGGGAGCAGATTGCCAGATCTTTTCTCCCAAGAAGCAGCTGATGGGTTCAAACCTCCGACCTTTCAGTTACTAGCTGAGCACTTAACCACTGCATCACCAGCATGGCCTTACTATCATGATGCTTTAATCAGAGTGATTTATGGTTTACAGAATACTTTTATATGTTTATTTAATTTTAATTTAATCTTCACAGTAATCTTGTAGGTGGGAGTGGAGGGGATCATCATTACCCTCTCCAGTTTGCTGACAAAGAAGCTGAGGCTCAGCAGTCACACAGTCAGTAAAACTCAGGGCTAGGACAAGAAGTCAAACTGTCTGGGCCCAAGTCCAGTGCTATGCCCACTATACCAGTGCCTCTCAGATTTAACATCACAGATGAATCACTGTGATGGAGGGAGTAGGCCTTGTTAAAATGCAGATTCTGATTCAGGAGGTCTGAGTGGGAACCAAGTTTCTGCACTCTCCATAGCCTCCCAGGCAGTGCTGATGCTGACCCACAGACCACACTTGGAATGGCAAGACTCTACATCACACTCCATTTTAATGAGTCAACTAGCCACTGGTCTGGCTCTTCAACAGTAGTCATTACACGCTGTGACCTCTGAACAAAAATCATTTTAGAGGTTAGCTTTCAGCCAGGTACCACTATCCAAGGGCAGCTTCCATTAATCAACCACAGCTTGTATTTTGTTAGATGTACTCCTTTCTTAGGATTTAACCAGGGAAATACAGCCTAAAAATGCTTCCTGAAGAAAAAAAAGTCCTTGCACCAGAGCATGTCATATTCTAACATTCCTCAGGAGATATGACTGAAGAAATGGTTGTGAGTCAGCCTTACCCCTCACAGGAGTTCCGTCTTGGAGGAAACAAGAAATAATCTAAAAACTGTGATTTATGGCCTCAAAGTAGGGCACTGTTTATGGAATCTAGCCACAAATGTGTGAGTATGTGTGTGAATGTCACAACAGGAAGTGATTAACAAAAAGATGCAAAGTGAAAAGGCACAAGGCTTCTCTAATAGCAAAGGACACAGACACATTTCCCTACCAAGGACACTACGCACAAGGAGGAAAAAACATGGCATGTTCCCAGCTGTACAAGCTGTCTCCCAGGTGCCCCAAATCCTGCAGGGACATGCAGCTGCCAATTAGATCTCACTCGCAGAAGAAAGTATGGTCATGCATGAGAAGCACCTCCCTTTGACATTCTGAGGGTACTTTGTGCCCTCATGACCCTCCTGACTGTCTTAAGTCTGTGCCTGCCAGGTACCCATGTGCAAAACAGTGCCAGCCCTTCCTGCTGTTCATTCCTGGGCCAGATGAGTCAGAGGTCAGTTCCCAGCAGTCAGGTCAGATCGGACCAGATCCCAGAAGCCCTTGAAGTCTGTCCCACCAGTGTGCATCAGTGTGTCAGTGGGTCTGTGGGGGAGGGTCCTGCCTCTCTTTTATTCCACTTTCTTTGGCACTTCCCTAGGGCTTCTGACATCCTCCTGAGTCTCCTCCTCCCCTGCTATTTCTTCAGATCAGAGCTCTGCCCCCACCTTTCTGTCCCTAGGCCAGGTTTTCAGGCATGTCCTGCTACTATTTTGTATTTATAAACACCAGCAAAGGGCCTGGATGGATGGAGGGCTAAGGAGGCAAGTGGGGGTTTGGACAGCCTAGCCATTGGCTGGGAGGTCCAGGAGAGCCCACTGACCACATCTGTTCTGAGCGGTCAGTGCTCTTTCTACCCAGGCCCTTAGAGATTTTGAATATCACTCCTAGGTTTGTGGATGCAGAGGAGGTACAAGCAGGTCTTATGTTGAACTAGGAAAGGCTGGGGTGAGCACAGGCCATCCGGACAGTACTGAAACCTAGGACTCTCCTGCAGTGGGGCCTGTCCTTCGTTTGCCTCACTGTGCCTGCATCCATGCTGCACGAGAAGGGGCACCGTCTGGCTCCCATGTACAACAGAGCCATGGGGGCAAACCAAACCACTAGCCAATAGAAAGTGAGGATGGCTAAACTTAGCTAATCTAATGTCAAGGTTCTGGGAGAGAGATTTAGGAGCCTGGGCTGCTTTTCCTTTGGCTCATCTTTAGAGCAGGAAGGCTATTGCTTATTCAATCCCCTCAGGTTTTTCTGCGTCAAGGTGCTCCTGAACACAAGAACAGTGCTGGACCAGAAGAATAATTTTCCAGGCAATTATTAAGTGTTTTCTGAAAGTGATGTTGCTGTGCAAAAGGTTTTAAAATAAATTGAATGTACACTCCCACTTAGAGATGAAGAGAAGCGTATCATTTGATTTCATTTAACAATGATTTAGATGATGGTAATAACAGTGATAAATTCAAGTGAAGTTATTGATTTTTATGATTATAAATTAGAACACCAACAAGAATAAATGAGAGATATTTTTTCACTTGAATAAATTTTTATTCTTGAAAAGTTCCTTGAAGAATAATATTAACCAATATACATGAGAAATGGATATGCTAACATTGTTATTTATAAAGTCCTTATAGAGTGCAGGTCTCATAAAATGACTATAATTTACCATCTAGTCATTTTTCTCCAAGTGGAACTGGAGTACAACTTAACAGATTTCTTCTGAGCAGTTTATATTCCTGCTAGTTAGTGGCTGCACTGCCTTGTGATGGATCTTTTCCAGGCAAACTTATAGAACTTGCTAATAACTCGATATGCATTTAGTAATCTGCGATAATAATGAAATTCTATTAAAAAATATATCTCAACCTACATATGTTTTTGCAACTCATTCATCATCATACTGATTCCATTTTTCACATTAAATCAAGGATGTTTTTAGCGTGCATACCCTATTTATACCATGGATGGAGGATGGGAGTGAGAAACGAGATTCCATTATACACTGAAGTTCACTTCCAGGTGAATAAGGAACTCCCATCCAGAAACAATTTTCCCATCTCTGGGCAAAAGGAAGGTGATTACTGTCAAGGTTTTTCATGACTCACTGTACCTAGGTCATAATTTTGTTCAGTTAAAATGTATAATTAATATATTTTGGCAAATGCAAATGTATTTGTTCAAATAATAAATGAATGGAAGTCAGACTCATATACCCTTATCTGAAAGCTTTAAATTGTACTTACATATGTGAACAATTTATATAGTTTCTGCCTATAAGACAGAAATTATAATACTGTGGGAAGTCCTACATCATACTAACAACATTCCTAAACTAAATGTCCCTCCCAGGATCTTGGACTATCTACAGCCTGGGATTTAACTTAGTCACCACCACCATCTGTCAGTTTGTCATACTGTGGTGGCTTGTGTGTTGCTGTGATGCTGGAAGCTATGCCACCGATACTTCAAATACCAGCAGGGTCATCCAAGGTGGACAAGTTTCAGCAGAACTTTCAGACTAAGACAGACTAGGAAGAAAGGCCCGGTGATCTATTTCTGAAAATTAGCCAATGAAAATCTTGTGGATCACAATAAAACACTGTCTGACTCACTTGCTTTGGACGTCATCTGGAGGGATCAGTTTCTGGAGTAGGTCATCATGTTTGGTGAAGTAGAGGTTTAGTGAGGATGAGGGAGACCCTTGGTGAGGTGAATTGGTATAACAGCCCCAACAATGGACTTGAACGTGCCAGCGATTGTGAGTATGACACAGGACCGGGCAAACTTTCATTCTGTTGTACATAGGTAGCCATGAATCGGAGTCAACTTGACAGCAGCTATCATAACTATTTCTCTCTCTCTCTCTCTCTCTTTCTTTTCTCTTTCCTTCTTTCTTTTTATCTATCCTCTGCATATTCACCAATTATCCACATCTAACAGAAGACCTAGGAACGAATTCCAGATCCAGCTGAACAGCAAAAGTGCTATTGACACAGGTCAGACACCTCTTAGGCACCACTTCCAATCTCTGCATCGCTTGTCTCTGGTTCCAGCTGCCTCTGCAGTGATCACCTCTGCATAGTTCCAGCTGATCTCACACAGGTACAACCTTCTAGCCCTTTGCCTCTGTCCACTCCCTTGCCTCCTTCCTAGGGTTCTCAATTGATAACGAGGCATGGGATGTGCAGAATTACCCCCTGTGATGGTTAATTTAATGTGTTGACTTGGCTAGGCTATGGTGCTCAATTGTTCAAACACTAGTCTAGACTCTGTTATGAAGTGGTGTCATGTGGTTAAATCAGTTGGCCTAAGTAAAGCAGATTACCCTCCATAGTGTGGATGGGCCTCAATCAGTTGAAGGCCTTAAGAGCAAAAAGGGAGTTTCTCTAAGGTGTGTTCTGCCTCCAGACTACAAATAGATATCTGGACAGAACTCTTTCTTCACTCTTCTCACCCCTAAGTCTACAGATTTTGGGTTGTAAACCTGCAAGAATCTCTAGCTTTTCCCCTGACCTACAGATTTTGAATTTGCCAGCCCCTCACGATTGTGTGAGCCAATTCCTTAAAATAAATCTCTCTACGTCTGTCGTCATCTCTATATCTTACTGATTCTTGTTTCTCTAGAGAACCCTGACTAAGACCCCTCTCTCAGTGCCTATGCATGCACAACCCAGAAGTATGGGGGCATTAACTCCTGGGAGATAAACTTCTGTCCAATAGGATGCAAGAACAGGTAGACAATGCTTCTCCTGGATGGTTTCTCTTAGATTGTTGTATAGCATTTCGGAGGAGCATCCGACAGAACAAGCAATCACTTATACTTAACAATGGCCGACTCAAAAAACATTATCTCAAATTGCCTACTCCTCCTCCTTCTGTTTTTCATTCCCAGTGCCCTTTACTCTTGCTCCCTGGGATTACACTTGCTAATAAAGTAGAAACACATTAGCTTTTGCCTTAGCTCTGCTTTCTAGGCTTGATTTTCAAAATGAGGATAATAATACCTTCTCATAAAATAACTTTGAGTATTTAAATACAGATTATCCAGATGAAAGTATTTTTTGGAGTATAATGTTACTATGCATAGCTGCTTTCCCCTACTAGTTCTGTCCGTCTAGTCCCTTATTTTGAATAGTATAATCTCTACTACATATTATGTACTAAGCTTATACAGTAAATAACTCCCCTCTGCTTGCCTTTGACCCTGTCATGGATTGAATTATGTCCCCCCAAAATACCTATCAATTTGACTGGGCTATGATTCCCAGTATTGTGTGATTGTTCTCCATTTTGTGATTGTAATCTTATGTTAAAGAGGATTAGGGTGGGATTGTAACACCACCCTTACCAAGGTCACATCCCTGATCCAATGTAAAGGGAGTTACCCTGGGGTGTGGCCTGCACCACCTTTTATCTTACAAGAGACAAAAGGAAAGGGAAGCAAGCAGAGAATTGGGGACCTCATACCACCAAGAAAGCAGTGCCAGGAGCAGAGTGCATCCTTTGGACCCGAGATCCCTGCACAGAGAAGCTCCTTCTCCAGTGGAAGACTGATGACGATGAGGACTTTTCTCCAGAGCCGACAGAGACAGAAAGCCTTCCCCTGGAGCTGACGCCCTGAATTTGGACTTGTAGCTTACTAGACCGTGAGAAAATAAATTTATCTTTGTTAAAGCCATCCACTTGTGGTATTTCTGTTATAGCAGCACTAGATGACTAAGACAGACCCTTATTTTTCTTCCGTACCATTTCTCCATTGTCCTGCTTGGCTGATCTCCTCCAATTAAATCAATATGACTTCCACCCACCTTGTGCATCTTACTTATTGTCATTGTTGTACACTTATTTATGTCATGAAGTACTTGAGACACCTCTCAATTAAATCCCATAATCTCCAAGGAACCTTCTTAATTACTGTGCTCTATTCTAATATACATGTCAAGTGATGAGATCACACTTTATTTCTAAACCACTTATGTGCTGATATGGGATTTGGTATTGTGTAGTAAAGAATTTAATCCTGTCCAAAGAGAGCTCTGGTCTTTGCCCTCAAATTCTGGGAGGTAATCTTTAGGCCCTTGGAATGTCATTCCTGATACAAATATCTTTGTTTACCCAGGGGACTAGGGCCAGCCAGATAGTTATAATGTGATTTATGGTGGGGGCTTACAGCCACATCAACAATGTGATTTAGGGTGGGGCTTTGGGTCATGTAGTATCAGCTCAACCTTATGAGGAACTGGGAACTGAGATCAGTCACAGGAGCAATCAACTGTGCCTATGTGAAGGAGCCCCAATCGGCTTCCCTGGCTGGTAGTATAACCATGAATATAACAACTTTCAGTGAGCTCTGTGAGTCCTTCTAGTGAATTATGATACCTAAGGGTGGTTTTGAGAACCTCCTGGACTTGCAATTGGTGTCAGAAGTGAAGGCAGTCTTACGTGGACTGTTGCCTAACTTCACAGTGGGGGCCACAAGTGGGATTCACTAGAACAACACTGACTTGCTGAAACATGTGGTTTAGGAAGAGGAAGGATGATTGGGAGAGGTATAATGAACCATTGGTTCCTGGATGGTTACAGGGTCACCCATGGTATGAAATTGCAGCTGTTCTGTGGTCAGTTACTATTGATAAAAGTTACCAATGGAATTTAGGAATAATGGATCCAGCTCCTGAGGAGTTGGCACTGGATGCCTAAGGAAATGTAAAGTAACAAAAAACAAGCTAAATATATAACTCCTTGGTTTTTGTTAAGGAGCCCTGGTGGCACAGTGATTAAAGCACTGGACTGTCGGCGATTTGAAACCACCAGTGGCTATATGGGAGAAAGATAGGGCAGTCTGCTTTCATAGAGATTTACAGCCTTGGAAACCCTATGGGGTCACTATGAGTCAGAATCGATGCGACAGCAGTGGGTTTGGTTTGAGGTTAGGTTTTTTTTTTTTTAATTGTACTTTAGGTGAAGGTTTACAGAGCAAATTAGTTTCTCATTAACCAATTAATATGCATATTACTTTGTGACGTTGTGTTGCCAATCCCATGACATGTCAACACTCTCCCCGTCTCAACCCTCGGTTCTCCATTACCAGCTTTCCTGTGCCCTCCTGCCTTCTCAACCTTGCCCCTGGGCTGGTGTGCCCATTTAGTCTTGTTTTGTTTTTTTGGGCCTAATGTTTGGCTGAAGGGTGAACCTCAGAGTGACTTCAGTACTGAGTTAAAAGTTTGTCCAGGGGCCAAACTCTCAGAGTTTCTCCAGTCTCTGTCAGACCAGTAAGCCTGGTCTGTTTTTGTGAGTTAGAATTTTGTTCTACATTTATCTCCAGCTCTGTCCGGGACCCTCTATTGTGATCTCTGTCAGAGCAGTCAGTGGTGGTAGCTGGGCACCATCTAGTTGGGCTGGACTCAGTCTGGTGGAGGCTGTGGTACTTGTGTCCATTAGTCCTTTGGACTAATCCTTCCCTTGTGTCTTTGGTTTTCTTCATTCTCTCTTGCTCCAGATGGGGTGAGACCAGTGAAGTATCTTAGATGGCTCCTCACATGGGGTTACTTTTGTTATCTAATAATAACTAAAATGAAATTAAAGCAGAATGTTGGACAGATCCTGATCCTAGGCCAAGCTAGGATTCTGACCAGACCAAGCTATAGCTACTAGCTTCAGGGCTACTACCAAAGGGGAAAATAATGCTGAAACAAACAGATAGCTAAGGTTAAAGTGATTTGTAAGAAAATGGGGAAAGAGAAAGAGTCAAGGAACTTGTCCCAGCAGGATGAAAATCTTTAAATCGTTATTAAGAAGTGAGTTAATAAAGCAGACATTGAAGACGTCAAAACAAAGATCTTAATGCAGTACTCTCAGAGGTTGGGTGGACTGATGGGAGATCCTATTTGTACCCCAACACTGAAAGGCCCTAAACAAATCTCTATTTACCCTCATTTGGAGGATCCTGGGGATTCAAAGAACACCAGCAAACTTATGGTTAAAACTGAACAAAATAGACTAAGGACAATTTAGAACTACTGTGGCCATTATGGAGCCCTGGTGGCATAGTGGTTAAGAGCTAACCTGCTAACCAAAAGTTTGAATCTACCAGCCGCTCCTTGGAAACCCCATGGGGCAGTTCTACTCTGCCCTATAGGGTCGGTATGAGTCGGAATCGACTCGGTGGCGATGAGTTTTGGCTTTGTTTTTTTTTTTGGTAGCTGTTACAGGGATATTTTCAAAGATAAGTTAAAACATCTCAGAGGACCCCTCAAGAAATGTGGCATTCTTTAATTGGTATTTAGAAGGCCCCAAATGCTCAAGGGACAGATCAGTTGCCTCTCAGAATGCCTAATAGACCTGAACATGGACATGAGGACATGACACTGATTGCCCTTCCACCTCTTTACTCTACTTTACCCACTTACTCTTTCCCTTGCTTGCCTCATTCCAAGTTTTTTTCTGGCTAAACTTTCTTTTCTCTCCATCTCTGAAGCCGCCTCCTCCTCTGACCAAAACCCCTCTCAACAAACAGCCTTCAAAGTTGAACTAGCTACCAATACTGTTCCTGTTGAGAGCTGGAAACCTGACCAGATTTTTATGCCCCCTGGTCAAGAGCAAAATTACAAACTAATGTGAAGGAATTTTCAAAACCCAGGGAAGGCCCTGTCTTAGGATGGGTTCTCTGGAGAAGCAAAACCAGTGAAGCATATATATATATATACATATATATATATACATACACATACAGAGACAAAGAGATTTATATCAAGAAATGTCTCACATGGTTGTAGAGGCTGGAAAGTCCCAAGTCCATGGGTCAGGCTGGAGGCTTCTCTTGACTCATGTAGCTGCAGGGGTGGGCGAACCTAAGACTGGCAGGTCAGACAGCAGGCCGCTGGCTCACAGGCTGTGGAGGCTGACGAATCCCAAGATGGACAGGTAAGCTCAAGTCCCAAGAACTGGAGGTCAGATGAACAGGAGCCAGCTTCAGGATCCAGAGTGAGCAAAAGCCAGCTTGCTTTTCCAGAAAGACCACATATATTGGATGCAGGCCACACCCCCAAAGAAACTCCCTTTCAACTGATTGGCTGCTCATAGCAGATCTCATCATGGAGGTGATTACATTATAGCAGATCTCATTATGAAGGTGATTACATCATTACATAGCTATCAAACTACATCATAACTGACAAACAACTGAGAATCATGGCCCAGCCAAGTTGACACACAATCTTAACCATCACAGACCCTAAAAAAAATTCACTAGGGAATTTATGATCTTAACTGGAAGCAATCAGGGCATTGGAAAAAGATTCTATAAAATTTAGAGAGAACAGATTCAAAAGGAGAAACTACAATTATGAAAAAGGCTGATCCCCAGGTACTTACATGCCCCCAACCATTCAAAACTGAAGGGGCTTAGGGAAAATCTTTGCAGGCATTGCTTCAGCTAGACTAAAATGGGAAAATAGATTTCAAAGTTAATGGGCAGAACTGTCAGTTTTTGATTGACACTGGATCCATCATGTCAGCATTAAATCCCACTTTATTAAAGTAGCCTCCTCCCAGGAGTCAACTTAAATTACAGGTATTTGTGGGGGTATTTAACCAGATTCAGGAAGTCCAAAAGTCTGAATGCATTCAAATCCAACTAGGACCCATGATGGAAAGCCACTCTTTAAAGACAAGAACAAGCTCCCTTTTTAGAACAAGATTCTGGAAATTGCAGGATTATCATTTAAGCCTAAAAACCGAACCCTGGGAGGGTAAGGATGGCTGCCCAGTTCTTACAGAGGCCATAAAATTTCCAATGTTGAAAACTTTACATCATCTTACCTACTATGGCCAAATATTGGTGGAGGGATTGCTGTCAAGCAGCACAACAAGTTTACTTCTGCATAGTTGTTTGTTTTTGGAAAAATGGACTGATCATACTAAAAGTAATTTGGAATTCCAGTAGCTACTTTGAGAACCTTTTTAATAGAAATTGTTTCATTTGAATTATGCACTGAATAAAGAATGATTTGCTTGCTTTGGTTGATAAAACAAAGCTTCAAAAAAACAAAAATTATTCTTAAATTATTTCTCTGAAAGATTTTTTTAAAGTGCATAGAAAATATGGTTATGAAAATGTAGTATTTTCCTACCTCCAAATGGTATTATTAAATTGGATGAATAATATTCCTTCCAAGAGATTTATTCTGATTGCTATGTGATAAATTAAATAATTGTAATATTCCCAGGAATCAATGAAAATTAATTTGTTTTGACAAAGATGTTTATGTTGTGTACTATGTTGACCCAAAGGCAGTTTCCAAAATCTTTTTAGAGTAACTTAGGCTAGATTGAGTATACAGGATGTATTTTATTAATGGAAAAAGAGGTAACTTTGTCTCAAAGTAAAAACCTAGTAGTTTCACAATGAGAAAAAGGGAAGCGCAGGACAAACCTAGATGGAAAAAAGTTTAAAAGTTAGCTAAGATTTGTTGGATTTATCTGTAAAGAAAGGTTATGTTAAAAAAGAGAAAGCTAAACTGCTTACCAAGAGAATAGTGAAGAGAGAGTCAAAGGACCTTTCCCAACGGAGAGGAGATCTCTAAGGATATTAAAAAAATTGGATAAGTAAGGTGGACATTGATGTGATTAAGACAGGAAAAACGCCATCTTAATACAATACAGTTGTTAAGACAGGAAAAATGCTGTCCTAATACTATCCAATTATCAGAAATTGGGTGGATCCCCAACATTAAAGAACTATAAACTAGTTCTGTCTATTGTACAGAAAATTTTAAAAAGCCAAAAGATAAAAATCACAATAACATACACCTGAAATTTCTTAGGGAAGTGTTTCTACCCCTAGCCAGAGACTTAAGGTTATAGCCATATCAATTAAATGATTGGGTGGAAAAAAGATATTTTGACTCAAAATCAGTTGATAAAATCTTAAAAGCGCTAAAGTTAGATTGGAAAAGTACAGGAAATGGTAAAAGGTTGAATGTAAATTTAGAATATTTAAACTGTTTTGTATGTTTCTATAAAGATCTCAAATCCCATAAGGTATAAGACACTATTATGCTTTCAAAGTACATGTGAATGAGCACTCAAAACATGAACTTAGAAATATGTCTACCTTTGTAAGTTTCTCTAACAGTAACTATAAAGCATTAGTAACCTGTAATCACGTAAAAGTTATTTAGAAAATTTCTGAACTTAGAAACATTTAAGCATGTGAAATATGTAAAGAACATAAACAACTTTTAAGTTCACTTTTAACTGGCATGCTGTGACCCAAGAAAACAACATAAATCTGAACAATCTCCCTAATTTCTAACCTTGAAGAAACGATGTGTCATTCAGCTACTCTCTAACCCTGGAGAAAAGACATAACATACTAATCTTTGACATTACTCCGACCATTTTTATGTAGAGCCAAGTGACAAATTCACATATAAACCCTAAATTTCTGCTCACTCACTGAGAGAAGGCAGAGATGGAATTGAGATTCTGTCTGCCACTGCTGACCTTGGACCCCAGCTATAAGAGACCTTTACCAAGTTTGAGCTGTGGTTAAGCCTTCCTCCCAAGACCTCTCATTAAAGGTAAAAGCCTGCATTCTAAAGATTTGGATTCTAACCATTGAAATTAACATTGTGCTTGTAATTGTTAATTCTGATTCTGTACTTCTAAATGAATGTTGTGAAGTCTTACTTGTGTGCCTTGCCATGAATACCTTGTAATAAACTAAATGAGTTTATGCATGACAAGCCTGAGTATCTCTCTATTAATTTCCTAAGATAAAATCCTCCAGAACATAAATGAACTTTATTTCAACAGTAATTGTGTTTTCTGGTATATAGAATTAAAAATAATTTCAAAGATTTTTAGGTAACTTACTGATATTAAATTGAGTTAATGGATTAAAAAAAAACAAACCCGTTGCCATCGAGTTGATTCTAACTCATAGAGACCCTATAGGACAGAGCAGAACTGCCCCATAGGGTTTCCAAGGAGTGCCTGTTGGGTTTGAATTGCTGAACTTTTGGTTAGCAGCCAAACACTTAACCACTGCTCCACCAGGGCCCCAAGTTAATGGATATTCATTATAATTTAAGTTTATATACTTTTACTTTTTTATGCCACGGAAAGGACATATATATATGTAAAAAAGAGGTAATTTTTATGTCCTGTCTGCAGCATATAGGTGTCTTAGTTATCCAGTGCTGCTATAACAGAAATACCACAAGTGCGTGGCTTTAAAAAACAGAAATTTATTTTCTCACAGTTTAGGAGGATAGAAGTCTGAATTCAGGACACCAGCTCTAGGGGAAGACTTTCTCTCTGTGTCGGCTCTGGTGGAAGGTCCTTGTCTCTTTTGAATTTCTGGTCCTGGGCGATCTTCATGTGGCTAAGCATCTCTCTTTCCCCATCTCTGCTCTGCTTGCTTGTTTAATCTCTTATATATCTCAAAAGAGATAGACTCTATAAAGAAAATGTTCTACGTTTTACTTTGGTGAGTAGCATCTAGGGTCTTAAAAGCTTGTGAGCGGCCAACTAAGATGGCCCACTGGTCTCACCCCGTCAGGAGCACAGGAGAATGAAGAAAACCAACGACACAAGGGAAAGATTAGTCCAAAGGACTAACGGACCACAACTACCACAGCCTCCACCAGACTGAGTCCAGCACAACTAGATGGTGCCCAGCTACCACCACTGATTGCTCTGACAGGGATCACAATAGAGGGTCCCGGACAGAGCTGGAGATAAATGTAGAATAAAATTCTAACTCATAAAAAAAGACCAGACTTACCGGCCTGACAGAGACTGGAGAAACCCCAAAAATATGGCCCCTGGACACCCTTCTAGCTCAGTACTGAAGTCACTCCTGAGGTTCACCCTTCAGCCAAACATTGGACAGGTCCATAAAACAAAATAGAGTAAAGGGGCACACTAGCCCAGGGGTAAGACTAGAGGGCAGGAGAGGACAGGAAAGCTGGTAATAGGGAACCCAGGGTCTAGAAGGGAGAGTGTTGACATGTCGTGGGGTTGGTAACCAATGTCACAAAACAATATGTTTACTAATTTTTAATGAGAAGCTAGTTTGTTCTGTAAATCTTCATCCAAAGTGCAATAAACAAAAACAGAGATAGACTCAAGATGTACCCTACACTACCCTGCCTCATTAACATAACAAAGACAACCCATTCCCGAAAGAGATTATAATCACAGGCATAAACCAAACAAAGAAACAAACAAACCCATTGCCATTGAGTTAATTCTGACTCATAGTGATCCTAAACGACAGAGCAGAACTGCCCCACAGGGTTTCCAAGGAGCAGTTGGTGGATTCGAACTGCCAACATATTGGTTAGCAGCTGCGCTCCTAACTACTGTGCCACCAGAGCATAGATGTTAGGATTTACAACGCATATTTTTGAGAGACACAATTCAATCCATAACTAAAAAGCAAATCGACTGTGGTCGAGTCGATTCTGTATCATAGCGACCCCGTAGGACAGAGTAGAACTGCCCCATAGGGTTCCAAGGCTGTAATCTTTAGGGAAACAGACTGCCACATCTTTTTCCTGGAGAATGGCTGGTGGGTTTGAATTGTTGACCTTTCGGTTAGCAGCCAAGTTCTTTAACCGCTGTGCTACCAGGGCTCCATGTGTACATATGTGTGTGTGTGTGTGTGTGTGTGTGTGTATACATACACACACACACACATATTTATATGCAGATACGTATGTATTTGGGTTTGCTAATAAATGTGTTAAATTTTGTCACTTTAAAAAGTTGTACTATAAGAGATGTGTTATACAGTCAGAAAGTTTTATAAAGGGAATTTTGTAAGAGGGAATTTCATTTGATATGATCAAAGTTTTTTTCTGTCATGGCTAAAGTTTAATGGGTTAATTTATGAGATTTTAAAGAATTTTAGTTTCTCTTTGTTAAAGTGCCAAGATTTTCTTTAATTACTGGACTAAAGGTAGTAAAGGGTTAATTTCTGTGTAAACTGCCTAAAAAGCAAAATTCTTTGTCTCCTTAAAATAAGTTGAGTTCATCATATTTTTGGAAACCAAGCCTCATGGCTTTCAAAAAAGTTAAGGTCTTTACATTTAAAATTATTTTATTATAACTTTGGTCATATAGCTAAGTATTGTTTCTCAGTGACCTGTGATAAACTCCTGACATCTTTGAAACTTCATTAAGATCCACAAAAGATTTGTGTCTTAGTTATCTAGTGCTGCTATAACAGAAATACCACAAGCGGATGACTTTAACAAAAAGAAATTTATTCTCTCACAGTCTAGTAGGCTACAAGTACAAATCCAGGGCGTCAGCTCCAGGGGAAGGCTTTCTCTCTCTGTCTGCTCTGGAGGAAGGTCCTTGTCATCAATCTTCCCCTGGTCAAGGAGCTTCTCAGCACAGCGCCTCTGGGTCCATAGGATGAGCTATGCTTCTGGTGCTTCTTTCTTGGTGGTGTGAGGTCCCCATGTCTCCCCGTTCAATTCTTTCTTTCATATCTCAAAAGAGATTGGCTTAAGACACAATCTAATTTTGTAGATCTCGTCAACATAACTGCCACCAATCCATGCCGCCAACATCATAGTGATAGAATTTACAACACATAGGAAAATCACATCAGATGACAAAATGGTGGACAATCACACAATGCTGGGAATTATGGTCTAGCCAATTTGACAGATATTTTGGGGGGACACAATTCAATCCATGGCAATGTGCTTCCAGCTTTGTCAGAGAAAACTGCTAGAAATATTAAGATTCATCTAATGTCTTGTGAGTTGCATGAAACATGTTGTCAAATCAAGAGAAGTGTCTAATTTTCTTTGGTTTAAAAATTTGTGTGTGTCACCCTTATCCATTGCTGGTGGGAATGCAAAATGATACAGCCGTTGTGGAAAGTAGTGTGGCAGTTTCTCAAAAAACTAAAGCTAGAACTACCATCTGACCCAGCAATTCCACTTTTAGCTATATATCCAAAAGCAAGGCTTCAAACCAGTTTAAACTCCTGTTGAGAATTTGTATTTCCACCCCAGATATACTAAATCAGAGTCTACATTTTAACAAGATCCCCAGGTGATTCTTATTCCCAGAAGCATTAGCATCGCCTGGGAACTTGTTAGAAATGCAAATTCTCAGCAGGGGTTTGAACCGGAACAAACCGGTTTGAAACCCTGCCCAAAAGACTTGAAAACAAAGACTCAGACAGAGACTTGTACACCAATGTTCATTGTGGCACTCTTCGCAATAGCCGAAAGGTGGAAACAACCTAAATGGTCATCGACAGATGAATGGATAAACAAAAGGTGGTACATACATACAATAGAATACTACTTAGCCTGTAGGAGAAACTAAGCCTTGATTTACAAAAAAAAATCAAAACCAAACCCATTGCCATCAAGCTGATTCCAACTCACAGTGACTCTGTAGGACACAGTAGAACTGCCCCAGAGGGTTTCTAAGGCTGTAATCTTTACAGAAGCAGACTGCCCCATCTGTCTTCCATGGAGTGGCTGGTGGTTCCAACCACTGACCTTTAAGTGAACAGCCTAGCACTTTAACCACTGTGCAACCAGGGATCCTTTGAAGTCTTGATACGTGCTACAATGTGGATGGAGCTTGAAGACATTATGCTGAGTGAAATAGGACAAATACTGTTATGAACCAACATATAAAAAGACAAGAAAAGGTTAATGTATAGAGACCAAAGTTTATTAGTGGTTACCAGAGGAGGGAGGGAAGGGGAAAAGCGGGGTTGTAGCTTATGGACTACTGAGTTTTGGTTTACCGTGATGGGAAAATCACATTGATTAAGGGTAAGGTTGCACGGCTGATTATTATAAGTGCTGTCAATAAGTAGTACACCTGTAAAAAGTTGAATTGGAAAAAGTTGTGTGATAGATATATCTACAACAACAACAAAAAGTAGCTGCGAACGCTGCTTGTGTACTACTAAACACTTCATGGGATTTGGTTCCTTGGTTTGGAGGTTTAGGATCATGGTTTCACGAGACATCTCAGTTAACTGGCCTAATAAGATGTTTAGTGCTTCTGCTCTACCTGCTAGTTTGTTGCATAGTGCCTGGGGTCTTAAAAGCTTGCAAGCTGCCTCTATTCCCCTGAAGCAACAGAGGAAGGAGAGTCAGAAATAGGAGAAGGATAGGGAATCTGTGGCAAATTTCATCCATGAACAACTGCCCCCTTTGCCATGAGACTGGAAGAACTGGATGGTGCCTGGCTTCCATTACTGAACATTTTGATTGAAGAGTCTATGAAGGAATCCTGATCAAAAGGGGGAAGTACAGAATAGAATTTTGAATTTTCATGGCCTCTAGAGTTTCTGGAGCCCTCAAGGATGGATGAATCCCCAAAACTATTGCCCTAGGATAATCTTTAAACCTTAAACCAAAAATATCCCCAGAAGTCTTCTTAAAAACAGGGAATAGTTCAGCGTAACTAGTAAAAAACATCTGCCTGGAGCATTATGCTCTTTTAAGAATTATCTATATGGGGTCAAATTGACAACAGCAACTCAAAAGATTAGACAGGAAGCTCAGGGGGCAGTGAGCTCATGGGGGAGGAACAGTTCAGAAAAAGAGGGTGAGAATTGTTGCACAACTCAAAGAATGTAATCAATATCACTGAATTGTATATGTAGAAACTGTTGGTGTATGTTTTGCTGTGTATGTTCTCAAAAACAACAGATGAAAAAAATTTTGTGATTATCAATGTCTCTTATGTCTTGCCTGATGTTAGACAACAAGATATTTAAATTGTTAACTTGGTCACAGATTTAACTGGGAATTCACATGGTTTACCTCTAGAGTTTTATTAATATTCAGATGTTTAGAGACTTGTTAATCTAGGTAAGTTCTTGGTATGGTATTATGTCTCAGAATTATTATATGTTATATCTGAAGTTCTTTGAAAATAGGGTTAATCATTATATTAAAGATATTTTGTCTAAAGCTTTTTTTTAATTGACTTTATTTTGCTTTGGCATTATTTTGTAATGAATTCTCATCAGGTTTTCTATTATTGATAATAAGTTAACCATAGTCTTTTTTTTTTTCTGATTTAGGTGAAAGTTTACAGTGTAAATTAATTTCTCATTAAATAGTTAATACACAAATTGTTTTGTGACATTGGTTGCTGTCTTAGGCTGGGTTCTCTAGAGAAGCAAAACCAGTAAAGCGTATAAATATATATATAGAGAGATTTATTTATAAAGGAAATGGCTCACTCAGTTGTAGAGGCTGGAACGTCCCAAGTCTGTGGGTCAGGATAGAGGCTTCTCCTGATTCATGTAGATGCAGGGGCTGGCGAGATCTGCAGGTCAGAGAGCAGGGCTCCACTCACAGGCCGTGAAGATCGATGAATCTTAAGGTCAGTGGATAAGCTGATAGCTCAAGTCCCAAGAATCGGGGGTCAGGCAAACAGGAGGCAGCCACAGGATCCAGAGTGAGCAAAAAGCCAGAATGTCTGCTTATATTCAGACGCAGGAAACTCCCTTTCAACTGATTGGCTACTCACAGCAGATTCAATCATGGGAGTGATCACATATAAACACTGAGAATCATGGCCCAGCCAAGTGGACACACAATCTTAACCCTCACAGTTGCCAACCCTGCAATGTGTGAACACTCTCCCCTTCTCCACCCCAGCGTCCTTGTTTCCATTCATAAGGCTTTCCTGTCCCTTCCTGCCTTCTTGTCTTTGCTTTTGGGCTGGTGTGCCCATTAGTGTCGGATACATGATTGATCTATGAAGCACCTCCCTCATGTGTGTTATTGTTGGCCCTATAGAGCTGTCTAATCTTTGGCTAAAGGGTCAATCTCAGGAATGACTTCAGTACTGAGTTAAAAGGGTGTCTGGGGATCATACTCTCAGGGTTTCTCCAGTCTCTGTCAGACCAGCAATTATATATTGCAACTTGAGGCTTGAATTTTTTCTTCAGTTCTTTCAGCTTGAGGAATGCTGAGTGTGTTCTTCCCTTTTAGTTTTCTATTTCCAGGTCTTTGCACATTTCATTATAATACTTTACTTTGTCTTTAAGAGTCAACCTTTGAAATTTTCTGTTCAGCTCTTTTACGTCATCATTTCTTCCTTTTGCTTTAGCTACTCTACTTTCATGAGTAACTTTCAGAGTCTCTTTTGACATCCATTTTGGTCTTTTCTTTCTTTCCTGTCTTTTTAATGACCTCTTGCTTTCTTCATGTATGATGTCCTGCATGTCATTCCACAATCCGTCTGATCTTCAGTCGTTAGTGTTCAACATGTTAAATCTATTCTTGAGATGGTCTCTGAATCCAGGTGGGATATACTCAAGGTCATAGTTTGGCTCTCGTGGACTTGTTCTAATTTTCTTCAGCCTCAATTTGAACTTGCATATGTGCAATTGTTGGTCTGTTCAGCAGTCAGTCCCTGGCCTTGTTCTGACTGATGATATCTGAAACAAAACAAAAACCATCAACATCATTATATGATAAAGTTAGCGCACTTAAGTAAAATATTTAAGAAAAAAAGTGTGAAAAGATTGTTTTTGCTTTTGTACACAAACTGAATGTGTTAAGCGAGGAAATAATTCTCCAGTTTTTGGGCAAAACAAGAAATTTTGAAGGAAAGAATTTCAAGGAAATGAAACAGTGGATTTTGAAAATTGTAATAACGTGTATCAAAATTATAAATAGCTAAAGTGAAAACTAAAAATGAAAGATAAAAAGACAAGGAAAGGAAAGACAAGGGAAAATGTGTGTTTTGAGAGATTTTAATGAAAATAAAGGAATTTATAAAGTATCTGTTATCTTCTGTCAAACTTATGGATGTTGTTCTTCGCTGGGAAAAAATCTATAGACCAAAAAAAGAGTAACAAAGGCAAAAATGTAAAGAATAAACATACTCAGAACAATAGCGGTGCACAGTACACACTCACACACAGTAACAATGCAAAAGGAAGTGGAAGACTGAGCCTTCATCTCTGACTCATGTACTTCTTGGCACTATTTCTGGCTTTTCATCTACACTTCCTCTTATTCAGGTTGCTATACCAACAATTTTCTGATTCTGTCTGCTTCTCGCAGTTTCCAACTTCAGAGAATATTTATTAGGCTCAATCATTTTAGTGAAAAATGTTTGAGTTTTCTTCTCTGACAGGTTTCCCCCTTACACAGGTTCTGACATTCGTAAGTTTTACTGTATAAAATCTCCAAACTAGATCATTCAGATTCTTTTTTAGTTTGCTCTGTGTATTTACAGTTATTCAGAAAATTTCAGTTGCTGTTGGTGGTGGTAATTTTGCTAAGTATAAATTCAAGAACAATTCTAGGAGAATATTTTATTAACTGACATAGATATGTTTATAATTTTAATAGTCACTTGCACTAGGTACGTCAAGAATTTGGTGGTTTTTGTTTTGTTTTGTTTTTAAGATGCAACAGAAACTTAGGTAAATACATTTTTGTTATACTTTTTCATGGACAACAAATTAGCTCTGAAATAATAAAACATGTTCATATTGACATTATATTCCTTATAATCTTCATTCTGGAAATTTTACAACAGCATTTGACACAAATCAATTTCCTTTTATAATTGATTATCACAGGTCTGAACTCTCCTGCTTTGAGTCAACCTGTCGGAAGGAAGCCCAGCGCTGTACTGAGTCAGGAAGACAGCATGGCAGAGTGAAAACGCGATCTCTTTGTCTGCGGTGGACAAATTCAATTTCTTGGAACCTCATTTTCTTCACCCATAGTTGAGAGTAATAATATCCGTCTCCTCAAGGAGTTATTCAAAGGATTAAATGAGATCATTTTTAAAGCATCTGACAAGTGCCTATCACAGAGTTGCTGTTGTTGTTAGGTGCGGTTGAGTTGCTTCCTTCTCATAGCGACTTAACCATTGTGACACTAGGGCTCCTTTACACAGTTATTGGTGAGTAAATAAGACAAAGACCCTAAAGTAGGTGTGTCTAGTTGTAAGAAACAATTGAGAAAGAATACCTTTCTCAAGGTATTTTACAGAAAACTCTTTCCCAGGAGAAGACATAAGATGAGTAAGTTGTTCAGACCAAGAATTCTGAAATCTTTGAGAATTCTTAAACAGTATTTGATAAGTAGAAGCAGTGTGAATGATAATAATTTATACCAAAAGTTACAGTATATTATTTCAGAAACATCTGTTGATGTTCAAGATGCTATATTTGCTAATCCTAATCTATGACATTGAATTATTTCTACTGGTTAATATTAAGATCTTTAAAAATTTTTTTCCAATTTTATAATTTATATATAAACCAAAGGAGCCGTGGTGGCACAGTGGTTAAAGCAATAGACTGCTAACTGAAAGGTTGGCAGTTTGAAACCACCAGCCACTCTTTATAACCTTGGAAACCCTATGGGGTAGCTATGAGTCGGAATTGACTCAACGGCAGTGGGTGGGTGTATATAAACCCATTGCTATTGAGTCCATTGCTACTCCTAGTGACCCTATAAGATAGAGTAGAACTACCCCATAGTGTCCAAGACTGTAATCTTTACAGAAGCAGAGTGCAACATCTTTCTTCCGCAGAGCAGCTGGTGGGTTCTAACTTCTGACCTCTTGCTTAGCAGCTTAACTGCATCACCAGAGTAACTATATAATTTGTATATATGAATGGAAAAGATATCGGCAAGTATTACATCAAAATCTTAACATTGGAAAGGAACAGGGTTAACATCAATTTCTACTCACTTTTTTGGGTGTTTTTTTGTATTTCCCAAAATTTCTACAATGTACATACTTTGTTGTTATTAGGTGCCTTCCAGTCAGTTCCGACTCATAGCTACCCTATCTATGTACAACAGAACAAAACACTGCCTGGTCCTATACCCTCCTCACAATCATTGCTATGTTTGAGCACATTGTTGCAGCCACTGTGTCAATCCATCTTGTTGAGGGTCTTCCTCTTTTCCACTGACCCTCTGCTTTACCAAGCATGCTGTCCTTCTCCAGGGACTGGTCCCTCCTGATAATATGTCCAAAGTAAGCAAGATGAAGTCTTGCCATCCTCCCTTCTAAGGAGCGTGCTGGCTGTACTTCTGAGACAGATTTGTTTGTTCTTATGGCAGTCCATGGTATATTCAATAGTCTTTGCCAACACCATAATTCAAAGGCATCAATTCTTCTTCAGTCGTCCTTATTAATTGTCCAACTTTTGCATGCATATGAAGCGATTTAAAATACCATGGCTTGGCTCTGCCTCACCTTAGTCCTCAAAGTGACATGTTTGTTTTTAACACATTAAAGAGGTCTTTTGCAGCAGATTTGCCCACTGCAACATGTCATTTGATTTCTTGACTGTTGCTTCCATGGGCATTGATTGTGGATCCAAATAAAATGAAATCCTTGACAACTTCAATATTTTCTGCCTTTATCATGATGTTGCTTATTGGTCCATTTGTAAGGATGTTTGTTTTCTTTATGTGGAGGTGTAATCCATACTTCATCAGTAAGTGCTTCAAGTTCTCTTCACTTTCAGCAAACAAGGTTGTGTCACCTGCATATCGAAGATTGTTAATTAGTCTTCCTCTAATCCTGATGCCTCGTTCTTCTTTATAGAGTCAAGCTTCTCCGATTATTTGCTCAACATACACATTGAGTAAGTATGATGAAAGGATACAACGCTGACTCACACCTTTCCTAATTTTAAACCATGCAGTATGCCCTTGTTCTGTTTGAACGACTGCCTCTTGGTCTATGCTCAGATTCGACAAGAGCACAATTAAGTGTTCTGGAATTCCCATTCTTCCCAATGTTATCCATAATTTATTATGATCCACACAATCCAATGCCTTTGCATACTCAGCAAAACACAGGTAAACATCTTTCTGGTATTCTGTTTTCAGCCATGATCCATCTGACATCAGCAAAGATATCCTTCATTCCCCATGCTTTTCTGAATTCAGCTTGAATTTCTGACAATTCCCTGTTGTCATACTGCTGCAACCATTTTTTAATTATCTTCAGCATGATTTTACTTGCACGTGATATTAATGGCATTGTTTGATAATTTCTGCATTCTGTTGGATCATCTTCCTTTGGAATGGGCACAAATATGGGTCTCTTCCAGTCGGTTGACTAGATAGCTGTCTTCCAAATTTCTTGGCATAGACAAGTTAGCACTTCCAGTGTTTCATCTGTTTGTTGAAACAGCTCAGTTGGTATTCCATCAGTTCCTGGAGCCTTGTTTTTCACCAATTCCTTCAGTGCAGCTTGGACTTCTTCTTTCAGTACCATCGGTTTTTGATCATATGCTACCTCAGTGAAATGGTTGGAAGTAGACCAATTCTTTTTGGTACAGTAACTCTGTATGTTCTTTCCATCTTCTGTTGATGCTTCTTGCACCATTCATTTTTCTTCCTGTAGAATCCTTCACTATTGCAACTTGAGGCTTGAATTTTTTCTTCAGTTCTTTCAGCTTGAAAAATGCCTACTATGTTCTTCCCTTTTGGTTACCTAACTCCAGGTCTTTGCACATTTCATTATAATAGTTTGTTTTGTGTTCTCGAGCCATCCTTTGAAATCGTCTGTTTAGCTCTTCTACTTCATTATTTCTTCCTTTTGCGTTAGCTATTCTACATTCAATAGCAAGTTTCAGAGTCTCTTCTGACAACCATTTTGGTCTTTTTTTTTTTTTCCTTTTCTGTCTTTTTAATGGCCTTTTGCTTTCTTCATGTATAATGTCCTAGATGTCACCCCACAACTCACCTGGTCTTCAGTCATTAGTGTTCACTGCATCAAATCTATTCTTTTTTCTTTTTTATTGTTGTAGTTTAGATCAAGTTTACATTTCAAATCAGTCTCCCATGCAAAAATTTATACATACATTGTTATGTGACCCTAATTGCTCCCCCTTTACTGTGACAGCACACTTTTCCTTTCCACCCCTGATTCCCAAATATCCATTCAACCAGCTCCTAACCCTCTCTGCCTTCCCATCTCACCTCCGGACAGAAGTTAACCAATTAGGCTCCTGTATCTACTTGAGCTAAGAGGCACACGCCTCATGAGTATCACTTTTTCTCCCACAGTCCAATCCAATCCCTGTCTGAAGAGTTGGCCTCGCAAATTGTTTTAGTTCTGGGCTGAGAGAATCCTGTGGCCATTCTTTCCAGGGTTCCTCCAGTCTCATTCAGACCATTAAGTCTGGTCTTACTAGAATTTGAGTTCTGTACCCTGTCTTTCTCCTGCTCCATCCGGGACTCTCTGTTGTGTTCCCTGTCAGGGTGGTCATTGGTGGTAGCTGGGCACCATCTAGGTCTTCTGGTCTCAGGCTGATGAAGTCTCTGGTTTATGAGGCCCTTTCTGTCTCTTGGGCTACTACTTTCCTTGGGTCTTTGGTGTTCTTCATTCTCCTTTACTCCAGGTGGCTGGGACCAATTGATGCACCTTAGATGGCCGCTTGCAAGCTTTTAAGACCCCAGACATCACTTACGGAGGTAGGATGCAGAACATTTTCTTAATAAGCTTTGTTATGCCAATTGACCTAGATGTCCCCTGAAAGCATGGTCCCAAGATCCCTACCCCTGCTACTCTGTCTCTTAAAGGGTTGATTGTATTCAGGAAACTTCTTAGCTTTGGTTTAGTCCCGTTGTGCTGACTTCCCCTCTAGTGTGTGCTGTCCTTCCCGTCACCTAAGATAATACTTGTCTACTATCTGGTTAGTCAATAACCCTCACCCTCCCTCTCCACCCTCGTAACCATCAAAGAATATTTTCTTCTGTGTTTAAACCTTTTCTTGAGTTCTTATA
>NW_004444198.1:1525853-1536369 GCF_000243295.1 Trichechus manatus latirostris
AGGTGAAGACCCTACTTAATGCGCAGAGTAGTGTCAAATGTCATGAACCTGCCACTTCACAGCTGAAACAGTTTAAGTTAGACTTCACGTATGTACCAGTTGCAGTGTGGAAATGAGGGCCTACACTGTTGAAATGGGCCCACACAAGTCTCTGCAGGCGGAAAGGCATTTCAAAGTCCATGGATGCCTTATGCCTGTGCTTAGGCAATGGAGCTGTGCCTACCCTGGTTTCCTGGCTTAGGGGAGCCAACAGTTTATTTTTTCCCCTCTTTGTTAATTTGTTCACTCTCCAAGGCCAGGAGAATGGCTCAAGGCATGTGATGGATCCTACTTCAGGCCAAGGGGACTTGGCAATTGCTTAAGCCGGTCCAGCACCCAGTGCAGAGCAGGGAGAAGGGAGATAAGTGGGAGAGAGGTTTTTCCCTAAGGAGGGTGTTTTTGTTCCACACGGTAGGCTGTATGCACATACTTATCTTTTGCCAATCCAGGGCTGCTTTTCACTGGTTCTGGGTGGCCGAGTAGACTCTCTGGCACTGGGTCTCTCCCGGTGCAGAAAATGCTCCTCCCGAGCACGCTGCTTGCCTGCCTAACCACTCATCCATGAGTGCTCAGGCCTGAGGGGCTCAGGCTCTCACTGGATCAGGTCTGGCAACTCCTTGCTGCTTCTGAACCATCTCTCCTTCCCCCTTCCTCTCAGTCCGGTTCCTCAACTTTGTCTTAGATTTTCAAGGCCCCTAGATTGTCATGTATAATTGATCCACTTATTTTTTCAGGTCTTTGTTGTAAGAAGGTCCACCATAAGCGTCCGACTACTCCACCATCTTGGCTCCGCCTCCTCAAATCTATTCTTGAGGTGGTCTCTAAATTCAGGGAGGATATACTCAAAGTTATACCTTGGGTCTCCTGGACTTGTTTTAATTTTCTTCATCTTCAACTTAAACTTGCATAGGAGTAATTGATAGTCTGTTCTGCAGATGACCCCTGCCCTTGTTCTTACTGGTGATATTGAGCTTCTCTATTGTCTCTTTCCACAAATGTAGTCGATTTGATTCCTGTGTATGCCATCTGCCGAGGTCCACGTGTATAGTTGCTGTTTATATTGTTGAAAAAAGATTTTGTGACGAATAAGTGGTTGATCTTGCAAAATTCTATCATGTTATCTCCAGCATTGTTTCTATCACCAAAGTCATATTTTCCAACTACTGATACTTCTTGTTTGTTTCCAGGTTTGCACTCCAATTGCCAGTAATTATCAGTTCATCTTGATTGCATGTTTGATAGATTTCAGACTGCAGAAGTTGGTAAAAAAAACTCCTCAATTTCTTCATCTTTGGCATTAGTGTTGGTGGGTAAATTTGAATAATAATCATATTGATTGGTCTTCCTTGTAGGCGTCTGGATATTATCCTATCACTGACAGCATTGTATTTCAGGATAGATCTTGAAAAGTTCTTTTTGACTATTAGTGCTATGCTGTTCCTCTTCAATTTGTCATTCCCAGCACAGTAGATCATGTGATTATCTGATTCGAAATGGCCAACACCACTCCATTTTAGCTAACTAATGCCTAGGATATCAATCTTCAAGTGTTCCATTTCATTTTTTGACAACTTTCAATTTTCCTTGATTCATACCTCGTACATTCTATGTTCTGATTATTAATGGATATTTGCAGCTGTTTCTTCTCATTCCGAGTCGTGCCACATCAGCAAATCAAAGTCCTGAAAGCTTTACTCCATCCATGTCATTAAGGTCGACTCTACTTTGAGGAGGCTGCTCTTCCCTAGTCATATTTGAGTGCCTTCCAACCTGAGGGGCTCATCTTCAGGCACTATATCAGACAATGTTCTGCTGCTATCCATAAGGTTTTCACTGGCCAATTTTTTCAGAAGTAGATCACCAGGTCCTTCTTTCCAGTCTTCCTTAGTCTGGAAGCTCTGCTGAAAACTGTCTGCCATGGGTAACCCTGCTGGTATTTGAAATACCAGTGGCACAGCTTCCAGCATAACAGCAATATGTAAGCCACCACAGGACGAAGAACTGACAGATGAGTGGTGGACACTGTACATATATTACTCTCTTAATAAAGACAGAGAAGTTATTTTTAAATGGGATTTTAACAGGAATTTCTTCACCCTTGTTAAGAGAGTAAAAATATTACTCTTTTAATAAGGACAAAATAATTATTTTTAAAATTACATTTTTATATTATATTGCAGTCCAGTAATTACAAATCTCATGTAAATTTTTATTTAAGGTCTGACATAAAATAAAGCTAAGTTTTTGTGAAACAAAATTGCTAAAATGTTTTAGTTTTATTGATATGTACAAAATCTTTCAATGACTTTGCGCCTTATTTTGTCTACTTGCATCTCAAAATCCACTCTCCATCCTTCTCTGTTCCCCCATGGGTCCCAGACACTGACCTCTACAGACCACTCAATGGTTCGTTTGCCTCTGGCTTCCTTTTTTTCAGCCACTAGGAGATACTGGCATGCTATCAGGGTTTAGATATTCAATCCATCAGAACTGATTATTTTGAATGTTTTGAAGTAGGGGGGAGAGGTCAAGATTCATTTTTTTCATATGCATACCCAATTGAATCAGCACCATTCATTTTATGCTTTTCTCCCTTTTTGATAAGGTAATTTATTAGGGTAGGGGTGCATATGGTAGAGTAGGCAAATTCCACAGATACATGTATCATTGCTTCAGGCAGTAATTAAATATTTGTATCAAAATACTAAGAAGAAAATGTAGACTTTTCTTCATGTATGAAATTAAGTTTAGAAGCCTGACTTTTTTGGGTCTCAGAGTATCAGTCTGGGTCTAATCAGAAGAGAGAAGCTACATACAATTTGAACAAAGAAAGTTTACTGTAAAGAATTATGAACTATCACAGGGGTAAGGAGTGATTTACTAGTAAAATGTACAGCAAACTCTAAATATAGAAATGATGGATATAAGGAGCAGCCATCATCCCTATGGCTGAGACAGAGTGTCCAAGGAAGACCTCCCCTTCCCTTTTCCCCCTCTTCCTGAAGGGCTAAGATCCAGACCTTTTTGGAGAGGGCATGTCCATGGCTCACTGAATGGCAAAGAAGTCTCTGTGAGATTGCACTGGTGGAATTTTCTGGAAATATGCCTTTGTTAGTTTCCTGAGGCTGCTCTGACAAATTACGACAAACTTGGTGGCTAAAAACAACAGAAATTCATTTTGTCATGGTTCTGGAGGCCAGAAGTCTGAAGTCAAGGTGTCTGTAGGGCTGCACTCCCTCTGGAGGCTTTAGGGGAGAAACTTTCTTTGCTTCTTCCAACTTTTGTTAGTTCCAAGTGTTCCTTGGCTTGTGACTGCATCACTCCAATCTATGCCTCCGTCTTCACATGGCCTTTTCTTTCTCAAATCTCCTTCTGCCTTTCTCTTATAAGGACATTCGTTTTTAGATTTAGAGCCCACTTAGATAATCCAGGTGATTTCATCTTAAAATCCTTAACTTAATTACATCAGCAAAGACCTTTTTTCCAAATAAGTTCATAGTCACATGTTCTGGGTGGACATATTTTTTGGGGGGCCACCATTCAACCCATTACACTGCCCTCTGGAGTTTGCCGGAAACAAGCTCTCAGGTGCACGGGAAAGCTGTACAGGATAATATGTCTCACTGGAGGTACTCTGCTGCAAAATCATCCAAAGATAAGGAGTCCTTGGGTAGGCTGCCGGCCACTGGGTACAACTGGTTGCTGTGCACTGTAGGAGCCTTGTGCGAAGGAAGGAGCTTATTGAGCAGACACACAGGAACCAGGGAGTAAAAACCCTTTTCTCCTGCATTCTCTCCACTGCCCTCTACTGACAAATTTTAACATCGCATTTGACAATAAAAAAAAATTTGGAGGGCACAGATCCATTTTCATAGGGAAGGCAAAAGGAGATTAGAGCGGGTTGGAGACGCCACGGGCGTCTGCACACTGCAGCTCCAGCTACCGCTGCCAGCCCCATGCCCGCACTGCTGTCTTGCCTGGGCCAGCCAAAACAAAGACAAAACGACTGCCTGGGAGGCTCCAAGATGGTTTGCAGGGGCTTCTGGCACTTTCCAAGAACTGCCTGTGCACCCTCAACCAGGTCTACACGTTGGTCATTTGCTGCTAATTGGAATTGGTGCGTGGGGCATTGGCTTCGGGCTGATTTCCAGTCTCCGGGTGGTCAGTGTGGTCATTGCAGTGGGCATCTTCTTGTTCCTAGGGCTGATAGGAGTTGTAAAACACTGTTAGGTGTTGGTATTTTTTTAGATGATTATTCTTTACTTGTATTTATTGTTCAGTTTTCTGTTTCCTGTGCTCATTTAGCCCTGAACCAGGAGCAACAGGGTCAGCTTCTGGAAGTTGGTTGCAGTAATACAGCAAGTGCTTGAAATGACATCCAGAGAAATTTAAACTGCTGTGGGTTCTGAAGTTTTAAGCCAAATGACACCTGTTTGGCTAGCTGTGTTAAAAGTGGCCATCAGTGCTCACCATGTGCTCCAATAATAGAAGAATATGCCACAGAAGTTTTGAGATTTGGTGGTGACATTGGCCTCTTCCTCAGTTTTACAGAGATCTTGGGGATTTGGCTGCCCTACACATACAGAAACCAGAAAGATCCTCATGCTAATCCTAGTGCATTCCTTTGATGGGAAAACAAGGAAATTCATTGATTTTCTGATCTTGTCCACCTTCTGTAACTTTTAAGTTAAGCTGATTTGCCCATTGAGTTGAGGAGACAGTATCTGAAAAATTACATTCTTGACAGTGGAATTACATATTTTTACCCTTAGATTTCTCTAATGTTTTTCCACTGCTGAAAAAAATTAAAACTTTTGGTCTCCTCTGACCCTCAGTGGTACCTGTAAACTACTGTATTCACAGTGTCTGGCACTGTCCGCTGTGACCTTTTTTAGCATTTGTACCTGCAGAAAAACTTTGTATGACACTATTGTGTTGATCATATTGTGAATCTAAAGACACATTTCACTGGAATAATTTTATGTAGCACTGTGCTGTGCAGATAATTCCTACTGGAAAAAGAGTTCAAGTTTATTAAAGCCAGAAAGTATGAGATTCTATTAGGTTAAATTCAGTAACGAAAACCCAAATTCCCAATGTTTTTTGTCTTTTTAGGAAAGATATGTTGTGGTGAAAATTGTTAACATGAAAGTGATACTATAATTCTAGTAGTCTTTTATGATTATACTTATGTATTCTAGAAATAGCTATGTCTTTTGGAAGATGTTGGTTTAATTTTTGGACTTTTACAGGTAAGTGCAATGGAAAAGTAGTCTCATGAAACATTCTAATACCTAACATTTACCATCAGCCTTCAAAATGAAACAAGTTTTCATAATTCAGAAAGTATATCTATATTACCTTGATTGTTCTTTTATAATAATTTGAAGTCCAAATGACTGCGTTTTTAAACATGTTACTATTAATATGTCGGCCTGTGTAGCAAAAAGATATTTGATTATCTTGTTGTTGTTAGGTTGTTACGTGCTGTTGAGTCAGTTCTTACTCATAGTGACCCTATGTACAACAGAACGAAACACTGCCCCATCCTGTGCCATCCTCACAATCATTGCTATGTTTGAGCCCATTGTTGCAGCCACTGTGTCAATCCATCTCGTTCAGGGTCTTCCTCTTTTTCGCTGACCTTCCACCTTACCAAGCATGATGTTCTTCTCCAGGGACTGATAACATGTCCAAAGTATGTGAGACATAGTCTCTCAATCCTTGCTTCTAAGGAGCATTCTGATTGTACTTTTTCCAAGACAGATTTGTTCGTTCTTTTGTTAGTCCATGGTATATTCAATATTCTTCGCCAGCACAATTCAAAGGCATCAATCCTTCTTCGGTCTTCCTTATTCATCGACCAGCTTTCGCATGCATATGAGGTGATTGAAAACACCATGACCTGAGTCAGGCACACCTTAGTCTTCAAGGTGACATCTTTGCTTTTTCTCACTTTAAAGAAGTCTTTGGCAGCAGATTTGCACAATGCAATGCATCTTTTGATTTCCTGACTGCTGCTTCCATGGGCATTGATTGTGGATCCAGGTAAAACGAAATCCTTGACAACTTCAATATTTTCTCCATTTATCATGATGTTGCTTATTGTTCCAGTTGTGAGGATTTCTGTTTTCTTCATGTTGAGGTGTAATCCATACTGAAGGCTGTGGTCTTTGATCTTCATCAGTAAGTGCTTCAAGTCCTCTTCACTTTCAGCAAGCAAGGTTGTACCATCTGCGTAACGCAGGTTGTTAATGAGTCTTCCTCCAATCCTGATGCCGAGTTCTTTGATCATCTTACAAATGGTTAAATACCTTCTTCATGAAATTTCTTAGTATTGTAAAAACAACTTGTCAAATCCAAGCATATTTGAATGTGATCTCCCATAAGTTGAAATAGTGTTGTATATATGTTTTAAAAAATTAAAGAACAGAAACCTTAAAAAAATAAACAATTAAAAGGGAGACTAGATACTCAGATACCATGATAGTTTATTCGAAATTCTACCGCATATGTCTTATAGTTGGGTTAGGTAATTATTTTTGAAACTTTTTAAAATCTTAATTTATTTGGGTTTTTACTAAAGCCATTTTCAGAAACTGTGCATAAGATTGTATTAATATTAGCATTTTTGTAAGAAACATTAATTTCAGTTGTTCAAACCTAGGCGGAAGTTAGAGTTTACGGCTTCGAAATATGGAATGAATGAATCCTCATCTTAATCCTATAAGGTTCATATCTACATTTTGTATTTGCTGACAATCTTAGAAGCCAGGTGAATTTTTTGGTTTTTGAAGCTGTACTTGGTCTTTTCTTGTAGTCACTAGATGATGTTAGCTCATTAAATACCCTGTGCAATGCTTCTGTGGGTAGCTTCCATTTCTACATGAAACAGCATGTCTATTTTTATTTATTTAAATTTTAAAATTTTCATTGAGCTCAGCATACGTATAGTAAAGTGCAAAAATCTTTTTTTTAAATTATGCTTTAGATGAAGGTTTACAGAGCAAATTAGTTTCTCATTAAACAATTAGTGCACATATTGTTTTGTGACATTGGTTGCCAATCCCATGACGTGTCAACACTCTCCCCGTCTCAACCTTGGGTTCCCCATTACTGGCTTTCCTGTCCCCTCCTGCCTTCTCGTCCTTACCCCTGGGCTGGTGTGCCCATTTAGTTTTGTTTCGTTTTATGGGCCTGTCTAATCTTTGGCTGAAGGGTGAACCTCAGGAGTTACTTCAGTACTGAGTTGAAAGTGTGTCTGGGGCCCTTTTAGCTCAGTAAAGTGTGTCCGGGGTCATACTCTCACAGTTTCTCCAGTCGCTGTCAGAGCAGAAAGTCTGGTAGTTTTTTGTGAGTTTGAATTTTGTTCTTCATTTTTCTCCAGCTCTGTCCTAGGCCCTTTATTGTGATCCCTCCCTGTCAGAGAAGTCAGTGGTGGTAGCCAAGTACCATCTAGTTGTGCTGGACTCAGTCTGGTGGAGGCTGTAGTAGTTGTGGTCCATTAGTCCTTTGGACTAATCTTTCCTTTGTGTCTTTGGTTTTCTTCATTCTCCCTTGCTCCAGATGGGGTGGGACCAGTGGAGTATCCTAGACGACCTCTCACAAGCTTTTAAGACCCCAGACGCTACTCACCAAAGTAGAATGTAGGACATTTTCTTTATAAACTATGTTTCACCAGTTGAGTTAGATGTCCCCTGAGACCATGGCCCCCAGCCCTTAGTCCAGTAATTCAGTCTGTCAGGGAGTTTTGATGTGTCTGTAATGCTTCCATGACCTTGCCTTGGTCCAGTCGTGCTGACTTCCCAGTATTGTGTACTGTCTTACCCTTCACCAAAGTTACCACTTATCTACTGTCTACTTAGTGTTTCTCCTTCCCCATCTCTCCACTCCCTCGTAACCATCAAAGATTGTTTCTGTGTGTAAAACTTTTCATGAGTTTTTATAATAGTGGTCTCATACAGTATTTGTCCTTGTGTGATTGACTTATTTGACTCAGCATAACGCTCTCCAAATTCATCCATGTTGTGAGATGTTTTGCAGATTCAATCACTGTTCTTTATCATTGGGTAGTATTCCATTGTGTGTATGTACCATAGTTTGTTTATTCCACTGTGTGTTGATGGGCACTTAGGTTGTTTCCATCTTTTTGCTATTGTGAATAATGTTCAATGAACATGGGTATGCAGATGTCTATTTGTGAGACGGCTCTTATTTCTCTAGGATATATTCCTAGGAGTAGGATATCTGGATCATATGGTATTTCTATTTCTTGCTTTTTAAGGAAATGCCATATTGTTTTCCAAAATGGTTGTACCAGTTTGCATTTGCCACCAGCAACGCATAAGAGTTCCAATCTCACCACAACCTCTCCAATGTTTGTTATTTTCTGTTGTTTTTGATTCATGCCAGTAATGTCAGGGTGAGATGATGTCTTAGTTATCTAGTGCTGCTATAACAGAAATACGACAGGTAGATGGCTTTAACAAAGAGAAATTTATTCTCTCACAGTCTAGTAGGCTACAAGTCCAAATTCAGTGTGTCAGCTCCAGGGGAAGGCTTTCTCTGTCAGCTCTGGAGGAAGGTCCACATCATCAATCTTCCCTTGGTCTAGGAGCTTCTCTGTGCAGGAACCTCAGGTCCAAATATCATGCTCTGCTCCTGGCACTGCTTTCTTGGTGGTATGGGTTTCCCATGTCTCTCTACTTGCTTCTCTCTTTTTTATCTCAAAAGAGATGGGCTTAAGACACTATCTAATCTTGTATAGCTCATCAATATAACTGCTGTTAATCCATTTTATTACATCATAGTGATAGAATATACTACATAGGGAAATCACATCAGATTACAAAACGGTAATCAAACAATACTGACCTAGCCAAGTTGACAGATATTTTGGGGGGACACAATTCAATCTATAACAGTGGTATCTCATTGTAGTTTTGATTTGCATTTCTCTAATCACTAGTGATCACGAGCATTTCCTCATGTGTCTGTTAGCCACCTGAATGTCTTCTTTGACAAAGTGTCTGTTCACATCCTTTGCCCATTTTTTAATTGAATTATTTGTCTTTTTGTTGTAGAGGTGTTGGATTTTCCTACAGATTTTATATTAGACCTTTGTCAGATTTGTCATAGACAATTTTTTTTCCGAGTCTGTAGGTTCTCTTTTTACTCCTTTGGTGAAGTCTTTTGATGGGCGTGTTTCATTTTTAGAAGATTCCAGTTATCTAACTTATCTTCTGATGTTTGTATATCGTTACTTATGGTTTGTATTCTGTTATTGCCATATATTCGGGCCTCTATCATTGACCCAATTTTTTCTTCTATGATCTTTATAGTTTTGGGTTTTATATTTAGGTCTTTGATGCATTTTGAATTAGTTTTTGTGTATGCTGTGAGGTATGGGGCCTGTTTAATTTTTTTACAGATGAACGTCCGGTTTTGCCATTTGTTAAAAAGGCTGTCTTTTCCCCATTTAATGGACTCTGGGCCTTTGTCAAAGATCAAGTGATCATAGGTGGATTGGCTTACATCTGGGTTCTGGATTCTGTTCCTTTGGTTAATGTGTATGTCATTGTACCAGTACCAGACTGTTTTGACTACCGTAGCTACAGGGTGTGTAGGTTCTGAGGTCAGGTAATGTGAGTCCTTCTACTTTATTATTCTTCAGTAGTACGTTGCTTATTTGGGGTCTCTTTCTTTTCCATTTAAATTAATGATTAGTTTTTCCATCTCATTAAAGAATGGTGTTGGAATTTGGATTGGGATTGTATTGTATTTGTAGATTTCTTTGGGTAGAATTGACATTTCCATAATGTTGAGTTTACCTATCCATGAGCACGGTACATGTTTCCATTTATGTAAGTCTCTTTTGTTTTTTTTGTATAGAGTTTTGTAGTTTTCTTTACATAGTTCTTTTACGTCCCTGGTTAATTTATTACTAAGTATTTATTTTTTTAGGGGCTATTATTAGAGATATTGTTTTCCTGATTTCCTTTTCGTAGTTCTTTTTATTAGTGTATAGGAATCCAACTGATTTTTGTATGTTGATCTTGTATCCTGCTACACTGCTGAATCTCTCTAGTAGTTCCAGTAGTTTTCTTGTGGAATCTTTTGGGTTCTGTATGCATAGTATCATATCATCTGCAAATAGGGACAGTTTTACTTCTTCCTTACCAATTTTGATGCCCTTTATTTCTTTTTCTTGCCTTATAGCTGTAGCTAGGACTTCCAGCACAATGTTAAATAGGAGTGGTGATAAAGGGCATCCTTGTCTTGTTCCTGTTCTCAGAGGTAATGTTTTCAGCTTCTCTCCATTAAGAATGATGTTGGGAGGTGGGGCCAAGACGACGGAGCAGTCAGATGGCTTCCTATGCCCTCTTACAACGAAAGCCTGAAAAAACAAGTGAATTGATTGTATACGAATATCTAGGAACCCTGAGCAAGGCAAAGTTGAGGAATCGGACTGAGTGAC
>NW_004444198.1:1541112-1567418 GCF_000243295.1 Trichechus manatus latirostris
CTTTGAAAGCATTCCCCTTGAGAACGGGAACCAGACAAGGATGCCCTTTATCACCACTCTTATTCAACATTCTGCTGGAGGTCCTAGCCAGAGCAATTAGGCTAGAAAGAGAAATAAAGGGCATCCACATTGATAGGGAAGAAGTCAAAGTATCTCCATTTGCAGATGATATGATCTTATACACAGAAAATCCTAAAGAATCCACAAGAAAACCACTGGAACTAGTAGAAGATTTCAGCAAAGTTTCAGGATAGAAGATAAACATACAAAAATCAGTTGGATTCCTTTACTCCAACAAAGAGAACCTCTAAGAGGAAATTACCAAATCAATACTATTTACAATAGCCCCCAAGAAGATAAAATCCTTAGGAACAAATCTAACCAGAGATGTAAAAGACCTATACAATGAAAACTACAAGACACTACTGCAAGAAACCAAAAGAGACCTGCATAAGTGGAAAAACATACCTTGGTCATGGATAGGTAGACTCAAGATAGTGAAAATGTCAGTTCTACCCAAAACGATCTACAGATACAGTGCAATCCCGATCCAAATTCCACTGGCATTTTTTAATGAGATGGAGAAATAAATCACCAACTTTATATGGAAAGGAAAGAGGCCTCGAATAAATAAAGCATTACTCAAGAATCAGAACAAAGTGGAAGGCCTCACACTATCTGATTTTAGAACCTATTATACCTCCACGGTATTCAAAACAGCCTGGTATTGGTACAAGAACAGATACGTAGACCAATGGAACAGAATTGACAATCCAGGCATAAATTCATCCCTCTATGAGCATCTGATATTTGACAAAGGCCCAAAGTTGGTTAATTGGGGAAGAGACAGTCTCTTTAACAAATACTGCTGGCATAACTGGATATCCATCTGCAAAAAACTGAAACAAGACCCAAACCTCACACCATGCACAAAAACTCACTCAAAACGGATCAAGGACTTAAATATTAAATCGAAAATGATAAAGATCATGGAAGAAAAAATAAGGACAATGCTAGGAGCCCTAATACAAGACATAAACACAATACGAACCATAAGTAACAATGCACAAAGCACCAAACCAGAGACTAGATAAATGGGAACTCCTAAAAATCAAACACTTATGCTTATCAAAAGACTTCACCAAAAGAGTCAAAAGACAACCTATAGACTGGGAAAAAAATTTTGACTGACAAATCCAATCAGCATCTAATCTCTTAAGTCTACAAGATACTGAAAAATCTCAACAACAAAAAGACAAATAACCCAATTAAAAAATGGGCAAAGGATATGAACAGGCACTTCACCAAAGAAGATATTCCGGCGGCTAACAGACACATGAGGAAATTCTCACCATCATTAGCCATTAGAGAAATGCAGATCAAAACTACAATGAGATATCATCTCACTCCAACAAGGCTAGCATTAAACTAAAAACCACAAAATAATAAATGCAGGCAAGGTTGTGGAGAGACTGGAACACTTATACACTGTTGGTGGGAATGTAGAATGGTACAACCACTTTGCAAATCGATTTGGCTCTTAGCTAATGTTTGATTGTGTCCCTTTTTTATTTTTTTAATGTGTACATCTATTGCTATAAACTGACCCCTGAGTGCTGCCTTAGCTGTGTCCAAAAGATTTTGGTATGATGTGTCTTCATTCTTGTTTGATTCCAGTAATTTTTTGATTCCATCTTTGATTTCTTCTATTACCCAGTGGTTTTTAAGCAAGGTGTTATTCAGTTTCCATGTATTTTTTTTCCTTGCTCTTTCTGTCATTAATTTCTACTTTTATGGCATTGTGATCAGAGAAGTTGGTTTGTATTATCTCAATGTTTTGGATTTTGTTGAGGGCTGCTTTGTGGCCTAACATGTGTGGTTTATTCTGGAGAACATTCTATGTGCATTGGAAAAGGATGTGTACTTTACTGCTGTTGGGTGGACTGCTCTATGTTTGTCTATGAAGTTAAGTTGGTTGATCATGGCCTTTATATTTTCTGTATCTTTGTTGAATTTATTTCCAGATGTTCTGTCCTTTACTGAGAGAGTGGTGTGTTGAAGTCTTCTACTACTATTGTGGAACTGTCAATTTCTCTTTTCAGTGCTATTAGAGTATGTTTTATGTGTTTTGGAGCCCTGTCATTTGATGCATAGATATTTATTATGGTTATGTCCTTATGGTGGATTGTCCGTTTAATCATTATATAATATCCTTCCTTGTCTTTTATGGTGGATTTTGTTTTAAAGTCTATTTTATCTGAGATTAGTATTGCCACTCCTCATCTTTTTTGGTTGCTGTTTGCTTGATATATTTTTTTGCATCCTTTGATTTTTAATATATTTATGTCTTTGTTTCTATGGTGTGTCTCTTGTAGACAGCACATTGATGGGTCCTGGTTTTTTTATCCATTCTGTCACTCTCTGTCTGCTTATAGGTGCATTTAAGCCATTTATTCTCAGTGCGATTATTCACCAGTGTGAGTTTATTGCTGTCGTTTTGTAGTCCTTTTTTTTTGGTGGTTGTCATGGTTTGAATTATGTCCCCCAAAAAATGGGTGTATCAGTTTGGCTGGGCCATGATTCCTGGTACTGTGATTTTCCTATATGTTGTAAATCCTGCCTCCATGATGTTAATGACGGAGAATGGGTGACAGTTGTGTTAGTAAGGCAAGACCTGATCTAAAAGACTGGATTGTGTCCTGAGGCAATCTCTTAGATATAAAAGACAGAAGTGAGCAGTGAGACAGGGGGACCTCATACCATCAAGAAAGCAGTGCCTGGAGCAGAGTGCGTCCTTTGGACGAGGGTCCCTGCTCTGAGAAGCTCCTAGCCTGGGGGAACACTGATGAGAAGGCCGAGAGAGAGAAAGCCTTCCCCTGGAGCTGACACCTTGAATTTGGACTTTTAGCCTACTTTACAGTAAGGAAATAAACTTCTCTTCGTTAAAACCATCCACTTGTGGTATTTCTGTTATGGCGGCACTAGATGACTAAGACAGTGGTGCTGATGTTTTCTTTGTTCCTCTTACTCTCCTGTGTTGAATTCCTTTCGTTTGTGGATTTTTTTTTTTCTGTTTCTTTAGTTTTTGTAAGTTTTGTATTTACAAAGACTTTATGTTTTCCTTCTTTATTTTGATTAGTAGGTTTGTTAAATTTCTTTGTGATTACCTTGAATTTGTTCTATCTTCTTAAGCTTAAACCAGTCTTTTATTACTTGATATTGCCTTGACTTCTTCTCCATTTGAAAGCTCTATACCTACACAGTTTATTCCCTCTTTTATTGTTCTGACTTTGTTGTCATTTACAGATTGACGTCTCTGGTTCTCTGTTGTAAATCTTTTAGTTTTATTTTATTCTCGTGGGTTCGTTACCTAGGTTGGTATCTGGCTGGTGCTGTCCTGTGTCCTAGATTCAGGTTGTAATCTGATGTTGTTGGTTCTCTAACTGAAGGGCTCCCTTTAATAATTCTTATAAGTTTAGTTTGGTTTTTATATATTCCCTTAATTTTTGTTTATCTGGAAATGTCCTAATTTCACCATCATATTTGAGTGAGAGTTTTGCAGGATATATTATTCTTAGTTGGCAATTTTTTTCTTTCAAGGTTTTATGTATGTCTTCCTATTGCCTTCTTGCCTGCACGGTTTCTGCCGAGTAATCAGAGATTAATCTTATTGTTTCCCCTTTGTATGTGACTTTTCATTTTTTTCTAGCTGCTCTCAGGATTCTTTCATTGTCTTTGGTTTTAGTGAGTGCGATTTTGATAAGTCTTAGTGATTTTCTTTAGAGTCCATCCTATATGGGGTTTTTTGAGCCTCTTGGATGGTCAGCTCTTCATCTTTCATGATATTGAGGAAGTCTTCTGTCAACAAATCTTTGGTGATGCTCTCTGTGTTTTCTGTTTTCTCCCCTGTTCTGGAACTCTGATCACACGCAGATTTTTGCTTTTCGTTGTATCCTAAATTGTTCTCAGGGTTTCTTCATTTTTATTCCTTCTTTTCTCTGGTTTTTTCCTCAAACAACATGATATCCAAGTATTTGTCTTCAATTTTGCTAATCCTGTCTTCCATTGTTTCAAATTTGCCCCTAAAATCTTCTATTGCACTGTCTGTTTCTGAAATCTTGTTGCTTATCTTTTGGATTTCTAATTGCTGTTTATGAAAGATTTCTACTTGTGGATTTATTTTGACATTTTGTTCCTGTATTATTTTCCTGATTTCTTCCATTGTTTTGTCTGTCTTTTCTGTGAATTTGTCTGTCTTTTCCATGATTTTTTCTATTTTTTTCCATATTTTGTTTGCATTTTCCTTCATCTCTTAGAGAGCCCTGCATATTAGAGTTTTGAATTCCCTATCAGGTAGTTCCAGTGCCTTTTCTTCTAGTGGAAGGTCATCTGGTGTTTTATTTTGGTTGTTTTCTGGAGCCATCCTGTTCTTTTTTTTATATGTTTCGATGTTGTCTGCTGTCTTCAATATATTCTGCAATTATTTTAATTTATTAATTGTGGATTTGTTTGTTTCATCCTGCTTTTTTGTTTTATTTATGTCTGGGCAAGCCAGTTGGGCATACTTTGTTCCTTGTTCATCTGTGGACATGATACTACTCACCACCTTGCCCAGATGGGCGGGACTGGTCACTCAGGTATGGTGCAGCAGGACAGGTCCGTTGGGGGGAGGGGTGGTGTTGGCTCATTTGTAGCACGTACTGGGGCTGACGGGGCCGGGCCAGGGGGCAGTGCAGGGCAAGGTCCGATGGTTCACTCTGGTGCCGCTCAGGGGTACAGCACTCAGCTGTAGTGCAGATAGGCAAGAGAGAAAGTAGAGGATGTGATGTGTGGAGCTACGTGGGTGCGAGAAAGAAGAGAGAGAAACAGTAGCAAAAAAAAGTAGAAAAAATTGCAGTGCAGTATGATTTGGCAGGTGGGTGCCCAGCAAGGCCGTGTGCTGGTGGCTCTCTAGCCAAGTGCTGCGGCTCAGCTTATCAAGAAGGAGTGTAGGTGGCGCACAGGGCTAGGTGGTCAGGAGAAAGGAAAGAGGGAAAGAGAGAGAACAACAACAACAAAAAACCGTTAAAAAATCAACAATAACAAAAATAAATATGGTGGTAGGGGAGCCAGCTGCTGTGAGTGGGGCAGAATTTGCATCTTGGCAAACTGATGTCTCTCTCACTGGGCTGCACAGCCCACCAAGAAGGGGCAGAGTCAGGGCCTAGATGGGAGGGAGAAGGAAAATGGAGAAGGGGAAAGATAAAGAAAACTAAAAAATATGGACCTGAGGCAGCCCGCCTGTGGGGGCAGTGCAGAATCGGCAAGGCTATGTGCAGAAGGCTCCCTAGCTGCATGGTACAGCACAGAGAAGGAGGGATGCGGCTCACAGTGCTAGGTGGGTGGGAGAAAGGAAAAGAAGGAAGAGAGAGAAATAGAAGAAACAAAAAAAGCAAAAGCAAAAGCAAAAGCACACAAACAAAAAAAGTGGCACTGAAGGAACCTGTCAGTGAGAATGGTGTGGACCCAAGGAGGCCATGGGCTGGTGGCTCTCTATCTGAGTCATGTGGCACAGTCCATCAAGAAGGGGTAGGGACAGCAGATGGGGCTAGCTGGGCAGGAGAAAGGAAAGAAATGAAGGGAGAGAGAAAGAAGAAACCAAAAAAAGGAAAGAAATGGTGCTACAGGAGACTGCGGGTGGGGCCAGTGTGGACCTGGGGAGGCCGCGCGCCTGAGGCTCTCTAGCTGAGTGGTGTGGCACAACCCACCAAGGAGTGGGAACGTCACATGGGGCTATCTAGGTGGGAGAAAGGAAAGGAAGAAGGTGGAGAAAGGGAAGAAACAAAAAAAGCCGGAAAAGCAGTAACAAAAAAAAATGGCACTGAGGGAGCTGGCTGATGGAGGCAGGGCAGACCTGGGCAGCAGTGAGCTGGTGTCTCGTTGGCTGGAAGACCATAGCCCATTGGAAAGTGGAGGAGGCCTCATAGAGGGAAGAAGAATGGGGGATGGAAAAGCATGTATCCTTGGTTATTGGGTGTTCCTGTTGGGAGCTGTGAAGTTGCCTTCCCGTACTCCCTGTCCACCGTTCTCAGTGGCTGAGGTCCAAGATGGCGAATCCATGCTGTGTTGGCTGGTAGGGGACGTTCACTCCATAGCTCTCCTCATTCTCTGTTCTCTGTCAGTTTCTTATTCCATTTGGTGCTTGACAGGGTTCTTTATCCCTTCATTTGACACTTAGGGTTGCAGGATTGACATTTGTATTCACTTTACTTAGTTTTTCGGGTCTTTGCTGCAGAGGGACAGCATCGCAATTTTGTCCATAGCACCATGTTGGCTCCACCTCGACCTAAAGTGCAAAAATCTTAACTCAAGGAATTTTAATACATGCACACACGCACACAATATGTGTGTCATGGATTGAATTGTGTCCCCCCAAGATATCCGTCAACTTGGCTAGATCATGATTCCCAGTATTGTATGATTTGTCTACCATTTTATCATCTGATGTGATTTTCCTATGCGTTGTAAATGCTAACACTATGATGTAATAAGATGTATTAGCGACAGTTATATTGATGAGGTCTCTTTTGAGATATAAAAGAGAGAAGTGAGCAGAGAGACATGGGAACCTCATGCCACCAAGAAAGCAGTGCTGGGAGCAGAGTGTGTCCTCTGGACCTGAGCTTCCTCAGCAGAAAAGCTCCCAGACCAAGGGAAGATTGATGACACGGACCTTCCACCAGAGCCAACAGAGAAAGAAAGCCTTCCCCTGGAGCTTATGCCCTGAATTTGGACTTGTAGCCTACTAGACTGTGAGAGAAAAAATTTCTCTCTGTTAAAGCCATCCACTTGTGGTATTTCTGTTACAGCAGCACTAGATGACTAAGACAATGTGTATATTATATACAACTGTGTACTCATTACCCAGATCAAGATATATAATATTTCCATAACCCCAGAAGGTTCCTTCATGCTCCTTCCAAGTCAACTTCCCCACCCTACTCCACTGTTCACAGAGGTAATCACTATTCTGTTACTTTTTCTTGAGTTTCATACAGTCTTCATTTAAACTTCTGCCCATTTTTGAACTTCATATAAATGGAATTATACAGTATATACTTCATAAAATACCCAGCATTTTTTATGAAGACACCGTACCACAGTGTCAGCCTTTGTGAAATAAACACACACACACAAGATGACTGTATATGTGTGAGCCTGTTTCTTGACTTTATATTTAGTTCCATTGGTCAGCTTGTGTGTCCTTACACCAACACCACACTTTCTTTATGATAGACTTGATATCCAGAAGAGTAAATTCCTCTGGATCTGTTCATCATCTTGGCTATTCTTTGCCTTTGAGACCATTTCTGGACTCCATTCTGTTCCATTTGTCTGGCAATCCTTGTGCTAATAACACACTGTTTTAATTATTGCAGCTTTAGAATAAGTCTCAATATCTGGTAAAGTAAGATCTCGAGTTTTCTCTTCCATAAGATTATAATGGCTATTCTTGGCCCTTTGCATTCTTATACAAAGTTCAGTTTGCCAATTTCCATACTCAAAAAAAAAATATGGTGGGATTTTGACTGAGATTACATTGAATCCATAGATTACTTTGAGAAGTATTGCTAAATTTACAATTCTAAAGTTTTCAATCCATGAATATTGTATAGCCTTCCATTCATTTTGTTCTTCTACGGGTTTTTCTTTTCTTTCTCAATAATAGTTTGTGGTTTTCAGCCTAGAGATCTTGCAAATATTTTTGTGAATAATTTATATTAAATTTTTTCTATTTGTTGCTGTTATATAAAAATACCACTGATTTTTTTATATTGACTTTGCATTCAGTGACTTTGCTAAATTTACTTATTAGTCCAATTTTTTGCTTGCTGATTACTTTGAATTGTCTATGTGGCTATATTGACTATAATATTAATTTTATTTCATCCTTTCTAATCACTATACAATTTCTTAACTTTTCTCACTTTTTGCCATAAGTATACAATGTTTAATAGAAGTAATGATAGTGGGCATCATTGTCCTAAGTCCAATCTCAGGGGGTATAACCACTTAGAAAACTGTTTGGCAATATATATACCCAAGAGAAATGAGTGTATATGTCCACCAAAAGCCAAGTACAAATATGTTTATAACAGTACTCTTCATGATAATCCAAACTGAAAACAACCAAATTTAGAACAAATAAATAAATTTTGGTATAGTAAAAGAATTGAATACTATTTAGCAATGAGAATGAATGAACTATTTCTACATGCAACTATATGATGAATCTCACAAATATGCTGAGCAAAAGAAGTCAGGTGCAAAAAAGTACTTCCAGTATGATTAAATAAAGTTCAAAAAAGGCAAAAACTAATCTATGGTGTTGGAGGTCAAGGTGATGGTTACCTAGGGTGAAGGTGATATCTTGAATAAAGCTTGAGAGGTGTTGCTGGAGTACAGCTAAAGTTCCTTTTCTTGACCTGAATAGTTAAATACAGCTGTTTACTTTGTAAACCCCCATTTGTCTGTCAACTTGTTGTACTATAGGGACTTGCGTGTTGCTGTGATGCTGGTATCTATGCCACCAGTATTCAAATACCAGCAGGGTCATCCTTGGTGGACAGGTTTCAGCTGAGCTTCCAGACCAAGACAGACTAGCAAGAAGGACCTGGTGGTCTACTTCTGAAAAAAATTAGCCATTGAAAACCTTATGAACAGAAGTGAAACATTGTCTGGTATAATGCCAGAAGATGAGCTCCTCAGGTTGGAAGGCACTCGAAATATGACAGAGGAAGAGCTGACTCCTCGAAGTAGAGTCGACCTTAATGAAGTGGATGGAATCAAGCTTTCAGGACCTTTATTTGCTGATGTGGCATGACTTAAAAGGAGAAGAAACGGCTAAACAGCTACAAACATCCGTTAATAATCAGAACGTGGAATGTACAAAGTATGAATCTAAGAAAACTGAGAATTGTCAAAAATAAAATGGAACACATAAAGATCGGTAACCTAGGCATTAGTGAGCTGAAACGGACTGGCATTAGCCATTTTGAATCAGACAATCACATTGTCTACTATGCTGGGAATGATAAATTTAAGAGGAAAGGTGTTGCATTCATTATCAAAAAGAACATTTCACAATCTATCCTGAAGTATAATGCTGTCAGTGACAGGATAATATACAGACTCCTACAAGGAAGACCAGTTAATATGACTATTATTCAAATTTATGCACCAACCACTAAGGCTAAAGATGAAGAAATTGAAGATATTTACCAACTTCTGCAGTCTGAAATTGATCAAATATGCGATCAGGATGCATTGGTAATTACTGTTGATTGAAATGCAAAATTTATAAACAAGAAGGATCAGTAGTTGGAAAATACGGCCTTGGTGATAGAAACAATGCCAGAAATCATATGATAGAATTTTGCAAGACCAATGACTTTTTCATCACAAATACCTTTTTTCAACAACATAAATGGTAACTATATAAGTGGACCTTACCTGATGGAATACACAGGAATCAAATCGGCTATGTCTATGGAAAGAGACATGGAAAAGCTCAGTATCATGATTCAGAACAAGGCTGGGGCCGACTGTGGAACAGACCATCAATTGCTCACATGCAAGTTAAAGTTGAAGCTGAAAAAAATTACAACAAGTCCACGAGAGCCAAAATATGACCCTGAACATATCCCACCTGAATTTAGAGACCATTTCAAGAATAGATTCGACGTATTGAACACTAATGACCGAAGACCAGGTGAGTTGTGGAATGCAATGCAGGACATCATGCATGAAGAAAGCAAGAGGTCATTAAAAAGACAGGAAAGAAAGAAAAGACCAAAATGGATGTCAGAAGAGACTCTGCGGGAGGCAAGGCCAAGATGGCAGAGTAGTCAGACTCTTCCTGTGGTCCTTCTTACAACAAAGACCCGAAAAAACAAGTGAATCTACTATATATGACAATCTAGGAGCTCTGACCACTGAAGGCAAAGTTGAGGAATCAGACTGAGTGGCAGGGGGAGGAAGAAACGGTTCAGAAGCAGCGAGGAGTTGCCAGACATGACTCAGTAGGAGCTGTCCCCCTTCAGGCCAGATAGGCTGGCGTGCATGGTGAGGCAAGCAGTGGCGCTCAGGAGGCGTTTTCCACATCGGCAGAGATAGAGCAGAAGAGAGTCTACTTGGGCCTCTGGAAACCAGCGAGGAGCGGTGCTCAATTGGCAAAAGATAAGTACGTGCCTCTGACTTACTGCGCATATCAAAAAACACCCCCTTTGGGAAAAACCTCTCTCCCATTCACCTGTCCCCTCCCCACTCTGCACTGTCCTGGGCCAGCTTCAGCTATTGCGGAGTCCCCTTGCTGGAAGTGAGACCCATAATGTGCCCTGAGCCATTCTCCCAGTCTTGGAAAGGGAATAAATTAACAAACAGGAAAAAGTAATCTGCCAGCTTCCCTAAGCCGGGAATTCAGGGTAGGCACAGCTCCTTTCCCTAGGCACAGGCATAAGGGGGCCAAAGACTTTGAATGCCTTTCACCCCTGCATAGACCTGTGTGGGCCCATTTCAGCAGCATAGGCCCTCATTACCACAGTACAACAGGGTGTATACCTGAAGCCTAACCTCAGCCGAATCAGCTATATGGTGAAGTGGCAGGTTCGTGACATTTGCCAGTGCTCTGATCATTAAGCATGGTCCTCATCTACCCACATCAGGGGCCTGACGACTGGTAGCTTCACCCACACCACCTAGCCACTCACGACAGGGGTCCAAGAGTAAGTGGTACCTCCCAGTCCTCACAGCCAACAGCACTGGGTGCTCATAGTCTGGCTGCAAAACCCACCCACTTACGTGCTGTATGGAACAGGGACACGCTTTCCTACCCAGACACTCAGGGGCAGCCATCTGGCTGAAAGCAGAGAATACCAGAAAGATGTTTACCTGTGTTTTATTGACTATGCAAAGATATTTGACTGTATGGATCATAACAAATTATGGATAATATTGAGAAGAATGGGAATTCCAGAACACTTAATTGTGTTCATGAGGAACATATACATAGACCAAGAGGCAATTGTTTAAACAGAACAAGGGCATACTGCATGGTTTAATGTCAGGAGAGGTGTGAGTCAGGGTTGTATCCTTTCACCATACTTATAATCTGCATGCTGAGCAAATAATCTGAGAAACTGAACTATATGAATATGAATGGACCATCAGGATTGGAGGAAGGGTCATTAACAACCTTCATTATGCAGATAACACAATCTTGCTCGCTGAAAGTGAAGAGGACTTGAAGCATTTATTGCTGAAGATCAAAGACTACAGCCTTCAGTATGGATTACACCTCAACACAAAGAAAACAAAAATCCTCACAATTGGACCAATAAGCAACATCATAATAAACAAAGAAAAGATTGTAGTTCTCAAGGATTTCATTTTACTTGGATCCACAGTCAATGCCCAGGGAGGCAGCTGTCAAGAAGTCAAAGGACGCATTGCATTGGGCAAGTCTGCTGCAAAAGAGCTCTTTGGAGTGTTGAAGGACAAAGGTGTCATTTTGAGGACTAAGGTGTATCTGACCCAAGTTATGATGTTTTCAGTCGCCTCATATGCATGGGAAAGCTGGGCATGAATAAGGCATACTGAAGAAGAATTGGTTCTTTGAAACTATGATGTTGGTAAAGGATATTGAATATACCATGGACAGCCAAAAGAACAAACAAATCTGTCTTGGAAGAAGTACAGCCAGAATGCTCATTAGAAGCAAGGATGGCGAGGCTTTGTCTAACATACTTTGGACATGTTATCAGGAGGATCCAGTCCCTGGAGAAGGACATCATGCTTGGTAAGGTAGAGGGTCAGCGTAAAAGAGGAAGACCCTTAACAAGATGGATTGACACAGTTGCTGCAACGATGGGCTCAATCATAACAACGACCATGAGGATGGTGCAGGACTGGGCACTATTTTGTTCTGTTGTTCATAGAGTTGCTATGAGTCGGAACCAACTCGACAGCAACTAACAACAACTTTGTGAAAACTCCCTGTACATTTATGATTTGTGTACATTTCTGCATATATATTTCAATAAAAGGGTCATTTAAAAAAATACATACTTACTTGATGTTCCATAATCACTGAAATCTATACAACCAAACAAATGTCTGCCTAGCTCTGTACATGTACATCTCTTGTATGGACATTAGGTTTTTAGCCTGTATTTTGTTATGTTGATCCCTTTGAAGTTCTAGTTTAGGATCTATGGGTAGTAAAGAGAGTTTTCCCTCAACTGGATCTAAATTTATGATGTTAATCATTTGGGGAAGAGGAGCTTCTTAGGTAGGAAACTGAAATTCAGAAGGCATGTCTTGTTTAGAAGAAAGAAGGGACTCCAAATTCTTGCTATGCATCATTTCCTTTGATCTAGACTAGTGGTCCCCAACCTGTGGGCTGCACAGGCTGAAAGGGCCAAGGACTAGGTTGAAGACATTGCTATAAATCTGGACGTACTTTCCACCAGGCATTAGCTGTAAAATGAATAAATATCCCAAGCTTTTCAAAAAATACAAATTCATCTAAAAGAATTGCTAGATTCATAGTAGACTTTGATCATTTTGTATTTTCTCAAATATTCAAAAAAGTGTGTACATAAAAGTAAACCTACTATGGAGACTTTAAAAAGTTTGAGGGCAAAAGGGCAACCTGATACTTAAAAATCTTGAGAACTACTGATTTTGACCTCAAACAGGGCAAAAGTCTTGGTTTGCGGTCCTTGGAAATGGGTGCTAATAAGGCACATGCTAAATGCAGGCAGTCGTTAAAGCAATCGACTGCTAACTGAAAGGTCGGCAGTTCGAAACCACCAGCAGCTCGGCAGGAGAAAGAGGGGGCAGTCTGCTTCCGTAGAGATTTACAGCCTTGGAAACCCTACGGGGTCTCTGTGAGTCAGAATCGACTTGAAGGCAGTGGGTTTAAATACAGGCAAGCTAGGAAGGAGTTGGGTTGGAAGTCATGCCAGAGAGAACAAGCCATATCTTATATATAAAATACCTAGAAGCAAGTTACTTTTTTTTTTGAAGTGTTTCAATTGAGCTTTTTTAAAAAATTTTTTTATTGTACTTTAGATGAAGGTCTTTTCAGTGGAATACCCCCACCATTACCAACATTGGAGGGTCTCAGTTGATTTTATTAAGTGGACAACATTCTTTGGTAGAAGAGTGAATATTTTCAGGTTGGAAAGCAATCTAATGAGCTAGTCCCTTTGCGGAAGTACTTGATTGATGCCAACAATTATAGGGTATTCTGGGAGAATCTGTGCCTTTATTCTAAATAATTAGTTACAGTGACAGAGCTTCAGGAACCAGGACAATTAGAGATTTTGTGTGTGTGTGTGTGTGTGTGTGTTTAAGGGAACTCTATGTATTCCCAAATTAAACAATGTAGGAAGAAAAGGCTGGTTGACTGCTTAATCTTCCATCAGTTGCTGTGGAGTGGACTCCGACTCATCGCGACCCCGTGTGTGTTAGAGTAGAACAGTGTTCCATAGGATTTTCAAGGCTAATTTTTCAGAATTAAATCTCCAGGTCTTTGTTCGGGTAGCCTCTGGGTAACAGTGGCTCTGGGCAGCAGTTCCAATTCATAGCAAGTCCATAGAGTTCTCTAAGCTATATAATCTTCACCGGAGCAGAGCTTCAGGTTTTTCTTCTTCTGAGCCGCTGCGTACGTTGGAACCACCACCATTTTAGTTAGCAGCTGAGCGCTTTACCACTGGGCCACCAGGGATCCTTAATTTTTCACTAGTACTATATTTTGTTGGAACCCTGGTCGTGCAGTGGTTAAGCGCTGGGCTGCTAACCAAGAGGTCAGCAGTTCGAGTCCACCAGCTGCTCCTTGGAAACCCTATTGGGCAGTTCTCTTCTGTCCTATAGGTCGCTATGAGTCAGAATTGACTCGACGGCAACGGGGATGTTTAAGGACATTTTTCTGCCCCAAGAATTTTAATCGTCTCAGACCTTGCTGCTCAAAAAGAACTTTCTATGATGATACAATTGTTCTGTATGTGCGTTCTGCAATATATGACGATCAGAAACTTGAATGTGGCTAGTCTGACTGAAAAATTAAAATTTTAATTTCATTTGATTATTTCAACATTGGACAGCACAGGTAAATTTTTTCTAACCCTTCACATTTCTTATGAAGATGATACAATAAGCATCCTCAATATTACAAGCATGAGTTCACTAACAACTATCTTAACTTGAAACAAGAGGATTTCCATAATGAGCAAATTTGGATAAAAAAGGATTTCTTCTTTTCATAGGTCATTTTTAAGTTGTGGAATGTTTTCTTAACGAGATGTATTCTCCTAAACTCCAGGAGAGGTTGCCCCTCTTGCTCTAGCGGTCTTTTGGCATAAAAAGCCGCAGGCGCGGAAGAGCTGGCGTTGGGGGTGGGTTATTTTCTCCAAGAAGGCTGAAAAATTTGCTCCAAAGTGGGCCACATTCAAACTATCTAGATGATGTTCAAAACAAAGTTCAAATACCGCATTATTTAATAAAAAAAAATTGCAATACCCACGCCCCACCTCCGCCCGTCCGCGCAGGCCCGGGGGCGGGGCACCTCCGGCCGAGCTTCCCAGCACTGTCGCTAGGCGGGGGCGAGGGGGGGAAGGGGGCTCGGGCCCGCCCTCCGCACCTGCGCGCCCACAGGATGCCCCCCTCCTGTGCGCCGCGTGCCCGCACCGCCCACCCGTGCGGCTCCAGCGCCGGGTCGGCGCGCTGACGTCCTACGCCCCAGGTACTTTCCCCACAGCCAGCGGCCGGGACGTGGGGACGGGGAGGGCGGCCGCGCGCCGCGCATGCGCCCGCGGGCGTCTCGCGTTCCTTGGATCGGAGCGGGGTATGAGCCTCTCGGTGACCGGCGGCTTCCTTCTCGTCCGTCGCTCCGGCCGCCATGTCCCTCACCGTCGAGCAGGAGTTTGACGAGCTGGATGCTCAGAACTGCTGGCAGCAGCTGTACTTGGTGAGTCGCAGGGGCAAACACGGCGGCTGCGCTTCCCACCTTCCTCTACCCCCGGGAACGCGGGCTCGAGCTTGCCCGGCTACCCTCTGCTGCCTCCCCGCCTCTTCCCTCCGCAGGCGGAAGTGGCCGGGCCGCTCGGCGGGCGGGCGTGGGGCGGGCGCAGATACTTTCTTTTCCCCCTTTTGGAAGGAAAAAAAAGACTTTAAATGCGGATACTCTTCGTAAGCGCAAGCGCAGAATGCGCTCTGGAAGTCGGTGCCACAGCGGCGCCTCGCGGTGGCGCGGGTGGGCCCTCTGCGTTTCGCGGGCATGGGGCTCCAGCTCGCCGCCCCGCCCGGAGCTGCCGGCCGGCGGGTTGTGTCCGGGCTGGGGGCCCTCGAGGGTACCCGGTCCCGGTTTCGGAAGGCGGGGCGCGGTGTTGGTGGCGCTACCTGCGGTTGGTCGTGTGTAATTCGCAGTCCCCTCGTCGTGGCAGGGCCTAAACCTTCGTGGCGGTGAGAGGTTCGGGGTCATGCAGTCTGAACGTTCTCAGAGCTCGGGGTCTCAGCGTGTGGATTGTCCTCCACAAAGTGCCTTTCTGGAACGGAAGTAGAGTTCGGTTGTATTTTTAAAAGAAATGATATAGAGTATCGTTCTCGTTGTACTTTGCTGACTAGAGGTATACTTTACAGTAAAATGCACACATCTTATGTATATACTTAAGCGAGTTTCACAAGTTTATTCACCCGTGCAAGCATCACTCAAATCAAGATAAAGAACATTTCCTTTACCCCAGAAGGTACCATCACCTTTTCTCCCGCTCCGTAAACCACCTCTGTCCCACAGAATCATCTTGCCTCTTTTGGAACTCTTATAAATGAAATCATACGGTATGAACTCTTCTGTGACTAGCTGCTGCTGCTGCTTTTTTTTTTTTTTTTAATTTTATTTTGCTTTAGGTGAAAGTTTACAGAGCAAATTAGTTTCCCATTCTATAAAGTGTTCCAAGACATTGATTTGATTCCCCTCAACGTGTCAGCACTCTCCCCGTTTCCTCCCTGGGTTCCCCATTTTCTTTCCTCCCCATTTTCTACCCCTTCCTCCTTTCTCATCTTTGCTTTAGGGCAAATGTTGTCCTTTTGATATATAATTGATCTAAGGAACACGTTCCTCTTGGGTGTTACTGTTTATGTTATGGACCTGTCTGTTGTTTGGCTGAAAGGTGGTCTCTGGGAATGGCTTCATTTCCAGGTCAGAAGGGTGTCTTAGGGCCGTAGTCTCGGATTCCTCCAGTCTTTCAGACCAGTAAGTCTGGTCTTTTTTGCGAGTTTGAGTTTCTATTCTATAATTTTCTCCCGCTCTGTCTGGGACCTTTTGTTGTGATCCCAGGGACTAGCTTCTTTACGTCAACCGGAGTATCTTTTATTTTTTTTATTTCTTTATTTTTTATCGTACTTTAGATGAAGGCTTACAGAACAAATAGTTTCTCATCAGACAGTACGCATATTGTTTTATGACAATGGTTAACACCCCACGACATGTCAACACTGTCTATTCTCGACCTTGGGTTCCCTATTACCAGCTTTCTTGTCCCCTCCTGCTTTCTAGTCCTTGTCCTTGGGCTGTTATGCCCCATTAGTCTCATTTTGTCTTATTGGGCTGTCTAATCTTTAGCTGGAGGGTGAACCTCGGGAGTGACTTCATATAAAAGGGTGTCCGGGGGCCATACTCTCGGGGTTTCTCGAGTCTCTATCAGGCCAGTAGGTCTGGTCTTTTTTTGTGAGTTAGAATTTTGCTCTACATTTTTCTCCAGCTCTGTCCGGGACCCTCTGTTGTGATCCCTGTCAGAGCAGTCGGTGGTAGCCAGGCACCATCTAGTTGTACTGGATTCGGTCTTCAACTGGAGTAGCCTTTAATTCACACAAAACTTTTTATCTTTTTAACATTCATTTAATTTTCTACTCCCTACTCTTAATTCCCAAGATTGGATTGAGTGGTGAGTTAAATGCTGCTTGATTCATTTTGTGTACAGTAAAAGGGAAAAAAGGGCTTTCATGTAAATCTGGAGGGTCTTAGTATTTTTTTTCCCCTCCATTCCATTTAATTAGATGACGGTAAAAAACATTTTCTTTGTCGTTATGTTCAGAATGTATAGTATTTTCTTCTAGAACACATTAGCAGGAAGTATTGTAAATTCTCTTATTCATATCAGTACAGAGTGTGTTAGAATAGGGTATTAACTTTTAAAACACGCTGTTAAGGACTCCTCCAATTGTGGAAAGTCTTAAATGCAAATTCTAGTAGGAATCTTTATGGTGAGACCCTGCTAGCTGTGCATTCTCTAGTTATATTATAGTTGGTTTAACAGAGGAGAGGCTGCTGTCTCCAAGATGCATTTAATATATCGAAATACAGATTTGAGACGGGAAAGATCAACAGTACAACTTAATTCAGCTTCATATTTTGCTAAAGCAGCTTGATTTTTTCTTTTTTAATCATTAATGTCCTTGAGAATTCAATGAAAACTGTGATCCCACTTGTCAGGGAAATGTACATACTTAGATCCACCGAAAATTTCACATCCAGTTTCAAAGAGCTGAGGAAACCCTTCCATGGGCTTGTGGCTAGTAATCTTTTAGTTTAGTGGGTTGGTCAGCACTTTTACTACTTTTCATAATGAAAGAACAAGAGCAGTAGCTTGGTCAATAGAAATCATGCCATGCTGTTGTTACAGTCAAAGTAGATCACAAAACAAGAATGTGATGGAAAGCAAGTCTGGAAAGAGTTTGGCTAAGAGTGTTTTCCACAGGGCTTTGAACCTGGTTCCTTACGGTTCAAACCCCTGCTGAGAATTTGCATTTCTAACAAGTTCCCAGGCTATGGTGATGCTGCTGATTAGGGACCAGTTCTGAGAACCACTAGTAGAGTGGTGGTTCTCAAAATCTATTGTACATAAGAATCACCTGGAGATCTTGTTAAACTATAGATTCTGATTCAGTATATCTGAGGTGGAAATGCAAATTTTCATCAGGGAATGAACCAGTTTGAACCCCTGCTCCCACAGCACTCTGTGTGAGTACCTACAAGTCTTGTGTGTCCCAAAAAAGGAGTGCAGCAGGGAGTTCTGACAAAGCTTCCTGGAGGAGGAGAACCTTACCTAAGTCTTGAAGCACAGGTTGGCTAGGTGAAGAGGATAAGGGTGTGGGAGGCAGTGTTCCAGAGAAGGAAGAAATGTACACAAAGGCTCAGCATAGAATGTAAGGGAACTACTAGCAGTTTGGCATGGTTCAGTGTCTGGTATGGAAGAGCTGAGTCTGATAACTAAAGAGTCAGAGATTACTTGACAGCGACTGTGTTTTTGTAGATCAGACTAAACAATTTGAAGTAGGTAGTAGGGACTCACAAAGGAATTTTAAGCACAGAAGTACCATGATCATATTTACTGTTTAGCAAGATCATTCTGACTTGCATAGGCTGGGTGTGGCTAACTGTAGGTAGTTCGCCCAGGGAGGAGTCTGCTGGGGTAAACCTGAAGAGAAGTGATGAGCTCTTGAACTAAGACAGTAGGAGGGATGGAAGGGAGCTACAGATTTCAAATGTCAAGGAGTAGATATGTTCAGTTTTGAAACTGTTCAATTCCCTTTGAGGTAAGAAATTGCGAGGAATTGAAATGGAAGTAGTTTAATATGTAAATTTGGAGTTCAGGAGAGAGGTCTGAGCTGTAAATATGGTTTTGGAAACCGCAAACTTTTACACAGATGGTAAAGGACTTAGAGGAGATCACCTAGGGAAAACGTAAGAGGGTTTGGAAATGCCGAATGCCAAGGGCAGAATCTTGACAGACAACAGCATTTACAAGGGTAGGCAGAGAAAGTACAGCTTGTGGGGAAAGACTAGAGAGTAATAACCATAAAAATGGGGAAAAATTGTTGGAGGAGGTGTGGAGGGAGTTGATGGTCAGCAGGTCTTCATGCTGCAGATAGGACACAAAAGTTAAGATTTTTTTGAAAGGTCTCTCGGATTTAGCAACTAGAAGATGAACAGATAATTTAAAAACTAATTTCATTGGAGTGCAGAAGTCAGGTTGCCTGGAGTTGAGAAGGTGGGAAAAAGTGCAGACAAGCAGGCTTGGACTGCTGTTTTTAAGAAGCCCAACTTTGAGGGGAAAGATAGCTAAAATGAAGCATGGTCATGTGACTTTTAAAAACTTCAGTGGTTTCCACCTGCTCATAATGTAAAATTCAGACTTTTTCTGTTGCTCACAAGACCGAGTCTTGTCTCTCGTAGCTTCATTTCCCATACCACTTTCCTCCCTTTTTCCCCCCGCTATGTTTCTGTTCCTTGAACTGTAACTTTATAAATGTAGTTCCCTTTGCCTTAGCACTTTTCCCCTTTTCTCTCCCCTTTGGCTTGACTACCTCATCCCTGAGGAGTTTTGGGTGGTACAAATGGTTAACATGCTTGGCTGCTTACTGAAAGGTTGGAGGTTGGAGTCCAGCCAGAGGCACCTCAGAAGAAGGGCCTGGTGACCTACTTTGGAAAATCAGTCATCGTAAACCATATGGAGGTCAGTTCTACTTTGGCACTCATGAGTTGGAATGGAATTGGCAACGGATTACTCATCCTTGAAGTCCCACTTCCTCAGGGGCGCCTTCCTGACCCACCCATATGGGTATAATCCCATTCTGTGCCTCTATTGCATCAGACTTCCCTTTTCATAGCAGTGATTGGATATAATGTAGCAGCAGATTAACACAATTTGCGTTGAGCTTATGCTGTTGAAATTTAACACTGCTTTGAGTAGGAAAAGTGTTTAAGTGGGCTTTCTGCTTTGTTACCACAACAATGGGTGATACATGTGATAATGTTTGAGAGGAGTTGCGCTTTTTTTGGCAGTTTTAATGGTGCTAGGAAAAGAAAGGCTTTACTCTTGAGCAAAAACTAGATATAATCAAAGGCTGGGTGTGCTTAGTGATATGAGAACTTGACTTTACATACCTTATTATTGAAATTCTTACAGGAAAAATGAATTTATTATTTTGAATCTGAAACTCTCTGGTCACTTACTGTTTTTACCGCTTTTGAACGATTGTTCTTATAACATGACTTTTGATAACAGGAATCATACTAACAGGGTAATTAGGAATGCATTATTGGGTTGGGAGCAGAACAGACTATTAGAGTTTATTGTCTTCATTATCTCATAAGAACTCAGTGAAGTTGCTGTCAATGCCTTACACAGTACCAGGCACTTAGTAAGCACTTAATAAATACTTGAAGTGAGATTGCTGGAGAAGTCAAATTTAGCCTGACGGACTAATAACGTCAGTGTAGTCTGAGGTTACTTCTGGCTTTATGAGAAATGTTTCTTGATGGCTTTTTGACCTTTCCTTTAGCTGATTGTTGTCTGAATTAGGCTGGGCCATGAGAAGGGCACACAAAAGGAATGGAGTTTTGCGAGCCTGTCGGGAAAGGTATCATAATTGTGGGAAAATGAGAAAAACTTTTGTGGAATAATTGTTTCTTATAAGTGGTAGCTCAGAAGGAATTTGGTTGATTAATCTTAATTGACTGGTCAGTTTTTTTATTAGACGTTTGTAGTGCAGATACTGTCAAGAGTAAGAGCAGTTTTTCTGTTTGTGAGTCAGCTTGTTTTTAAAAGTAGGCTAACAAGTGATCTCTGTTCTTCTAGTACTTAAGAGGGGGGCAGCCAGGTAGGCGGGGTAAATCAAAGCTGTCTTATTCCAAAACACTTCTCTTGCAGTGTCTACTATTTACACATTCTCCTACTTAATTGTCTGATCTTATTGTTCAGTGCTTTTACGTGGTTGCCTTATCAGACTTCTTGAATTTCCTTGAAAATTTCCAGTTTTCTCGTACTTTGTTGCTTCTGCACATGTTGGATATACCCTGCGCCTACCTTGTATGTCTGGGAAATACCTTCAAGACTAGCCTCTCGTCCCCTGCGAGATGTGGGGAATAACCTTGCAAAAGCTATATGGCCTTTGTTCTTGTTTTTTTTCTAGCCAGACCACACCTGAGGCTAATGAGTGGGGGCTGACCAGACCAAGAGGGACGAGCTGGGGACCCATTGTTGACGACGCTTCAGGAGGCATGATGTAACCTATTATGGCCATGTAGGGAGGCCAATAAGAGCCATGAGTCCTAAGGCTCTGATGAGCTTCCTGTTTGGTGACCAGTCATGAAGGAGGGTAGTGTGTCCATCTTTGGGACATAGAAGCTTCATACTGGGACCCCTCCCAGACCTCACCCCATGCGTCTCTTTGTTTGGATCCTTTTGATTATAATAAATTTGTAGATGTAAGTATGGTATAGTCTGAATTCTGTGAGTCATTCCAGTGAATTAATGAACCCACAAGGGCCGGTGTCTGCATATTAGGCAGTCTGAAAGAAGATGTTCTTCCAACTTGTGAACTCTAACCTGGGAGAGAGAGAGTGCTACTTGGTGGCTAGCCACAAGGATGGAGAAGTGGGAAGGTGAGGACTGAATCCATCCCTACATTTTGGGAATTGGATTCATGCTGGTCCTTACCATGCAGTTAGTGACAAAGGTGGGATTTACCCCTTTGCCCTTTACTTAGTGTATCCCCTTAAGCAAAGTTACATGCAACTTATTCTCTGCTTCCTTAACATTCCATATTATTAGATTATGAATTACGTTGTTTTATAACTGTGTGCTTGTCTGCCTAGCTTCTTGAGGGTTGCCTCATTTTTACTTGTTTCTCTAGTGCCTCCCTATGGGGCTTGAAACATGTTAGATGTTCAGTAAATAGTCAGTGAACAAAGAAATACTGCTCCCCCTCTTAGTTTCTTAGTGCTGCTGTAGCAGAAATATCACTAGAGGGTGATTTATTTTAATTTTGGTAATAATATACACAGCAAAACCTGCTCCCATTCCACAGTTAATGAACTGTGACTTAGTGAACAGTGACATTGGTTACATTCTTCACGTTGTGTCAACATTCTCGTTACTTCTGTTCTCGTTGTTTCACTTCCATTTACTTAATCTCCCTGCCCCCCAACGTTCTCATTATGTTGTAAAATAGCTGGTGACCCTTTGGTCTTAATATAGTTTTTTTTGTTTTTTTTTAAAGAAGTGCAATACTCAGGAGTGGCAATCTTTACTCCTTGGTTTAAGCTGTCACCGAATTTAAAGGTGACTTCAGGGGATAGTTTCAATTCAAGGTTTGGAGAGCAACTCGGTGCCATAGTCTTAGGGACTCATCTAGCCTCAGTAGGTCCAATAAGTCTGGATTCTTTAAGAATTTGAAGTTCTGTTCCACATTTTTCTCCCTTTTTATCAGGATTCAGCTATTGTATTTCTGTTCAGAATATTGCAGCTGGTTACCATCTAGTTCTTTTGGTCTCAAGGTGGAGGAAGCAGTGGTCTGTGTAGACAGTTTGTCTTGTAGTCAAGTTTATTCTCTGATTCTTGGGTTTTCTTCTTTTTTTTTTTGTTCCAGACAAATAAAGACCAATGGTTGCATCTTAGATTGCTGCTAGTAAGCTTTTAAGACCCCAGACACCTCACCATACTGGAAAATAGTACATAAATTTTAAGAACTATACAGTTGACCAGATTGTCACAAATGAGTGGTTTCAAAGAATAGAAATTAATTTTTCTCACAGTTTGGGGGGCTAAAAATCTGAATTCAAGGCACTGGCTATAAAGGAAGTTTATGTGTCATCTCTGGAGGAAGATGTCTTTCAGTTTCTGTAGACCGGCATTCCTTGATTCCTTGGTAATGTCCTCGTGGCATGTATCTTCCTTTCTGTGCTTGTTTCTGTGACTAATTTGCTCTTTTTATGTCTCAAAAGTGGTTAGGTTTAACCACCTGTTACAGATTGAATTGTGTGTGTCCTCCCCACCCCATGTATCTTAGCTCTTATAGTGGATATTGGTGCGGGAAGCATCAAAAGAAGATGGAAGAAATACACAGTCACTGTACCAAAAAGAACTGGTTGATTTCCAGCCATTTCAGGAGGTAGCATATGATCAAGAACCGATGGTACAAGTCCAAGCGGCACTGAAGGCATTGGCAAAAAAACAAGGCTCCAGGAATTGACAGTGTACCGATTGAGATGTTTCAGTAAACGGATTCAGTGCTGGACGCACTCACTTGTCTATGCCAAGAAATTTGGAAGATAGCTACGTGGTCAACAGAGTGGAAGAGATCCATATTTGTACTCATTACAAGGTAAGGAGATCCAACAGAATGTGGAAATTATCGAACAATATCATTAATTTCACACACAAGTAAAGTTTTGCAGAAGATCATCTAAAAGCAGATACAGCAATACAATGATAGGGAACTACCAGCATTTCAAGCCGGATTCAGAAGAGGATGTGGAACAAGGGATATCATTGCTGATGTCAGATGGATCGTGACGAAAGTAGAGAATACCAGAAAGATGTTTACCTGTATTTTATTGACTATGTAAAGGTATTCGATTATGTGGGTCATAACAAATTATGGCTAATATTACGAAGAATGGGAATTCTAGAACACTTAACTGTGTTCACGAGGAACCTGTACTAACCCAAAGAGGCAGTCGTTTGAACAGAACAAGGAGATAATGCGTGGTTTGAAGTCAGGAAAGTTGTTCGTCAGGGTTGTATCCTTTCGCTGTACATATTCAATCGGTATGCTGAGCAAATAATCCAAGAAGCTGAACTGTATGAAGCTGGACTATAGGGCATCAGGATTGGAGGAAGACTCATTAACAACGTGCAGTATGCAGATGACACAACTTTGCTTACTGAAATTGAGGAGGACTTGAAGCACTTATTGATGTAGATCAAAGATCATAGCCTTCAGTATGGATTACACGTCAACATAAAACAAAAATCTGCACAGTTGGACCAATAAGCAACATCATGATAAATGGAGAAAAGATTGAAGTTGTCAAGGATTTCATTTTACTTGGATCCACAACCAATGTCCATGGAAGCAGCTGTCAGGAAATCAAATGACGCATTGCATTGGGCAAATCTGCTGCAAAAGATCTCTTTAAAGTGTTAAAAAACAAAGATATCACTTTAAGGACTAAGGTGTGCTTGACACAAGCAGTGATGTTTTTAGTCAACTCATGCATATGAAAGCTGCACAGTGAATAAGGAAGACTGAAGAAGAATTGATGCCTTTGAATTATGGTGTTAGCAAAGAATATTGAATATATCATGGACTGCCAAAAGAATGAACAAATCTGTCTTGGAAGAAGTGCAGCCAGAATGCTCATTAGAAGCAGGATGGCGAGACTTCGTCTCACATACTTTGGATGCGTTTTCAGGAGGGACCAGTCCCTGCAGAAGGACATCATGCTTGGTAAAGTAGAGGATCAGCTAAAAAGAGGAAGATCCTCAATGAGATGGATTGACAACACTGGCTGCAACAATGGACTCAGACATATCAACAATTGTGAGGATGGCACAGTGTTTCATTACATAGGGTCACTATGAGTCGAAATCTCTATAGCACCTAACAACAGCAATACTAATGGCTATAATCCCATTTGGGCATGGGTTTTTTTTTTTGTTAAGACGCTATTAGTGTAGGTATATTTTAAGTCAGTCTCTTTTGAGATATAAAAGAGCAGATGAGGCACAAAAGCATAGATGGGGAAAGATAGATGCCATGCCACCTGACATCTTCAGGGAACCAAGAAACAAGCTGAAAAGAGACAAGGACATTCCCCCCAGAGCCAACAGAGAGAGAAGGCGTTCCCCTAGAGCCCCTTTCCCTAAATTCAGACTTTTAGCCTCCCAAGAGAAGATAAATTTCTGTTTGTTAAAGCCACCCACTGTGGTATTTCTATTACAGCAGCACTAGATAAGTAAGACAATACTTTACACAGCTATGGTCTCACTAACGTAACAAAGAAAATCCTATTCCTGAGTGGTATTATATCCATAGGTTTGGGGGGAGGGTTAGGATTTATAACACACATTTTTAGGGGGCACAATTTAATCCATAACACTTTTTAAATGTAGACACCTTAGTTTATTCCAACCCCTTCATTACAGATGAGGACACACTGATGTAGCAGAAGGTTGTTATTTACTGTAAAGTTATAGTATCCATTAGTGACACAGTTGGGACCAAAGTCCAGTCCTTTTGAATCTCATTTTCCCGACTTGTCCTAATTTGGCAACCTGACCGCCTAAATTGCTTTTTTCTAATCTGTTTGAGATTAATGTTACTGAAGGAATCATTTAAATTTTTGATGGAGAGGAGGAAGTAGAGTGTGTTACAATAGGAAAGGTCATTTTGAGACTTGAGGTCTTTAAAAAAATGTCTGGGATCTGTGGATCAGACTTGAAAGGTATTTTCAAATCTCTTAAAACTGCTGAATTTGTGTGTGTGTGTGTGTGTGTGTGTACACCCAGTTGTTTTTCTAGATGATCTCATAGCTTTTATCAGATTTTTATATCTGTGATTCCTTAGGTAAGAACTATGGCTTTAAAGGAAAACAGTCTTGGGAAGGGTGCCACAATAGAGAATATATAATTAAAAACCATATTGTATTTTTTTTTTGCCATATGTTCTGTAGATCACTGATACTCATGATTATGGAAATCTAGGTAGTTGCTGTTGCCCCTTTGCCTTCCTACCTTGCTCCTGTTAATTTCTTGGTTTTAACCAGAATCTCCAACAGCTTTTTTGGCTTCTCCCTGTTATTCATAGAATTCCTTATTTCCAGTTGAAGAACCTACTGCTGTTTGGTTCTTTTGCCTGATTTCTCCGTTGTCTTACTCTACTCGCTTTACTCCCCCTACTTTTTTCCTTTTGGCCCTCCAAATAGTCTGGGTAAGCCAGAGATGTGGTATAGATAAGCAAAATTAAAGTGAATATAAATGTGCCTTTTCTCACATAAACATGTTGGTAGCTGCCATTGTGTTGACCCCAACTCATGATGACCTCATGCACATTGGAACAAAACACTGCCCAGTCCTGCACCATCCCCGTGATGGTTGCAGATGAGACCATTTTGATCCATAAGGTTGTCATGGGCTGATTTTAAAAAGTAGATAACCAGGGTTTTCTTCCTAGTCCTTCTTAGTCTGGAATCTCCTCTGAAACCTGTTGGTTTTTTTTTCCTCCTGGAAATTCTCGTTTCCATTCTCTGTCTGTGTGGTAGTTACAGTTAATGCTCCGTTAAACTCATTATTTCTTGTAGGTAAAATGTTAAGGGCAGAGAATATTTAAACCAACTAGTAAATTAAAACTTCTGATAATATCATCCATTACTTCGGAAAGCAGTGATTCAGTGATTAGCCATAGGCTAAATCCTAAAG
>NW_004444198.1:1568440-1570623 GCF_000243295.1 Trichechus manatus latirostris
TCTGGAAACTCCACTGAAGCCTGTCCACCAAGGGTAACCGTGCTGGTATTTGAAATACTGGTGACAAAGCTTCGATTATCACAGCAACATGCAAGCCAGTACAGTAAGGCAAACTGACAGAAACAGCTGCAAACATCGATTAATATTCAGAACGTGGAATGTATGAAGTATGAATTTAGGAAAATTGGAAGTCGTCAGAAATGAAATGGAGCACATAAACATTGATATTCTAGGCATTAGCAAGCAATTAATATTGGACTGGTACTGTCCATTTTGAATCAGACAATCGCATTGTCTCCTGTGCCAGGAATGACAAATTGAAGAGGAATGGCTTCACATTCATCATCAGAAAAAAGTTTCCAGGTCTATCGTGGAGTACAGTGCCATGATTGATAGGATAATATCCATACACCTACAAGGAATGCAGTTAATATGACTGTTATTTAAATTTATTCACCAACCACTAAGGCCAAAGATGAAGAAATTGAAGATTTTTGCCAACTTCTGCAGTCTGAAATTGATCAAACATACAATCAAGAAGCATTGATAATTACTCATGATTGGAATATGAAAGTTGGAAATTAAGAAGGATTGGTAGTTGGAAAATATGGCTTTGGTGATAGAAATGATGCTGAAGATTGTATGATAGAGTTTTGCAAGATCAGTGACTTCTTCATTGAAAATACTTTTCAACGACGTAAATAGCGACTATATACGTGGATCTCACCAGATGGAATACGTAGGAATCAAATCAACTACATCTATGGAAAGAGACGATGGAAAAGCTGAATATCATCAGTCAGAACAAGGCCAGAGGCTGACTGTGGAACAGACCATCAATTGTTCATATGCAAGTTCCGGCTGAAGTTGAAGAAAATTAGAACAAGTCCACAAGAACCAAAACTATGACCTTAAGTATATCCCACCTGAATTTAGAGACCATCTCGAGAAGATTTGATGCATTGAACACTAATGACCGAAGACCAGGCGAGTTGTGGAATGACATCAAGGACATCATACAAGAAGAAAGCAAGAGCTCATTAAAAAGATAAAAAAGAAAAGACGAAAATAGATATCAGAAGAGACTCAAACTTGCTCTGGAACAGAGTAGCTAAAGTGAAAGGAAGAATGATGAAGTAAAAGAGCTGAACCAAAGATTTTGAAGGGCAGCTAGATAAGACAAAATAAAGTATTGAAATATACAAGAACCTGGAGATAGAAAACTAAAAGGGAAGAACGTGCTTGAAATTTCTCAAGCTGAAAGAACTGAAGAAAAAATTCAAGCCTCAAGTTGCAATGTTGAAGGATTCTACAGGGAAAATTAAACGATGCAGGAAGCATCAAAAGAAGCTGGAATACACAGAGTCACTGTCCAAAACGAATTGGTTGACTTCCAACCATTTCTGGAGGTAGCATATGATCAAGAACTGATGGTACTGAAGGAAGAGGTCCAAGCTGCACTGAAGGCATTGACGAAAAACAAGGCTTCAGGAATCGATGGGATACTAATTGAAGTGTTTCAACAAACAGCTGCAGCACTGAAGGTGCTGCTTACTCATCTATGCCAAGAAATTTGGAAGACAGCTACCTGGCCAACCGACTGGAAGAGATCCATTATTTGTATCCCATTCCAAAGAAAGGTTATCCAATAATGCGAAAATTATCAAACAATATCATTAATATCACACACAAAATTTTGCTGAAGATCATTCAAAAGCGGTTGCAGCAGTACATTGACAGGGAACTGCTGGGAATTCAAGCTGGATTCAGAAGAGGATGTGGAATGAGGGATATCATTGCTGATGTCAGATGGATCAGGGCTGAAGGCAGGGAGTACCAGAAAGATGTTTACCTGTGTTTTATTGACTATGCAAATGTATTTGATTGTGTGGCTCATAACAAATTATGGATAACATTGTGAAGAATGGGAATTACAGAACGCTTAATTGTGCTCAGGAGGAACCTGAGCATAGACCAAGAGGCAGTCGTTCGAACAGAACAAGAGGATACTGCCTGGTTTAAAGTCAGGAAAGGTGTGTGTCAGGGTTGTATCCTTTCACCATATGTATTCAGTCTGTATGCTGAGCAGATAATCCGAGAATCTGTACTGTATGAAGAGGAATGAGGCACTAGAATTGGAGGAAGATTCATTAACTTGGCTGTACGCAGATTACGCAACCTTC
>NW_004444198.1:1571269-1572435 GCF_000243295.1 Trichechus manatus latirostris
CAAGCATAACAAGGATTGTGAGGATGGTGCAGGACTGGGCTGTGTTTCGTTCTGTTGTACATACAGTCGCTATGAGTTGTAACCAACTCTGTGGCACCTAACAACAACTAAAGACTTTTTGGGTTGATGACTCCAGGTTGAGAACTGATTTAAGAAGTCACGATAGTGATTTAAGACGAAATTCTTTTATCTATGGACTTCTGGTATCTGTTTTTAATTTTTTTTTCTTGTGCTCTTCTGATTCCTTTTAAACCATGTCGTATTTAATATACTCTTTGTTCTGTGTGTTTCATTTGTTTCATGTAACTGATCGTTTTATAATCTTGTTTCAAACTGTTTGCATTCTCTGCAGAAAATCTCATACTGAATCATTTTCTTTTTTCTTTCATTACATTTGTACAGATTAATACTCTGAAAGCTATCAATTTCTCTTTATAGTGCTTCCAGAAATTCTTTAGGTGGTTTAGGGTAAAGTTATATAGCTCCTAGAGTTTGTACTCTCTTGTTTATAGTAAAGGACTTAGTACTCTGAGGTAATCTTAGAAATTTGCAGTTATAGGATCGTTTTTAAAGCTTTTATTTTCTAACAATGTTTCTGTAAGTTAATTTTCATTACCTTAAGTGTGAAATAGTTATTATACTACAATAACCAAGTAATATTTTAGTACTTAATACGTGGCTTTGTTCTATATAGAGTACAGAAAAGTTGATGTTTTTGCATTGTAGAATATTTTTCCTTCAGCTGTTGGGATGGGGCAGCAAATAAGACCTTAGAAAACCCAAGAAGAGTAATTTTCTATTGATTGTATAAGAAAAAATAGGACCTTAGGTTAATCCCAAATTGATAATGAGTTTCTGGTTATGGCAGCGCATACTGAACTTCTTTCTTTATACTTAAGGTTGCTAAGCAGATTCCTGAATTTTATAACAAGTCTTCAATTTTTTATTGGTCAAATGTTTGTGTATATACTGTAGAAGGACACAGTGGAGTATGAAGCTAAGTATCTTGCATAATTAAAAACAAAACATTATTTTAGAGTATTTGGGTTTGATATGGCCCTTAATATACCTGTCGCTGGCTGGAGAGGCAAGATTCCTGCTGACATCGGTTCCCTGCATCACACAGGGAAGGAGAGGTCACTGGAGGCTGCTAACACCAGGGAAGC
>NW_004444198.1:1572995-1574634 GCF_000243295.1 Trichechus manatus latirostris
GAATACTGAGGCTCAGCTTTTCCAGGGTTAATACAGCAGTTAAATAGCAGATCCAGACAGCAGTCCAGGATTTAACTTTGTTAGCTGCCTAACTCATGGCAGCCTCATGCACAAGGGAACAAAATGCTGCCTGGTCCTGTGCCATCCCCATGACGTTTAAGGATTATGATCCCTAGGGTTTTTCACTGGCTGATTTTTGGAAGTAGATTGCCAGGCCTTTCTTCCTAGTCCTTAGTCTGGAAGCTCTGCTGAAATCTGTTCAGCATCATAGCAACACGCAGCCCTTCACTGAGATGGGTGTTTACTGCACGTAAGGTGTGTTAGCCGGGAATTTAACCTTGGTCTTCCATTCCTATAGACAACTGGTTTCTTGTGTATCTATCTTCCTGGAGATGTTCCAACACATCTGTGTGTCTGTCTCTATTCCACCACCATGAAAATGTTATCATACTGTTTTTACACCTTAGTTTTTTCTCTTAATATGTAAATGGAAAATGTTTGTTACTTAATATGGTGGATACATAAGAAATCTTTCCGTATATATCTTATGTGTTGTTTTAAATAGTTGCATAGTACTCAGTATTTAACCAGTTATCTCTAGTGGTCAGTAGATATTTCTAGTATTCAGTTACTAGAAGCAGTGCAATGATAAATAACTGTCACAGTTTTCTAGTGCTGCAATAACAAAAATATCTCAAGTGGGTGGCTTTAACAAACAGAAATTTATTTTCTCGCAGTTTAGGAGGCTAGAAGTCCTAATTCAGGTTGCTGCTTCTAGGGGAAGTCTTTCTGTTTTGGCTCTGGAGAGAGGTCCTTGTCTATTTGAGCTTCTGCTCCTGGGGAGATTTTCATGTGGCTTGGTATCGCTCTTCCCCCATCTCTACTTCTTTTACTCTCTCCTCTTTTTGTATCTTGTAAGAGATTGGCTCAAAGCACGCCCTTCACTATCCTGTCTCATTAGCATGACGGAGACAGCCCATTCCCAAAATGGATTATAACCACAGGCATAGAGGTTGGGATTTACAACGCATATCTTTGAGGGAGACAGTTCAGTCCATAACAACCTTTCAAAAAGTTGTACCAGTGTACATTACCATCAAGTGTATGAGTGCCTTTTACCTTTACCTTTACCCACCCAGTTGTAAGGGAAAAACAGAGTTTAGTACAGCAAAAGAAAGTTTTATTCCGCATATATTCAAAAGGGCAGAAGTGAGAAAATGGACAAGCATGCTGCTAGAGCCATGTCCGCCGGAGTCCAAAGAATATTACAGAATAGACAAGAATGAGAAAAGGACAAGCATGCTGCCACAGCCCTGTCTGCCCGAGCCCAAAGACCATTACAGAGTCATCAGTATATATTAACATTACAAATGGGCAAAACCATTGAAAGCTTAGCCTTTTCAGATTGGCCAGAAACTCTGATCCTACATTTTGAATTGTCTTTCTTAACATTCATTGGTACAGGTTTCAGTAACGAGAGTCAGGAGGGTCTTCACTGGTCCAACAAATTTTTATTTACTAAACACTAATAGAAAAAGATAAGAGTGGAAAGTCTTTTGTGTTCTGTTTGATTGGTTTTCTGTGAAAGTTTCCCTAAAAGATATTTTCCAAGATAATCTTAGCTATTGTCTTTATATCT
>NW_004444198.1:1584784-1593626 GCF_000243295.1 Trichechus manatus latirostris
TATATATGTCATTTCATTGCTTTGTCTGCATGGTTTTCTTGAGTAGTCTGAGCTTAGTCTTAGGTACTCTTCGTTGTAGATAAGTTGCTATTTATCTGTATTTATTTCTTTTCTAATTCTTATTTTTTCTGGCGCCCAAGGGCTTCTTTTGCTGTTCTCTTTCTACTTGTTCGAGTTGTAGGGTTAATGTTTTGATTTTGGCCTTTTATTCTTTTTGGATGTGAGCATTTATTGCTCTAAACCAATCTCTGAGCACTGCTTTTGCTGTGTCCCAAAGTTTCTGACAGGATATGTTTTCATTCTTATTTGATTACGTAAATTTCTTTATTCTATTCTTAATTTTTTCTATAACTGGGTAGTTTTTGATCAAGGTGTTGCTCAGTTTCTATGTATTTGAATTTTTCACTTTTTCTGTTATTGATTTCTATTTTTCTGGCTTTATGGTCAGAAAAGATTGTAATATTTTGATGCTTTGGATTTTTGTTAAGGCATTGTATGTGGTCTATCCTGGAGAATGTTCCATGTGCGTTGGAAAAGAGAGTATGATTGGCTGCTGTTGGTGGAGTGTTCGGTATTTGTCTATGAGATCAAGTTGGTTGATAGTCGCGTTTAGGTCTTCTGTGTCTTTAGCTGCTTTTTGGATGTTCTGTTCTTCACCGAAAGTGGTGTGTTGAAGTCTCCTAGTGCTATTGTGGAGCTATCTCTGTTTTTAACTCGTTAAAAGAGTTTATGTATTTTGAAGTCCTGTGATTGGGTGTTTGTATATTTATTATGGTTATATCGTCCTGGTGTATTTATCTTTTAGTAATTATATAGTGTCTCTCGTTATTCTCTGTTGTGGGTTTTATTTTAAAGTCTGTTTTGTCAGAGATTAATATTGCTACTCCTGCTCTTTTTTGAGTGTTGTTTGTTTGATATATATTTTTCCATTCTTTGAGTTTTAGTTTGTATCTTTAAGATGTATCTCTTATAGGCAGCGTATAGACAGATCGTGTTTTTTAATCAATTCTTTCACTGTCTGTCTCTTTACTGGTGCATTTAGACCATTTACGTTCAGTTTAATTATTGATAAGTTTGAGTTTAGTGCTATCATTTTGATGTCTTTTTGTGTGTTGACAGTTTCTGTGTTCCATTTAATTTTCTGTGCTGAGTTGTTTTTATTTTCATTTTTTTATTGTTGATTTTGTATATGCTGAGTGCTTTTTGTGTGTTTTATTCTGATGGGTAGGATTGTTAGTTTTTTATGTGGTTATTTTTCTGTTTACTTCTATTTTTGTAAATTTAAACTAGTCTTTTATTTATATTGCCTCGATTGCCTCTCCATATGAAAGAACTGTTACTACATTTCTTAGTCTCTCTTTTTTGTTTTAATGTTGTCATATTTTGCATATTAATTTGTTTTCCTAATTTCAGTGTTTTAATTTTGGTTTATTTTTGTGACTTTCCTGTCTGGGTTGATATCTGGTTCCTTTGTTCTGTGTTCTAGTCTTCAGTTGTTATCTGATGTTATTGATTTTCTAACTGGAGGACTTCTTTTAATATTTCTTGTAATTTTGGTTTGGTTTTTGCAGATTCCCTAAACTTCTGTTTATCTAGAAATGCCCTAATTTCATCATCATATTTGAGAGGCAGTTTTGGTGGATATATAAATCTTGGCTGGCAATTTGTTCCTTCAAGACTTTATATATGTTATTTCATTGCCTTGTCTGTATCGTTTTCTTGAGTAGTCTGAGCTTAGTCTTAGGTACTCTTCATTGTAGGTGACTTATTGTTTATCTCTAGCTGCTCTTAAAATTCTGTTTAGTTTTGGTACGTTTGATTATGTTTTGGTGACTTTTTTTTTGCATCTACCTTATGTGGGTTTTGTTGAGCATCTTGGATGGATATTTTCTCATGTTTCATGATATGGAGGTTTTCTGCCAACAAATCTTCAACAGTTCTTTCTGTATTTTCTGTTGTCCCTTGTTATAGTACTCCAGTCACTCATACGTTATTCCTCTTGATAGAGTCCCACATAATTCTTAGGATTTCCTCATTTTTTTAAATTGTTTTATCTGATTTTTTCTCAAATAAATTGGTGTCAAGTGCTTTATCTTTAGTCTCACTAATTCTGAGTTTCATTGCTTCAAGTCTGCTTCTTTGTCTATTAAGTTGTCTGATTTTAAAATTTTATTCTTAATGTTTTGGAGTTCTGAATAATGTTTATGGATTCTTGTCGTCTGTTGAATTTTTCTTTATGTTCTTGTATAACCTTCTTAAGTTCTTCCGTTGCTTTGTCTGTGTGTTTCTTCGCTTGTTCTGTGTTTTGCCTGAACTCCTTTCTGATATTTTCAATAGTTCTGTGTATTAATTTTCTTTATTCTATATCTGGTAATTCCAAGAAACTCTTTTTCTCCTGAAAATTTCTTGATTCTTTGTTTTGTGAGCTTGCTGAAGTCATCATCGTCTCTTTATGTGATTTGATACTGATCATTGTCTTCGAGCCATCAATAAGTTATTATGTTTACTTAATGTTTGTTTACTGTGTTCTAGCTTTTTGTTTTGATATGCCAAAATAGGCTGCTCATTTGAGCTGGTTTGATTATTGGTGCCTTTGAAGCTGTAATGTCCTGTCATCAGGTGGTTAGATCTGTCACTAGGTATGTTATCCCAGGAGTCTGTTTAGTTTTCTTGAATGAATTAAGCTCAGATGACCAGGTAGTCGGTCACCAAGTGCATAGTGGAGGCTCTCACCTACAGTCCTAGACAGGTAGGTGTGATTGGAGTAGACACACATATCTGGCTACAGTAATGGGTCCTGTACTGAGGAAGGCAGTGGACTCACGGCTGCCCGAGTGGGAGAAAAGCGTGTCCCTTTTCCCTAGAGCGCATAGGTGTGTTTGTTTTGCAGCCAGACTCTCAGCACCTACTGCTGTTGGCTGTAAGGACTTGGGGGCACCACCTATTCGTGGACCCCTGTCGCAGGTGGCTAGGTGCTGTGGGTGGAGCCACCAGTTCTCAGGCACCTGATGTGGGTAGGTGAGGACCCTGCTTAATGGGCAGAGTGATGTCGAATATCAGGAACCTGCCAGTCCACCATATAGCTGATACAGTTGAAGTTAAGCTTCAGATATATAGTCTGTTGTAGTGTGGTAATGAGGGCCTGCATTTTTGAAAGGGGTCACACAGGTCTGTGCAGGGATGAAGACCCTTCATAGTCTGTGGACTCCTTATGCCTGTGCCTAGGCAAGGGAGTTGTGCCTACCGTGAATTTCTGGCTTAGGGAAGCCAACAGATTGTTTTTTTCCTGATTGTTAATTTTCCCTCTCCAAGGCCGGGAGAATGTCTCACGGCATGTGACAGGTCCGTCTTCAGGCCCAGGGGACTCGGTAGTTGCTGTTGCTGTCCTAGGACCCCTTGCAGAACGGGGAGGGGTCAGGTAAATGTGAGAGAGATTTTTCCCAAATGGAATGTCTTTTGATCTGCATGGTAGGTCAGACGCATGTACTTATTTCTTGCCGGTTGAGCGCAGCTTTTCACTGGTTATGGAGGCATCAGTAGACTGCCATTTGGTCTCTCCTGATGTGGAAAACATTTCTCAAGCACCACTGCACTCACCAGCCTATCTGCCTTGAAGGGTGCTGGCTTCTGCCGGGTTAGGTCTGGCAACTCCTTGCTGCTTACAAACCATCTTTCCCTCGCCATGCCACTCAATCCAATTCTTCAATTTTGCCTTTCAGGGTTCTTACATTGTCATATATAATCGATTCACTTTGTTCAGGTCTTTGTTGAAAGAGGGACCACAGGAAGCATCTGACTAATCTGCCATCTTATCCCCACTTCCTGTCTTTAATTTCTTGATAAAGTTCTTTGATATACAAAAGTTTTTAATTTTAGTAAAGTCTAATTTGTGTTTTGTTTCTTGAGCTCTTAGTGTCATATCTTAGAATCTGTTGTTAAAAACAAGGTCTTAAAGCTTTATCTCTATGTTTTTTTGTAAGAGTTTTATGGTTTTAGTTTTTATAGTTAGGTGATTGATCCATTTAATTTTCATATATGGTATGAGGTATGGGTCGAACTTCATCTTTTTGCATGTGGAGATAACAGTTCTCTGAGAACTGTTTGTTGAAGAGACTATTCTTTGGTCACTGAATGGACTTGACACCTGTTGAATATCAATTGGTCATAGATTTAAGGGTCTGTTTCTGGAGTCTCAGTTATTTTCCAGTGGTCTATTTGTTTATCCTTATCATTACCACAATGTTTTAAATACTGCAGCTTTATAGTATGTTTTCAAATTGGGAAGTATAAGTCCTCCTATTTTGTTCTTTTTCAAGATTGTTTTGGGTATTTGGGGCCCCTTGCAGTTGCCTGTGAATTTGAATATTGGCTTTTCCATTTCTACGAAGAAGAGTGTTGGAATTTTGATATCTGTAGATTGCTTTGGATAGTATTGTCATCTTAACAATACTGTGTTCTGATTAATGAATACAGGATATTTTTTCTATTTTAGGCTTTAATTTTAGCAATGTTTTGTAGTTTTCAACGTATAAGTCTTATATCTCCATGGTTAAATGTATTTCTAGGTATTTCATTCTTTTTGATGGTATTGTGAATAGAATTGCTCTCTTTATTTCCTTTTTGGATTATTCTTTGCTAGTGTATGGAAGTACAACTGGTTTTTTGTGTATTGATTTTTGTATCCTGAAAGTTTGCTGAATTCCTTTTTTAGCTCTAATAATTTTCTGTGGATTCATTAGTTTTCTACATATACATCATGTCATCTGAGAATATTGTTTTTCCCTTTCCAATTTGATTGCCTTTTCTTTTTTCTTTTTTGCTTGGTGGGTCTGGTTAGAACTACAATAGTATGTTGAATAGAAGTGATAAATTCACAGGCATTCTTATTTTCTACCTGTTTTTCTACACTATTTCTACACTATTTAAGGAATGTTCCATTTTCTTTCTCATTTAAAAATACTGTCTTTTAGCTTATATAATTCCTGTATATGTGTTGGGTGAGTGAAGCAGATCAGGTACCTGCATTATCTATTCCATCTGTTTGTCCTCATCTTCTAGGTTTTTTTCCTTTCAGTTATTCATTTATTCTTTGACTAATTTTTTTTTTATGTTTTTTCACATCTTTATGCCTTTGCACAGCTGTTTTGGCTGCTTGGATCCTTCTGCCTAATTGTTTTACACGGCATGCTCCTACTGGGGCTTTATGTTTATCACTATTCTCTCTCAGACAGAGATAGACCCTCCTCTTGTGTTTTCTTTAAGTGAGAGGATGCCTTTTTATGGCAGTTATTAGAGTGGCTTCTTGATATTCTCAAGGAAAATTCTGAGGCTGATTTTACGAGACAAAAGGAAAAGTTAGGTGCAGTTGTACAAATAACAGCAAAAACAGACAGCAAGAAAAATGATAGAAAACTCTAAGAGGCAGCAGATACGTTTTCAAGTCTTTAATAGTGCTGTAGTCTATTTCATGCACTCGAATCTTTATTTTTGGTTCTAATTTATCATTGAAATGACAAAAACACAGTGATAAGAAAAAGTTTATTTGACACTAGAGAAGTGTTTTACTCACATGTTTGAGACTTAGATGATTTTGACAATGAACAGTGTTAATGTCCACACAGACTTGGATGAGAGGAGCTCATGCTTCTGTTTTTCCTTCTGTAAAGATGAACAGATGTTTTTAGGCATAGAAAAATTCAGCAGCCTCAAGAGAATGATGTTGATTTAATCATTTAGAGTATGGGAAATAATGTAAGAAATAGAGAAAACTGCCATTCAAATTTCTAAAATGACAGATTATCACAGTAAAAAATGAACTGAGAACAGGAAAGAGTTCTTGAACTGGTAAAACATGATAAAATATTTTAGGGTTGACCAGCAGAGTAGATAGCGCATAATACCAAGTTAACTTAAGAAAGCCTTTCTAACTTAGGAAAAACATGAAGAAAATGAATATTATGAGAGAGCATTTAAAAAACATGAAGATTCTAAATCTGTGTAATAGGAGTTCCCAAGGGAGAGGACACAGAGAAGACTGAAGACAAGCAATAACCAAAGAAATAATGGAAGAATGTCTCTGAGCTGATGGAAACCTTGAATCTTAAGATAAAAGGGGACCCCAAAGTCTTAAACAGGAATATATAAAAATCTAGATGCATTTTCATGAATTTTCTGAAATGTTCAGCAAGGTGGAAAAACAGGTTGCCTGTAGAAAAGAACAGATTGAATGCTTGAAGATAACAGAGAAATGTCAACCCAGTGCTGAGAGAAATGGAACAGGTATTAAAAAAAAGCAATTTGGGACAGTGAAGCCAAGTGAAGTCTAGAGTTAACTCTGAATAATTGTGAATACAATTGTGAATTTTAATACAAATGTGAGAAAATGAAATGAGAGTGTGTTTAAACTTATAGAATCTAACAAAAATTTTTAAAGTAAGCAAAAAAATATTAAACTAAGCATTTATTTCAGACTAGACAAATAATAAAATGAAAGTTTCAGAAGGAAAGAACGTATATAAAACCAAAGGTAGAACTTAATACATTTGTACTCTCCGACTAAAAATAAATTCATCGCTGTTTCTATAAGATAGAGTAGAACGACCCCATAGCATTTCCAAGGCTGTAGTTATGGAAGCCACATCTTTCTCCCACGACCAGCTGGTGGGTTCAAACCACTACCTTTTAGTTAGCAGCTGAGTGTTTAACCACTGTGCCACCAAGGCTCAACCTGTTGCTGTCGAGTCGACAGGATGAATACAACTAAGAGCTAGTTTTTCGACAAATGGTAAAATACAAATACTTCCGGTATGTCTAATCAAGTAAAAGAGATAAAACAAATACCAATAAATGTTAGTAATGAGGAATGTAATCATAGGTAGGGAGACTGTTAAAGAAGATGCTGGAATATATACATCTCTGCTCATTTGAAATTCTTTGTGAAATGCACTTTTTTTAAAAGATAAAAATGATATAGAATTACAATAACTTGGAAAAATTATCAAAGAATTGCCTTCTAAAAGTGGAATAGATTTTTTTTCCAGTTACTTCAAATCTTAAATTGAGATACAAATAATTGTAAGCTATGTAAACCACAGATTAGTTTGACTATTATAGTTTCAAAATTCTAATGTATTAACAAGTATAATCTAGAAGTGCAGTGTAAAACACTATTCTCAAGTTCATTCTGGGAATGTATGCTTTGCACTTTAAAAATAAGTATTAGTTATTTGGAAGTTTTAAAAGAATACTAATGAGACTAGATGAATGAAATCTTAGTCCATTAGGGCTAGCAAGATTGTAGAGGAAATTTTCAGTCACTTAAGAGACTAAGATTTTTGTAGGCACATCCATTTAAAACTAAAAATTTAAGTTTGACAATACGTAACTTAAACCATTCATAAAGGTATTTAGCAGAAAATACTTGTGCATTTCAGTTCCAATAGCTATGTGCACTTCAATGAAGTTTTATTTTTTTAGTCTGTAGAAATCCGAGCTTTATTTAGTTTAAATTAATGAGCAATTATAAGAACTGTCTTTAGAAGAAATGAACATACTAAATACTGTTTGGTCTACTGTTAGGAATTTCTTGTTTTCTTATTCTTTATCATACAAAGTGCTGATCCAAAGATGCTTGGTTTTTTAAACCGTTTTTCATCTTTTGTCCTAAATATATTACTGTTTTATATCCAGGAAAATAAACTTTTTATGGAGCCAGGTAGTTTAATGTGTGGCTTGTAAAAACTTGTAATTCAAGCCACTGTTAGAATGTGAACCATCATCTGCTATTGATTCCTGTTAATGACAAAAGATATGTCAAGGATAAAAAATTAACTTGCTTAACCATTAATATGTTACAGAAAATTCATTATATTTAAGACGATATTGATGTAGTTTTAAAATCTGTAACTCTTGTATTATATAAAGAAGCAAAGTGAATTTGGTAGTGTTGGTGTGATGAGAGCTTAAGATTGTAGTCTTATTTGATAACCAATGGAATAGTGTTTTTTTTTTTAAATGTTATCTTAATATTTTTATTGAACCGTAAAACGAGAGGCATCCAAAAACAAACTGGATGCTTTTTCAAAGCATGCGTGCATTTTTGTTCTTTAATATATTTTTTAACAGCTTTATTGAGACATATTTCACATACTATAGCATTTATTGATTTAAAATTGTACAATTTAGTGGTTTTTAGTGGATTTTCAGTTGTGGAACTAAATTTAATTTTAGAACGTATTGACATCTCAAAAAGGAGACTCCATATACATTAACAAGGAGCCCTGGTGCGCAGTGTTTAGCATTCGGCAGTTCAAACCCACCAGCTGCTTCCTGGGAGAAAGATGTGGTAGTCTTCTGTAAAGGTGTCCTGTAGGGTGGCTATGAGTCGAGATTGACTTGCTGGCAACGTTTTTGTTTTTTTAAATATGTTAACAGTTATTTCTCATTCCCATACCTATCCACCCCCAACCTCTGCACATGCCCACCACTAATAGTCTCCTTCCTATCTCAGGATTTTCCTATTCTGTACTTTTTACATAAATGGAATCATACAATATGTGGTCTTTGTACTGATTTATTTAACATAACGTATTCGAGATTCGTCCATGTTATAGCATTGTATCAGTATTTTATTTCTCTTTTAATCTTACAGAAACATAATTTTATGAGCATTGAGAGAAACAATTCAGTTATCTGGCTTAGTCTAAATTAAATTAGTGTGCTGTTGCTTTTAGTTTAAATGATCTGTGCTTTGTTGTGTATTTCTCTTGTCCTCTGTGGTAGTTTTTTGTGTGTGGTAAGAAAATAACATAAAATTTGTCTTTGTGACCTTTTTTTTGCTTTT